>NW_004444227.1:58096-98012 GCF_000243295.1 Trichechus manatus latirostris
AGCAAAGACTAATTACATTTATTAATTGCGATAGGCATGTGAGAAATCACAACAAGAAAAAAAAAAAAAAAAAACAGCAACAGAAAACAAAGTCAAAACTACCGTCTCTCTCCTATTTGAAAAATATTTTCGATTAAATCCAAGACTAAATATGTAGTTTAAATATCTCAAATTGAAAACAAAAAATTCCTCAAGACAAAAAAACAGAACAAAATCATTCAAGAACACTTCATTTTCTCGTGAAATATTTTCATTTCCTTAGCTATCATTATCAGATTATGAAAAGATATTATTCCTAAAATCCTATGACTAAAAAGAGGAACAATGCATTCTGTTTTTTGCATAAATGTTAATATATCTCTCGTGTTGAAGAGAAAAATTAGTAACAGACACCTTACTTTGACTTTAAGGTTTCTCTTACCCACAAAATCATATATTAACCATAAAAATTCCTGACCAAATCCTGCCAGCAGCTTTTTTTTCACCCAAAGTGGATAATCTTTTCTTTCCTGTCGGAAGCAGGCTTAATTTAAATTTCAAAAGATATCATAGCTGCAAGGGGGAGAAGGGCCAAAGACCATCTTTTGACCAGTATCAGCTGATCTCAGTAAAAGGGGGAGGGCAGAGTTCAATAAATCATGTTAAGATTAGCCAATGGTTGATCTTCTATTCTTCTCCCTCCTCTTCTCTTTATAAGCCTCAATGTAACCCACATACTTTGAGCCATTTGTTTTTGGAATCAGAACAGTCTCCCTGCACATGTATAGAGTTACTGCTCAGAATAAATCTTACATTTCAGTTTCTTTGAGTTTTGATTACTTTTAACATCTACAAATAACTTCTGCCACCAACTACCAGAGCTGGCCCAAACTTCACAGGTTAAAGGCACATTCCTCCACAAGACTGCCCCCACCTCAGACACTAGCCATAAAGTCAGGGGTCCCCGATCCACCCTTACAGCTGACCAATTGGCTACAAATTCAGTGGTTTTCATTACCTCCTCAGGTTTGATAGTTCACTAGAACGACTCACACAACTCACTGAAAGCACTGTACATAAGATCACAGTTTTATTTCAGCAAAAAGATATAAAGTAGAACCAGTCAAAGAGATTCCTGGACTCCTGGGAGGTAAATTAAACTCTTGTTATTGTTAGGTACCATCAAATAAGTTCTGACTCATAGCCACCCTATGTACAACAGAAACAAACACTGCCCGATCCTGCACCATCATCACAAGGGTTGCTATGTTTGAGCCCATTGTTGCAGACACTGTGTCAATTCATCTTATAGATCTTCCTCTTTTTTGATGACCTTCTACAGACTGAACTCTGAATGATTAGAATAGGTAGCATAGGGCTAGGTCTGAGGGGCAGGTGTGGTCATGTACATTAAGTTTCCATTATCCTCTCCCCATGGGGTCAGGACACATCACCAACCTGAAACATCTATATGTGACAATACACAGAATGTTGTTAATCAGGGAATCTTACCCACCTTTTGGGATCCAAAGCTTTTAGTTGGGATTTGACTATGTAGCATGGTTGATCGAATCTTCAGCAATCTGACTGAACTCAATTTCCAGCCTCCTCCTCTCCCAGGAGGCTGGGCTAATGTCATGTGTCTCAAAGCAGCAAATCTCTAGTTACATGGTTAGTTTTTCTTGCATGGCCAACCCCCATCCTGAGTCACCTTGTTAGCATAAACATGTGTTGTCCCAGGGGCCCACCATGAATAAAAATGACATGCCAATTACTCAGGAATTTCCAATGGTTTGGAGTTTACCTCCCAAGAACCTAGAACTAAGGCCAAATGTCTCTTTCGGAAAAGCTAATTCTTTGCTACACATCTCCTTTCTCTGATATTCAAAGCTTCTTGCTTAAATCTTGCTAATGGTCTCTCAATTTTGACCCTCTGATGACAAAACTATGAATATAGTAATGCATGTTATATTTTTAAAAAGAAAAATTGAATGTGAATCTTAACAACAGAAAATTATAAGAGCCCTCCATCTACCCTAAGCATGGAATGAAGGCCAGCATATAGCATACAGTTATCCATACAGTGCTAGTGACTTGTGTAGCATAAAGATGGTAAATGTTGGATTTAAGCATGCTGCCCTAAATTTGGATTTAAGAAAACATTATTTTACATACAAGGATAGGCTAAAATACTGTAAAACAAGAGACTAGTTAAACCCAAAGACAAGGATTTTAGAATAAAGTTTGCAGATAAATTTAAATGTTAATCAATTCTGTATGTTTCTATTACATAGTTTACTAGATTTCAGCCCAAATTTTATGAAAGAATATGTAACTACGGGCAATTATAGGAACTATAAATAGGGTGACCATATGTTCCAGCTGGATCAGGACTTAATGATACATACTTCACTTTGTCTTCTCCAGCCACCCGTAGAAATCTTCTGTTCAGTTCTTTTACTTCATCATTTCTTCCTTTTGCTTTAGCTACTCGACGTTCAAGAGCAAGTTTCAGAGTCTCTTCTGACATCCATTTTGGTCTTTTCTTTCTCTCCTGTCTTAATGACCTCTTGCTTTCTTCATGTATGATGTCCTTGATGTCATTCCACAACTCGTCTGGTCTTCAGTCATTAGTGTTCAAACCATCAAATCTATTCTTGAGATGGTCTCTAAATTCAGGTGGGATATACTCAAGGTCGTACTTTGGCTCTCTTGGACTTGTTCTAATTTTCTTCAGTTTCAACTTGAACTTGCACATGAGCAATTGATGGTCTGTTCTGCAGTCAGCCCCTGGCCTTGTTCTGACTGATGATATTAAGTTTTTCCATTGTTTCTTTCCACAGATGTAGTCGATTTGATTCTTGTATATTCCATCCGGCGAGGTCCATGTGTACAGTTGCCGTTTATGTTGGTGAAAAAAGGTATTTTGCAATGAAGAAGTCATCGGTCTTGCAAAATTCTATCATACGATCTCCAGCATCATTTCTATCACCAAGGCCATATTTTCTAACTACCGATCTTTCTTCTCTGTTTCCAACTTTCGCATTCCAATCACCGGTAATTATCAATGCATCCTGATTACATGTTCGATCAATTTCAGACAGAGGAAGTTGGTAAAAATCTTCAGTGACTTCATCTTTGGCCTTAGTGGTTGGTGCATAAATTTGAATGATGGTCGTACCGACTGGTCTTCCGTGTAGGTGTATGGATATTACCCTATCACTGACAGTGTTGTACTTCAGCATAGATCTTGAAATGTTCTTTTTGATGATGAATGCAATGCCATTCCTCTTCAAGTTGTCATTCCTGGCATAGTAGACCATATGGCTGTCTGATTCAAAATGACCAATACCAGTTCTTTTCAGCTCATTAATGCCGAAGATATCGATGTTTACACGTTTCATTTCATTTTTGATGATTTCCAATTTTCCTAGATTCATACTTCGTACATTCCACGTTCCAATTATTAACAGATGTCTGCAGCTGTTTTGTCTCATTTTGAGTCGTGCCACATCAGCAAATAAAGGTCCCAAAAGCTTGACTCCATCCATGTTATTAAGGTTGATGCTACTTTGAGGAGGCAGCTCTTCCCCCATTGTCTTTTGAGTGCCTTCCAAGCTGGGGGGCTCATCTTCCGGCACTGTATCAGACAATGTTCTGCTGCTATTCATAAGGTTTTCATTGGCTAATTCTTTTCAGAAGTAGACTGCCGGGTCCTTCTTCCTAGTCTGCCTTAGTCTGGAAGCTCAGCTGAAACCTGTCCGCCATGGCTGACCCTGCTGGTAACTGAATACCGGTGGCATAGCTTCCATCATCACAGCAACATGTAAGCCCCCACAGTATGACAAACTGACGGACACGTGGAGGTTGTGGTTTTTAGGTGCCATCAAGTCAATTTTAACTCATAGTGACCCCAATCATGCAACAGAGTAGAACTGTCCTCAGAGGCTTTTCTAGGCTGTAATCTTTATGGGAGCAGATCACTAAGTCTTTCTCCTGTGGAGCTGCTGGGTGGGTTCGAATCACCAACCTTTGGTTAGCAGCCAAGTGCTTAACCACTGCATCATCAGGGCTCCTAAGTTATGTTTACAATCTTTTAAAAATCAAGGAAAGACAGATATGTTGTTTATGTTCAGTGACTTATCGATAGTATTATATTGCCACTTAGAAGTAGCAGATTTTTTTTGTTCTAAATTGGCTCCAACTCTAAGCTGGCTTTCTTATTTCAGCTCAGTTAATTTTGTGAATTAAAAACTTCAGGGAAATAATAAGGGAAATATACATATTGTTATTGTTGTTGTTAGGTGCTGTCAAGTTGGTTCTGACTCATAGCAACCCTATATACAGAAGAATGAAACATTGCCCAGTCCTGCATTATCCTCACAATATGTTTGAGCTCACTGCTGCAGCCAATGTGTCAGTCTATCTTGTTAAGGGTCTTCCTCTTTTTTGCTGACCCTCTACTTTACATAAATATGTATGTGTATATATAAACAATAATGTATTGATCTGCTCAGAATGAATTCAAGTTTACTGGTCCAGATGGATTACAGCCCAGGAAAGTGAGGTAACTTGAAATTTACATTATGGGAGTATTATCCATGATTTCTGAGAAAATCTAAAGAATGTAAAAAGGGTGAGGAGATAGAAATAGCTTAAAGTGATTTCAATTTTTTTTTTAAATTGGAAGAAGATGGATTGTATAAATGATAGATCAGTGCTCCATAGTTTATTATGTGGAATACTTGCCATAAATATAGTCTATCTAAATTTATCAAGGCATTTAATAATGTTCTTCATTATATCCATGCACAAAAGGTAGAATATTTTTTAATCTATATGCCTACTTCATGTCTGGCTATGCCATGTACTGCATTTCATTCATCTCATGAGAATCAACCAGACAAAAGCACACCTATTACAGGAAACTAACTACTCAGACAAAGAGAGATTACACTCAACCTGCAGCCCTTACTCTTTGACCGCAGGTTTGTTTTTATTCCCATGGGACTTTGTATTTAGATTCATATCATCCTACTGTTTTGGCTTATTGAACTCAGCTTCAAAATTCATTTTGGGGTCTAGTTTCCCTAATGTAAACATTTCTGCCATTCCGGTATACTGTCCAATCCTGGGCACAGTACGTTAAGTGATATACTGAGAAAAACTAGACATGTTTTGAGTCTGTGTGAAATTATATTACTGTTTGGATGTGTAATTTGATTTAACTAAAGAAATATGAGCAAAAGTGATATATACCACTTCTAAGCAAATCTGGCACTTATACATCCTCTGCTAGACTAATATATCTTAGGGACTGCTCTTTCAGTCTGAGTTCAAATCCATGGATGACCTGATACGTGAGTGAAAAATAAATATTTATTATTGTAACTACTAAGATTATGTGGTTGTTTGTTTCCACAGCAAAACATCAAGAAAGCTGACAAAGAGTCAGACAACCTGAATAATTAAAGACTTTGCGACCATTTCATATTGGGAACAGCTGAAGGAACTGAAATGTTCTATTTGTTGAAGAAAAGATGTGGAGGGACATTGTAGCACTTTTTACGCATTTAATGAGTGGTCAAGTATAAGAATAGTAAAACTGTTTTGAGTATTCTTGTTAGGTCAAATTAGGTTAAATAACTAGAAGCTTTAGGGGAACCTATTTCAGCTTAAGAACTGGCAGAGGTGGGCAAAGATGAAATGGGCAGTGGGGATTCTTATAAAGTTTCCTGATATTTGGAGATTCAAATAACCCAATACATTTGGTGGGATATTTTTAAACGATTCAAACATTGGTTGGGTGAATAAACTATAAGGCCTCTTTTAAAAACTTAATTTTAATCTTTATTCAAGTAATACTTTTTTAAAGTCAAATAATACGTGAAGCTTATAACAAAACATAGAATATTCAGTTATTTTCTCCAAGACCCAAAGATTCACTGCCCATTATATATTGGTTTCTCTTCCCGTCATTCTGTACTTGTTCAATCATTATGAACAGTAAATGGTAAGTAGAGAAAAGAATTTCTTTTAATTAAATCAGATGCATTCAAAATTAACAATGTCTCAGACTGGGTGTAAGAATCAAATATGAACAACTAATATCATTCACAAAGATTTAAATATTTAAAATAAAAATAATTGAGTTTTAAACTCAAATAGAGAATTACAAATATATAATTGAGTTTGGTCTTAAATATGATTCAAAAATAAAACAGTCAATGAGTATACAAAGATTTATAAAATTGTCCTCCATTTTCTACATGCAGAATGTGATTTCTATGGTGTATTTCAGTTCTTAGCATGACAACAAATAGGAGATTAAAGTGATTATAATTTTTCCATCCAATAAAACATTTGTAAAATTAAAGACTTTTTTTATTTAAAAATTAAAGAATCACATCTTCAGAAGAATTTTCATACTTACTTCTATCAGAAAAATAAAGACTATTGAATATATTTTTATTTTGATACTTGTTTTTTGGAAAACAAGAATAAATTTAATATCTTCATAAATAACATGTTAAATTGTGGCTGCCAACATCTGTTTCTTCTGTATCTTCTAACTAGTTTTGTTATATTTAGTTTTTAGTTATCGTATGTTTAATTTTATCAAACACTATAATTTCTTTATCAAGCAGATGTTATACAAACACTCAATAAGTAATTATTTATTAAATCCAATAAAACATTAAAATTACAAGAATCAGTATTTTAAAAGCATGAACAAGATCTCATTATCATGTCTGAATTTTCAAATATTCAGCAGGAATAGCTATCGTACATTTTTTGGAGACTCAGAAGAAAATTTTCTTTGGGCCTCAAATTTAGAAGCTCAGTGATTTTAGGACTTAAAGGGCAAATAAAACTCAGTTGTTGATAATTTGAGAAAGAGGCTTTGTAGTGTTTATTCCATTACTAATTATGTTTGTCTTTTTCTTCTACTAAAATGCTGACTAAATACCAAACACAATGTGTTCTTTTAATCAGCTCTACCATTTTGTACTTACAACAAACCCACAAAGGAGTGCAGTAACTGAAGCAGGGAAAATTTTATTTTCCCTCCTCCTAGTTAATTTTTTTTAAGTTTTTTAAAGTTTTATCCTTTATCCTCAACAAAATAGATTTCATTTGATAGGAAATAATTATTTTAGAATAGCCTGAGTATCTCTGGCAATTACACGAGACATGTTTTAATAAAAAACTGTAGCTTCTATTTGAGTTTGAATTTTACAGCATTTGCTACATTTAATTACAAATGGAAGGAAATAAATCTTATATAACTCATCCTTCTGTGTAGTTTGTTTTTTATATTTAGAATTCATAAAATTGCAATTTGGACACAATTTTTCATAAAACTATTTACCTGTTTTGTCTTCAAAATTAGGAGATAGCTTACATAATGTCATGGTTTGAGTTATGTCCCCCCAAAAATGTGTGTATCAATTTAGCTGGGCCATAATTCCCAGAATTGTGTGGTTGACCTCCATTTTGTGATTGTAATTTTATGTTAAAGAGGATTAGGGTGTGATTGTAACACCACCTTTACCCAGGTCACATCCCTGATCCAATATAAAGGGAGTTTCCCTGGTGTGTGGCCTGCACTACCTTTCATCTCTCAAGAGATAAAAGGAAAGGGAAGCAAGCAGAGAATTGGAGACCTCATACCACCAAGAAAGCAGTGCCAGGAGCAGAGAGTGTCCTTTGGACCTGGGGTCCCTGTGCAGAGAAGCTCCTAGTCCGGGGAAACTTTGATGAGAAGGCCGACAGAGAGAGAAAGCCTTCCCCTGGAGCTGACGTCCTGAATTTGGACTTTTAGCCTACTTTACTGTAAGGAAATAAAGTTCTCTTTGTTAAAACCATCCACTTGTGGTATTTCTGTTAGAGTGGCACTAGATGACTAAGACACATAATGAGCATTTGAACAATGTGTTATTTTAATCAGTTCTTCCATATTATACTAACAAGTCCACAAAGGAGTTACTGTTTGATTTAGCCTTTTCCTAGCATCTGACATTTTTTTAATAAAACAAAAAATGATTAAAATTTAAGAGAGATTAATAAAGAGTCAAGAGATAAGAAGAGAAAATCAGAAATAATGAATATAAAACATAGGCAGGTTCCTTTGACTCTAGGCTTATGCAAATGAGTTGCTTAGGCCAATGAGAACTTTAGAAGACAGAAACAGAGGCTTGAAACGGGCATGCACAGTTTGACTTGCTCTCTGCTACCTTTGCCAATGCCAGATTATACCCAGGTTAACCTGCTGGAGAATGAGAGACACATGGAGTAGATCTAAGGTGCCCCAGTTTCCCCAGTGATTGCCAGCCTAGATCAGCCAACAGTCAGCTGATCCCCAGCTATGTGGGAAAACCCAGCAAAGATGAGCTAAACTTCCTCATCAACCTCGAGCTGTTCCCGTACATATGAACAATAAACGTGTATACTTTATGCCACCATATTTATAGGTAATTTGTTATGCAGTAAGATATTATAATATCAGATAATTTGTGTTTATTAGGTACAAATTTCTGATACTCCAAAGTACAACTGGTGCCCTAACTAGAATAACGGAACGCTTAAATACAAAAGGAGCCTACACTCACAAAATAAGTTACAAAGAAAACCATGTTAGTTTCAAATATGATTTTCATTTTTTATACTGTCATATATTTCATTATATCAATCCATATATGCATTAGGAGATCTGAGAGAGAGTATGATTTCACTGAAAATCACACAAAGGCTTTTGGTCACTGATAGGCCTGAACTCAAATTGTTTCTCTGCCATTTATTACCATTTGTGTGTTACTATTAGCTATTCATTTATTATTGCCATGGGAAGGTAAGGTAAATTTTCTACGTTCCAGTTTCCTGTCTGGAAATTGGGATATTACTCCATAAGATTAACACTGAGGCTCAAGTGATACAGGTAGGCAAGTCATTCATTAATTCATTTATTCTATAAATAATTATTGAGTATCTACCATATGCTAGGCACTGTTTGGGGCGCTGAGGATACAAGAGTGAAATAATCAGACAAAGTCTTGCTCTTAAGGAGTTTACATTCTAGTGGTGGCAGACTGATAATAAACAAATGAACATGTAAATACTAAATAAGTTAGATAGAAAATTACCACGGATAAAATAATGTGGGGTATAGGGAACTGTGAGTGCTGAGTGTGGGGTTTTCAAGAAAGACTTTTCTGTTAAGATGAGATCTGAATAGAGACATGAAATAGGTGAAGAAGTAAGTCATGTGGATGTTAGGAAGAACATTACAGAGCCTGCGGTGGTAGCTTGCTTGGCAACTTCAAGGAACTGCCATGTGTCTAGTGAGTAAGGGAGACAGAAGAAGATGACTTTAGAGAGACAGTAGGGCGTCAGATCCTGTAGGTCCTTGTGGGCTATAATAAGGACGTTGTTTTTTAATCTAAATAAGATAGGAAGGTATTAGAGGTTTTGAGCAGAGTAATAACATGAGAATTGATTGTAGGAGCAGAAAAAAATGCAAGAAGACTGGTTAGGAAATGCTTGCCAAGATCCAGCTAAGATAGTGGCTTGGCCCAAACTATTAGCATAAGAGGTGGTGAAAAGTGGCAGGAATATAGATACATTTTAAAGATACTGCCGACAGGATTTGCTGATGGATTGGATCTGAGTTAGCAAGTAACAGCGGAATCAGGGATGAAAGTTCTACTCTAAGAACTATGAAGAATGGAATTTCCATTATTGAGATGGGGAAGACAGTTGGAGATCAGAATGCAGGAGACAGGATGAGATAGATAGATCAAGAATTTAGTTTTGGACAAGTTTTTCTCTTTTTGTGTTATGTTTTGTTTTGGAGAGGTCTATTAACCATCTGTATTAAGGCTACCATAACAAAATATCACAAACTATATGGCTTATGAGGACAGAAATTTATTGTCTCACAGTTCTAGAAGTTGTTGTTAGCTGCCGTCGAGTCGATTTCAGCTCATGGCAGCCCCACATGTGCAGAGTAGAACTACTACATAGGGTCTTCATGGCTGTGACCTTACAGAAGCAGATCACCAGGCAGGCCTGTTTTACAAGGTGCTTCTGAGTGGGTTCAAACTGCCAAGCTTTAGGCTAGTAGTTGAGCACTTAACCATTTGCACCATCCAGGGACTCTTGGAGATTAGGAGTCTGAAATCAGAACATCAGCACAGCCATGCTCTCTCTGTGTCCACTCTAGGGGAAGATCTTTCCATGTATTTACAGTTTCTGATAGTCCCAGGTGTTCCTTAACATTGATTGGTTTGTAGATGCATGAACAAATGGCCATCTTCCCCCTGTGTGGCTCTCTGTTTCTCTTCTCCTCTTTTACAGGACACCATTCTGATTGGACTGGGACCCACTCTACTCTGGTATAACCTCATTTTATCTTAACTGATAACATCTTCGGTGACCATATTTCCAAACAAGATCACATTCACAGGTACCAGGGGTTAGGACTTCAACACAAATTACGGTGGGACACAATTCAATCCATAGCAGTCTGCCCTCTGGCCCCTCCAGATTCACATCATTTCTACATGCAAAATACATTCACAACATCCCAACATCACAAAAGTCTTAACCAGTTTGTGATAATTTTGTATCAACTTGTCTAGGCTACAGTTCCCAGTAGCCTAATAGTAGTCTAGATGCTGTCATGGAGTAGTTACATGTGATTAAATCAATTGGCCATGGGTATAGTAGATTACCTTCATAATGTAATGTAATGTAATCGCTTTCCATAATGTGATCTAATGTAATGTAATGTAATCAATCAATTGAAAAGGAAGTTTCTTTGGGTATGTTCTGCCCTCAGACTGTAAATAGATATTTGGCAGAACTCCTACTTGACTCTTCACTCTGCACTCTTGCCATCATCTGACCTACGGATCTTGGGATGCAAGCCTGCAGCATGTTGCCTGACCTACAGATTTTGGACTTGCCAGCCACTCACAACTATGTAAGCCAATATACAGGTTCTGTTTCTCTACAGAATCCTAACTAGACACCATTCCAGCATCAACTCTAAGTCCAAAATCTCACCTTCTAAATCATCTAAATCAATTATGGGTAAGACTCTGGATATAGTCCATCCTGGGGCAAAATTCCTTTTCTTTTGTGAACCTGTAAAACCTAGAATACAAGTTGTCTTCTTCCAAATACAATGATGATACAGGAATAGGGTAGATATTTCCATTCCAAACGAGAGAAATTGGAGGGAAAGAATGGGTCATGGGTTCAAAATAAGTCTGAAACCCAGCAGGGCAAATTTCATTAGATTCCAAGCCTTGAAAATAATCCTTTATCCACTGGGCCCACCAGAGTAGCAGCCCCACATTCTGCACTCTGGGTGACATCCCTGTACCTTGGGCCTACCTGGGTGGTGACACCACCTCCTAGCAACTCTGTCAGCTTCTGAACTGCTCTTGGGATCATCCTTTCCTTTCTTGAGGGACAAAAGATGTTCATAGCTTAGTAGCTCCTTTGGCCCAAGCCCTGCCTGTTGAATCTCGGTAGTCTAAAAGCCTAACTTTTCATTTAATCTAGTCTCTGTCCCCTTCAGTCTTCTGGAAGTGTATTTTACTGAAGTGGTTGATTAGATCCATAAGTCACATGCCTAATCTCTTTATCAAATGGTTGTCTAGCTCTTGGTGTCCTCTCCAGATCAAACTAAAACCAAACATATTACCATTGAGTTGACCCTGATCTATAGTGACCCTATAAGACAGAGTAGAACTTCCTCACCGGGTTTCCAAGGAGCGGTTGGTGGATTCAAACTGTGGACCTTTTGGTTAGCAGCTGTAGCTCTTAACCACTGCTCCACCAGGGCTCCCTCTTCAGAGCATGCTCTCTCAATTTTTACAATCTCGATAGTCTGAGAATCTTCCACATCTGAAGGTTTTCCGGTTCCCTTTTTGCACAGTTCATTCATCAATTTATTTCTTTCCTCTCTAGATATCTCCTCAGCTAAATACACAAGTTCATCACTTACAAGTTCTACTTCCCACAAAACATTCAAATGTAATTCAGACAAGTTCTTTGCCACTTTATAACAGGATTACCTTTCTTCCAATGTGCAATAACAGGCTCATGATTTCCTTTTAAGGTCTCACAAGAGACACATCTCTACCAACATTCTGTTCATGACAAGATAAACTTTCTCTATAGCTCGCCTCACTTCTTTCAGAGTCCTCACCAGAATCACCTTTAATGTTCATAATTGTACCAACAGACTCTTCAAGACAATCTAGGCTTTTACTATCAAGCACCTCAAAACTCTTACAGCCTCTACCTATTACCCAATTTCAAAACCACTTCCACATTTTCAGGTATTTGTTAGACCAGCACTCTTCTCTCCAATACCAAAATATGTATAGTTTCCTAGGGTTTCTGTAACAAAATACCATGAACTGTGTGACTTACTTAGAAGAATAGAAATTTATTGTCTCATATTTCTGGAGAATGGTAGTCTGAATTCGGATAGCTGTCTTCTGTCTCTGTCTTCTCTAGGGTAAGATCTTTCCTTGTCTCTCATAAGTATTTCACCAGCAGTATCCAGTGGTGTTATGTTGCATATCTTTACTGCCACATTACGCAAAGAGACATTACAAAAAAAAAAAAAAAAAAAACCCAAACCCATTGCTGTCAAGTTGATTCTGACTCATAGCAACCCTATAGGACAGAGTAGAACTGCCCCATAGAGTTTCCAAGGAGTGCCTGGTGGATTCAAACTGCCTACCTTTGGGTTAGCAGCCATAGCTCTTAACCACTATGCCATCAGGATTTCCAAACAGACATTAGTATCTTTAAATCTAATCAGATTTAAGAACCAATTCCAGTAACCCTAGAACCAATTCATAAAACTCATTTTTAAGATGTCGTTCCTCTAGAACTAGTCTTTGTATCACTTTCAGTATGTTAAGAAATGCCTGGGGCTACCAGAAGCTGGGAGAGTCAAGAAAGGATCCTGCCCAAATCTTTGAAGAAAATATGTCCCTGCTGGCACCCTGAACTTGAACAGTGAGACAATAAATTTCTATTCTCATAAGCCACCAAATTTGTGGCACTTTGTTACAGCAGCCCTAGGAAATAAATACACCATGCAAATGGAAATGTTGAAGAGACACTTGGATATTCAAAGTCTGAAGTTCAGAGGAGAAATGTAAGCTGGATGTATAAATTTGGAAGTTGAAAGCTAATGGCAGAGTATTATATAATGTCCTTCCTTGTCTGTTATGGTGGATTTTGCCTTAAAGTCTATTTTATCGGAGATTAGTATTGCCACTCCTGCTCTTTTGTTGTTGCTTGTTTGCTTGATATATTTTTTTCCATCTTTTGATTTTTAATATATTTATGTCTTCATTTCTTAGGTGTGTCTCTTGTAGACAGCATTATTTTTTTTTTCCATTCTGTCACTTTCTGTCTCTTTACAGATGCTGTGATGGTTAAGATTATGTGTCAACTTGGCTGGGCTATGATTCTCAGGGTGCATATGTGATCACTCCCATGATTGAGTCTGCTGAGAGTAGCCAATCACTGCAAGGGAGTTTCCTTGGGGATGTGGCCTGCATCCAAATATAAGCAGACGTTCTGGCTTTGTGCTCACTCTGGATCCTGAGGCTGCCTCCTGTCGTCTCACCTTCAGTTCTTGGGACTTGAGCTAGCAGCTTACTTGTCGATCTTGGGATTCATTGATCTTCACAGCCCGCGAGCAAGAGTCCTGCTCCCCAACTTGCTGATCTTGGGTTTGCCAACCCCTGCAGCCACATGAATCTTGCCTGCCCATCTTGGAAGTCATTGACCTTCACAGCCTGTGAGCGGAAGCCCTGCTCTCCGACATGCCGATCCCGGGCTCGCCAGCTTCTGCGGTTGTGTGAATTGGGAGAGGCCTCTACCCTGATCCACAGACTTGGGACTTTCTAGCCTCTACAATCACATGAGCTATTTCCTTGATATAAATTTCTCTATATATGTATTTATAAGCTTTACTGATTTTGCTTCTCTAGAGAACCCAGCCTAAGACAGGTGCATTTAAGTTATTTATATTCAGCGTAACTATCAATAGGTGGGAGTTTATTGCTGTCATTTCATAGTGCTTTTTCTGTGTTGCTGATGTTTTGTTTGTTACTCTTACTCTCTCGTGCTGAGTTCTTTTTGCTTGTGGTATTTCTTTTCATTTCTTTCATTATTGTAGATTTTGTGTTTACTGAGACTTTATGTGGAACCCTGCTGGCACAGTGGATAGGAGCTTAGTCTGCTAACCAAAAAGTCGGCAGTTTGAATCCACCAATCGCTCCTTGGAAACCCTATGAGGCAGTGCTACTGTGTCCTATAGGGTCACTAAGAGATGGAATTGACTCAACGGCAATGGGTTTGGTTTTTTCTGGTTTGAGACTTTATATTTTTCTATGTTCATTTTGATGAGTAGGTTTGTTAACTTTCTGTGGTTACCTTGAAATTTACCCTTATCTTTCTAAGTTTGAACCAGTCTTTTATTACTTGGTATCATCTTGAATTCCTCTCCATTTAAAAGTGTTATACCTACACCACGTATTCCCCCTTTCATTGTTCTGACGTTGCCGTTATTTACAGATGCATATCTTTGGTTCACTGTTTTAAATCTTTTAGTTTTGTTTTCTCCTTGAGAGTTAATTACCTAGGTCGGTAACCTAGGTCAGTATCTGGCTGATACTGATCCGTGTCCTTGATTCAAGTAGTTGTCTGATGTTGTCCTATCTCTAACTGAAGGACTCCCTTTAATAATTCTTGTACATTTGGTTGGGTTTTTACAAATTCCCTTAATTTCTGTTTATCTGGAAATGTCCTAATTTTGCCATCCTACTTGAGCAAGAGTTTTGCAGGATATCTTATTCTTGGTTGGTGATTTTTTTTTTCTTTCAAGGTGTTATATGTGTCATCCCACTGCATTATTGCCTGCATGGTTTCTGCCAAGTAATCAGAGCTTAGTCTTAGTGTTTCCTCTTAGTATGTGACTCTTTGACTCTTCATTTTTCTCGAACTCCTCTGAGGATTCTTTCTTTTTCTCTGGTTTTGGCAAGTTTGATTATGATATGTCTTGGTGATTTTCTTTTGGGGTCTATCCTATATGGGTTCATTGAGCTTCTTGGGCAGTCAGCTTTCCATCTTTCATAATCTTAGGGAAATTTTCTGTCAGCAAATCTTCATTGATCCTCTCTGTGTTTTCCATTTTCTCCCCCTGTTCTGGAAATCTGTTCATGTCCAAATTTTCACTCTTGATTATATCCCACATTGTTCTTAGGTTTTCTTCATTCTTATCTCTGATTTTTCCTCAAACAAGGTGGCATCCAGGCATTTGTCTTCAATTTTGACGATTCTATCTTCCATTTCTCGAATTTCCTCCTAAAACCTTCTATTGCATTGTCCATATCTGAAATTTTGTTTATCTTTTGGATTTCTTGTTGCTGTTTTTGTATGATTTCTAATCGTTTATTTGACAGTTTGTTCTCATATCATCTTCCTGAATTCTTCTACTGCTTTGTCTGTGTTTTCCTTGATAATGGCTATGTTTTATTTGGTTTTGTCTGTGTTTTCCTTGATCTCTTTTCTTATCTCTTGGACAGCCCTGAATATTAGACTTTTGAATTTCCCATCAGGTATTTGCAGTGCCTTTTCTTCCACCAGAAGGTCATCTGGTGCTTTATTTTGGTCACTTACTGGAGTCATCTTGTCTTGTGATTTATATGTTTTGATATTGCCTGCTATTTCCAAGACATTCAGGTATTATTTTCTTTATTTACTGCTTATAAGTTTGTTTTGTCCTGCTTTTTTGTTTTGTTACTTCTGGGTGGGTTTGCTGGGCATGCTTTGTTGCTTGCTTGCTTGTGGGCATGAAAGTTCTCACCACCTTGTGTGGGTATGCAGGGCCATTTGCTCAGCTATAGTGCAGCAGGGCAAGTCCAGGGGGTTGATGGGGCTGAAACGGGTCGTTTGTCTGTGGCACAAACTGGGCCAGGGCTGGGGGTTGGGAGCTGGACCAGTTCCCCTTGCGGCTGCAGAGCACAGCGAGGTGTGGCTGTTGCCGGTGGTGAGGGGTCTGAGTTCCAGGCCAGTGCGGCGGAGAAGAGAGGCAGGAGGAGGGGCAAAGGCAGGAGCAGAGGGGCTAGATGGAGGAGGGCAATAGGGTGGGTTGATACTGTGGTCCCTTGCAGTCAGGGCTATGGATGGGGTGGTTCTTGCCGCTATTCACCAGAACGGTAGGGGTTATAGGAACATGCTCCCGTGGTTATCAGGTGAGAGAGTCTGGGTTCTTCCTTGACTTGCAGCCAGCAAATGTGGTCTTACATAGCCCTGGATGCGTCTGTGTCACACCTCTATCTCCTTTGGGAATTCTATGGAGGTGCCTTTCTGTGTTCTTCACGTGGGGTTGTTCACTTTATTCCAAGATGGCCACACTGGGTCATGCCATTTGGCCAGGAACCTCCACTCCTTATCTTTATTCCTTCACTGTTTTCTATCAATTTCTTCTTCTCAGTGGTTTCTGATCTAATACTTTATCCCTTCATTTAAAGTTCAGGGTTCCAGGATTTACGTCTGTATCTGTTTTACTTGGTTTTTCAGGTCACTGTTGCAGCGGGGTGGCTTAGTGCATCTGACTAGTCTACCACCTTAGCTCTGCCTCATTTTTAACACTTTAAAGAGGTCTTTTGCAGCAGATTTACCCAATGTAATATGTCTTTGATTTCCTGACTGCTGCTTCCATGGGTGTTGACTGCAGATCCAAGTAAAATGAAATCCTTGACAACTTCAATCTATTTTCTGTTTATCATGATGTTGCTTATTACTATTAAAAAAAAATAGACTGTGTTTCCCAACTATCTTTAACATGCATATTACTATTTTTATTTTAAAATAAATTTCATAGCCTAGAGGTTTTAATGTAACATGAACAAACATATTTCTTCCATATGCCTCTTTCTGTTTTATGCTTTCTTAGTTTCAAGTTTGCTCTTTATTTCCTTTCAGAAGTAATATTTCTGTACTTTTCCTTTTACTAAACACAGTACTGAATTCCATGGTTGAAGGAAATATGACTCTACCTTCAGTCATGCATTTATTTGATTTGACAATAAAATTCCAGTTGATGTTATTTCTAGCATTGACATTGAAATAACTGTATCATTATTATAAGCATATATTCAAAGACCATTTCATGAAAAAAATGTTCACATACCTATAGGAATTTAGAACTTGAAAGGTAAAATTATTAAATGACAAGCACAATCTTTAGTACACAAGGTATTCTATTTACATATTAAAAAGCAGCAAAGAAAATTGAAATTACTTTTCTTATTTGACCTGTTAACATAGTTTAATTCAGAAAGCAAAATAAGTCTCTAAATATGTCACTGATATTGCAACCCTCAACAAAAAGTTAAAAGCATATATTTCATTACCAGAACTGTTAAATTTATGACTTATTATAGCATCTATAAATATTAAATTTGAAAAATTCATATCTAACTGGATAATTATTTTTAATAATATACCATGGACTACCACGAGAGTGTTATTTCTTTCTTGCAAAAATAGAGGAGAAATACGCAGTTTAGGATCAGAGTGTTGGCTCTACAATCATAAGGAATCCAGCTCCTTCCCATCTTCCACTCCCACCATAAACAGACCCTATCTTTTAACCTCAAAGTCATGTCATAGTACAAAAATATCTACTAGATATGCAAGTATAAAAATATAAGAGGCCATGTAGACATAAAACTAACCTACTATGAGCATCCTAAGAGTCCCTGGGTGGAGCAAATGGTTAAATGCTCAACTACTAGCTGAAAGATTAACAGTCTGAACTAACCAGATTTGGCTTGGAAGAGAGGCCTGGCAATCATCTTCTGAAAGGTCACAGCCTTGAATAACCCTATGGAGCACAGTTCTACTCTTTCTTTCCCTTTAGGAAAGAAATATTGGAAAGAAGAGTATTTTTAAAAAGTCATTAATATCTACTTTAAAAATGAAATTAAATAGATCAGTCAAAGAAAGATGATCTCTGTCTGAAATATTTCCAAAATATAAAATATTCTTTACTATTATTATTGTTATTTTTCAGTATAGAGGATTTGGAGAGGCAACATGTCCTTGGGTGGTGCAAATGGTTAATGCATTCCACTGCTAACCAAAAAGTTGGAGGTTCGAGTCCACCCAGGGTACCTCAGAAGAAAGTCCTGGTGATCTATTTCTGAAAAATCGGCTACTGAAAGCCCTGTAAAGGACAATTAACACTCTGACACACATGGGGTGGCCATGAGTCAGAATCAACTCAACAGCAGTTGGTTTGTTGGAGAGGTAACATTGTGAAACCAAAAGGGTACTGGAATACATGCCCAAAACTCTACAATTTTGTGCTTGTTCTTCCATTTACTAACATTAGAGGTACTAGGAGAATAATAATGTCTACCTATTCTGTCTACCTCACAAATTTGTTTTAAGAATTAAAAAAGATAATGCCTGTAAAAGTACTTTGAAAACTACTAAGTACTATACAAATATCAAATAGGGTCATCATATTAATCAGTCATTATTCATGAGCTCAGTACATAAAGGTTAGAAGATGATCACAACGCACTTCACACTGGAAAACTGATCCAGAAATAACGCCACAAAAATTCAGAAACCAATATTCCTATTTAGTCTAAGGGGAGAAGGCTGTTAGATCATCAACTTACAACTCATAATTGAGTTGTAACAACAACTGCCTGTATAGGCTAGTCAATTTTTGCCAAAATTATACCACAAAATATACCCTTCTTATAAATCAAACTGAAAGTCCTAGCCACATCCTACTTAAAAAACTGAGCAGTTGGGCAACTTAATCATGCCTCCTAGGCAGCATAGTTAAGTTTAACCAAACATTCCAATTTCTGTCAGGGACCTCCTATACGGACACTGTGCTGTGAATAAGGCAATGCAGTTTCCTGATCCAGAATAATATTTTCACAGCCATGATATTATAATTCATGGCCGTGACTCTAGGAAACCAGAGAAAGAAGTGTAAAATCAATGAAAAGCTTTCAGCTTCTTACCGACTTTCTGCATATAAAAGCTACTCTTTTCCTTGGTTGGTTTTATAATCAAGATGTAAAACCATTATTAACCCCTATCTTTCTGTTGAATAAAAATATTTGATCAATTAACTTCTCTACTCTACCTTTCATTATTTTAAATTAAATACTTTTGGCCCTCATACTTGCTTTAACTAGGATGAAAATTGTCTCTCTTCAGTTGTTATTCATAAGAGGATTATACATTCTCTTTGATTCCTCATATTATGCTTCTGGTTGACTATCAACCTAAGATACCAAATTACTATCTATCAATTTTCTGCTTTTAGAAGCTATCAGCCAAAAATGAGGACTTTGTGTTACATCTATGGTCTATTTCTTATTTGTAAAATTAAAATTAAACTGCATAAAGTTACATCTAACATGGTAGAATAGCTCTATAATTTGGGTAACTTTCAGTGCATCAGAAATTCCATTTTTACTGAAGGATTGTCTGCTACCTTTTTTGAACCAAACTTTCCCTTTTACATTGCCTCTGCCAATTATCTATGATAACAGTATTTTACTATTAGAGATTTAAATAATGATGCTTATCTTACTACAGTAATATTGTGATATTAAACAAAGGGAAAAAATCACAAGAGGAATTAAGACATCAAAATATACATTGCCAATAAAGTTTTAATTCATCACCCCTGAACATTTTTTTCCCAAAATGAAATACCTAGGGATGATTTAAGTCTAGTTCTATACTGAATCAATAGAAATATACTGGAATCTTGACTCCGGAGTCTCTCCTTCTCTTTTTATTCAATGATTCATGTAATTTAATAACATCATATTATAAATAAAATACACTATAATTTTACATAGAAAATAAGTTTTTCTGGTTCAAGTTATTTTGGATCTATCTAAATAATTGGCAGTAATTAAAGAGAACTATGCAATGAGTCAGAATCGACTCAGTGGCAACAGGGATACAATGAGTTAACAAATAATCTGTGAATGAATCCTTGTTAGTTGTTTTATGGGTATATTCATCTAACTATATTTCCTTATAGAAAAATGTGTTAATGATTATATATCCTGCTGTATTGTTTATAACTATAATCACAGCTATAATATATCGACTGAGAGAGGGAAGGAAATATATAAGTTTATGTTTATGCACATGTTTGTGTTTATGCTTAGTTTATAATATTTATATTATATATATTTTTTCTCCCCAGAAATTTTATAGTACAGTAAAAGCCCATTTGACTAAATATTTGGAAACCTAGATTTTAGTTTCGACTCTGTCTCTAATAAGTTATGTGATGGTTTGCACATCCCTTAACCCTGTGCTTTCCCATGCCTGATCTGTTAGCAGAGATTGGATCGGATGATATACACAGTCCTGTCTCGCTCAAGGATTCTACATTCCATGAAATATAATTTAAAGATGTGTCCTAAGCCTTTATCCTGCTTAGATTAAATTCACAAGTCATCTCTCTTTTTCTTTCACTTTGATCAAAAATGACTAAAACTGATAGAAGCAATTTGTTCATTTCTTCATCATGACAAGGCATTCCATCAACTCTAACCTAGACACCTAGCAAATGCAACTTCTGATTTAACAGTTCACCAGTTACATTCTTAACCACCTTAAAGTGCTCATGAATGAAAATTTTATTATAGTTCATTCCACTCCATCCCTATTTATAACTTTAATCTCAGTAATACATACGGCTGTAGCATGATTTTCCTATGACATGAGACTAATTTCATACATATTTTAAATAATACATTTGAAGGAATGCATACAGTCAACTTTTCTATCAGTAGTTTATCTGAAGACTACTTTTCAAATATGAATAATTGCCTTTTTCCCTAGATGCTTTGAGTTGAACTTTACTGTGCACCACAGAAAACAACTAAGATGGCTCAATAATAGTATTTACAATATTAATCTTAATAAATAGCAAAAAGAGATATACAAGATAGGGAAATTGTGCTCCTTATTATGTTATTTCATGAAATTAGTTACAAGAACTACAAAAATGAAAGATAACTTTATGATAGATAATAATGTATTATTTTTCAAAACTGTAAATAGCATTGCTAAACAACAAAGGGGAAATGGATGAGGAGTCTTATGTGGATTACATCTGTACATTCTAACAAAACTTATTCTAATTTGATCTTTCTGCACTGTTTCAAAGGGACAATCATCTATAAAAAAGTTTTTAAAGAATCCTGCCTAGATGCTTTTGAGCTGTCAGATCAAAGATAAAAGAAAATGTTTGCAAGAGGAAAAACAGAGAGGCACTACAAAGTTCTTAATGCTGTCACTTGCCTAGTTAAAAAATATATATATATTTTAAAAAATATGTAACAATTTTACTAATCTTTAAAGTAGATTATAATTGCAATGAAGAATCATATAATAATTTTCCAGTAAAATATTTTTAAATTAATGGCAATTAGATGATGTAAAATCAGCTTGTGGGCAGTGTCTGACCTCCTCTAACTTCACAAGGGGGAAAGAGAACCAGGATCAACAGCCGAAGGCTGATTCCTAAGAGGCGGAGGTCATACATGCCTCCTCTCTTGCCATCTTTACCAATTCTGACACCACCCATCCCTTCCACAGCACTCTCTACTGGGTTCAATAATTCATTGCAATGGCCACACAGAACTCACAGACCATGCTCACCATTATTAGGGAAGCAACAGGTTACAACTCAGGCTTAGGAACACTCAGGATTCAGTTCTCCCATCAGGACAGCCTCTGCCTAAAACGTGCTCACAGGCACACCTCTCCCTGGCTCTAGGCCTCTCCTAAAGGCACTCAGCTTTCCCCCTCCATAGGCTGGGTAGCCAAATATGCTGTCTCCTGCTGCCGGGTCTCTGCTGCTGGGTTTCTCTTGTCACCACTTCTCACTGTCTTCAGGGTTACAGTTTGCTCTCTCTCTCTCTCTTATGCTTCCAAGAGCTTCTCAGCGCAGGGATCCCAGGTCCAAAGGACTCGCTCTCCGCCCCTGGCTGTTCTTTCTTGGTGGTGGTAGGATCCTCCTCTCTTCTCTGGAATTGGCTCTCCTTTAAGGCAAAAATTGACCAGTCCCCTTGGTAGACCACAATTACCCTATTACACAGTCCCGCCCAGTCTCTTAGGTGGGAGTTATATAAGACCATGAATAGAAAGGTCACAAAAAAGTAATCAATTACACCACAGATGAAAACCAAAATTTGGCATATACTTCAAAGTGTTTCAGCCAGAAGTATATAGAAGTATATAGTACTCTGAAAAGAAGGTATTTTGAAAGGCAATAATAATTCCAGGCCACTTGTTTATTATTACATAAAAAATTAATACATTAGAGCACTTAATGATTAACAGTCTATTTCTAGGAAAGGTTTCCCCTTAAAGTATACTACTACAGATTACCCTTTGCACCATGAAAAGAATGATTATAAGTCATTGATAAAAGTTTTCCAAGCCCTTTCCATTTCAAGTTATATTTTTGTGATAGTTATACTAAAATACAATTTTATGTGGGTTTCTTCATACACTTTACTTATTCATACAAGTAAAGAAGTTAGTGATTGGAATAAGACAATACATTTCCTAAAAAGTTTTTATTTAAATGTTATAGTGCTTATGACAGAAAGATAAATCAAAAGGAAAAAAATGAGAGAAGGGTAAAAAGTAAAACACGTATCAGGGTTACAAAAGAAATAAAAATAAAAAACACAAGAATAAAACAAAAACAGACAAAATTTTTTTTTTCCTTCCAGGTGCTGGACTTTTTCTTGGAAAGAGAACTGTTTTAGATTAGAAAAATACTCTGATTAGCTGCTGAGCATGCGGAAGAGAAAACTCAACAGCATAATCTTTCTGGAGATAGTAAAACAAAGACACAGCAACACTGTATATGAGTTTAGGACTCGTATTTGTGGACTATGGTGAACAGCAAGAAGAAAAAGGGCGAAAGTCCAAGAAGGAAGCTACTCCACTTGGTGTCCTGTGAGAATTATTGCTGTAGATGTGGCTAAAGAGTCAAAGGACACTTAAGAACTCAGGTGTCTAATATTCAATTTTTAAAAATTAAAGTTATTAAGGTATAATTTACATATAATAAAACATGCTACCTCAAGACGTTTTGATAAATTCATACACCAAAAAAGTTCCCTTGTGTCACTTTCTAGTCAACATCTCCTCCTCCCATAGAATTTAGTTTGTCAATTAAAAAAAAAAAAAAAAGCCTGCTGGGATGGAATTTTGGGTCAGACTGCTTTCAATTTGGGAGAGAATTTTTATGTTAACAATATTTCATTTTCCAATGGACTTGGTAAATCTCTCCATTTATTTAGCTCTTCTTATTCTCAGTAATGATTTTTAGTTTTTAGGATTCAGATTTTACAGATATTTTATTTGGTTAAATTCTTTCCTAAATATTTTATGCTTTTGATGTCATTATAAATCTCTTTTTTTCAATTTCAATTTTTAATTTTTCATGGTAGTGAATTGAAATACAATTGACATTTATATTGACCTTGTATCCTGTAACCTTGCTAAATTTACTTATTAGTTCTCACAGCTTTTTTATAGATTACTTAAGATTTACTACATACAAGGTCAAGTCATCTACAAATAAAAACAGTTAATCTTCCTGTCTCAATCTTACACTTTTTTTTTTTTTAAATGCACTGGCTAAGAACCTTACATACAATGATGGATACAAATGAGAATGAGCATTCTTGCCATGTTCGCAATTTTAGGGGAAAAGCATTCAGCTTTTCACCTCTAATATGATGTTAGCTGTAGCTTTACATAGATGTCCTTTATCATGTTGAGAACAACCACTTCTATTCCCAGTTTGCAGAGAATTTTTATCATAAATGGGGGTTGAATTTTGTCAAATGCTTTTACAGTATCTATTGAAATGATCATGTATTTTTATTTCCTTTATTCTGTTAATGTGGTGAACTGCACTGATGCATTGATTTATTTTCTAATATTAAACCAACCTTACATTTCAGAGAACAATGACTTAGTCAAGGTGTATGATCCTTTTTTATATCTGACTGGATTCAATTTGATAATATTTTATTAATTTGATAATATTTTTGTGTCTATGTTCATGAGGGACACTGATCTGTAATTTTGTTTTTCCTTTTTTTTTTTTTTTTTAATGTTATAACGTCTCTGTAAGCCTTTGTTATCTGGGAAATGATACCCTCATAAATTTAAATACTAGTTTGTAGTTTCCTGAAAAGTTTGTGTAGGATAACTATTTTTTTGTTGTTGTTCCTTAAATGTTTGTGCCTGATATTTTCTTGACAGAGGTTTTTAATGAAAATTCATTTAAGAAACATATTCATATTTTCTATTTCTCCTTGAAACAGTTTTGATAATTTGTTTTTCAAGAAATGAGTCCGTATCACCTAAGTTGTCAAATTCTTTGGCATAAAGTTATTCATAATATTTAATTTTTATCCTTTTAATGTCTGGAGAATATATAAAATGTCCACTTTTTAATTCCTGATATTACATGAGTGATTTTTGTAAATTTAATTTAAAAAATTTTTATTGTTAGTATATTGAAATACTGTGAGGTTTTTTTACATAGCCTTTTGTAACTTTTTAATGTGTATCTTCTCTCTATATTGAGGAGTTTACCTAAAGGTTTATCAATTTTTTTGACTTTTCAAAATAGTTTAAACTAATTTTCTTATTTCATTATTCATTGTCCATCTCTTCCACTGGATTTCACATATTTTTTTCTTTTCTAATATAAACATTTAAAACTGCTGATTGGCGGCATGATATATACGAAAAATTCCTAATTTTGGAGTTAGATACACTTGGGTTTTAATCTTGATGCTGTTAGTTACTAGCTACGTGACTAGTAGTTTCTTCATCCATAAAATGGAGAAAATGATATATATATTATAGGGTTAGGAGTCATCGGATGGCGTAAACAGTTAAGCACTCAGCTAATAACCGAAAGGCTGGCAATTCAAATTTACTCAGAGGCGCCTCAGAAAAAAAGACCTGGTCATCTACTTCCAAAAGGTCACAGCTATTGAAAACCATATGGAGCTCAATTCTATTCTGAAACACACGGGGTCACCATGAATCGGAACTGACTGTCTGGCAACTAGAGATCATACAGTTATTGAGGAAATTCAAACGGATGAAAAATGAGCGCCTAGCATCAGTAAGTAGTTATTTTTATCATAGGATTCAAATAAAATATGTCACATCTAAAACTAATATATATATATGCATACATACAATCAACTATATTTTAATTCTTATTAACTAAAATGTAATGAAAAAGAAGTCATAACTCATACAGCACTCAGAATATATAAGCGTTTCATCAACTAAAGCATGAAATTTTCCAAAGTCACACATTAAAAAATTAAGGATAATTTCAGTCTTCTACTTCAAGTCTATTTGATTTCCATTAAATAGGGGAAATCATAGTATAATTGCTATATTCTTATATTAAATCCATATTTTACACCCTCACTATACCTGCCAGTGATAAAATGTAAGCACCATGTATATATATTTAAATTTTATTGATTTTTAAGATTCTAAAAATATAGGGATTATATAAAAATATTTACATAAAAACTAAAATTAAGTCTCACAGTATTCATGTGAGTAAATGAACATTCTTTACTCATAAAAGAATGTAAAACTTTCAGGTCACTAAGGAAATGAATGACTGATTGCTCACTTCAGTAGCAGAACCCTAACCATAAAATTAGCCATACACAAAAAGTTTTTAAAGGAAAGAAAATTTTTAAGTAATTGTTAGCCTTTACAGTACCGTTTCAATTTTACATTTGTTTGTCTGATTATTTGATTAACGTTTATCACTCCCAGTACACTAAAAACCCCATGTAGTCAGAGATCTCACCTATTTTGTTCATTATATTACAACATCTAACAGAGTGTACCTGGAACAAAGGGCTCAATATGTTTGTGGTCTAAATTAATCAACTAATTAACTAAAATTAATAATGAGTCTCTCTCTCTCTCTGGCTCTTTCTAGTGCATCTTCAAATATAAACAGTTATAAAAAAGAGCAACATTTCCCTTTAAGTTCACTTTTCTTCAGGGAAAGTGAAAATTCTCCACAAAACAAACAAGCAAAACTTGAAAACATAGAAAATATTATATTATATTTAACTTCTACAATTGTGAGAGTTGTTGTTTTTAGATGCTTTCAAGTCAGTTCTGACTCATAGCAACCCTATGTACAATGGAAGGAAGCACTGCTGGATCCTGTGCCGTCCTCACAATCATTGTTATGTTTGAGCCCGTTACTGCAGCCACAGTGTCAATCCATCTCATTGACAGTCTTCCTCTTTTTTGCTGACCCTCTACTTTACCAAGCATGATGTCCTTCTCCGGGAACGGTCCCTCCTGACAACATGTCCAAAGTACATGAGACAAAGTCTCACCATCCTCACTTCTGAGAAGCATTCTGGCTGTACTTCTTCCAAGACAGATTTGTTTGTTCTTCTGGCAGTCCGTGGTATATTCAACCTTCTTCACTAACACCATAACTCAAATGCATCAAGGCTTCTTCAGTCTTCCTTATTCATTGTCCAGACTTCACATACATATGAAGTGACAGAAAATATCATGTCTTAAGTTAGACGCACCTCAGTCCTCAAAGTGACATCTTTGCTTTTTAACACTTCAAAGGGGTCTTTTTTCAGCAGATACGTCCAATGCAATACTTTGATTTCTTGATTGCTTCCTCCTTGGGCATTGATTATAGATTGAAGTAAAGTGAAATCCTTGACAACAACAGTCTTTTCTCCATTTATTATGATCTTGCTTATTGGTCCAGTTCTGAGGATTTTTGTTTTCTTTATGTTGAGGGTGTAATCCCTACTGAAGGCTGTAGCCTTTGATCTTCATCAGTAGGTGCTTCAAGTCCTCTTTACTTTCAGCAAGCAAGGTTGTGTCATCTGCATATCACAGGTTGTTAATGAGCCTTCCTCCAATCCTGATGTCTTGTTCTTCTTCATATAGTCCAGTTTCTCGGCTTATTAATTCAGCATAAACATTGAATAAGTATGGTGAATGGATACAACCCTGACACACACCTTTCCTGACTTTAAAACCTTGTTCTGTACAACAACTGCCTCTTGGTCTATGTACAAGTTCTTCATGAGCATGATTAAGTGTTCTAGAATTCCCATTCTTTGCAATGTTATCCATAATTTGTCATGATCCACACAGTCGAATGTTTTGCATAGTCAATAAAACACAGGTAAACATCTTTCAGGTATTCTCTACTTTCAGCCAAGATCTGACATCAGCAATGATGTGCCTCATTTCACATCCTCTTCTGAATCCGGCCTGAATTTCTGGCAGCTTCTGTCAGTATTCTGCTGCAACCGTTTTGAATTACCTTCAGGAAAATTTTACTTGCATGTGATATTAATTATAAAACCAAAAAATCTCAAACCCATTGCCATTAAGTCAATTACGACTTATAGTGACCCTATAGGTCAGAGGAGAACTGCCCCATAGGGTTTCCAAGGAGCAGCTGGTGGATTCAAACTGCCAACCCTTTGTTTGGCAACCAAACTCTTAATTTCTGCATTTTATTGGATTACCTTCCTTTGGAATAGACACAAATATAGATCTCTTCAAGTCACTTGGCCAGGTAGCTGTGTTCCAGTTTTCTTGGTACAGACGAGTGAATGTTTCCAGTGTTGCAATCATTTGTTGAAACATCTTAATTGGTATTCCATCAATTCCCAGAGCCTTGTTTTTCACCAGTGCCTTCAGTGCAGCTTGTACTTCTTCCTTCAATATCATCGGTTCTTGATCATATGCTACCTCCTAAAACGGTTGAATGTCGACCAATTCTTTTTGTGTCTCTGTGTATTCCTTTCATCTTTTGAAGCTTCCTGCGTCACTCAATATTTTACCCACAGAATCTTTCAAAATTGTGCCTTGAGGCTTGAATTGTTTTCTTCAGTTCTTTCAGCTTAAGAAATGCTGAGTGTGTTCTTCCCTTTTGGTTTTCTAATTCCAGGTCTCTGCACATGTCATTATAATACTTAGTCTTCTTGAGGCACCCTTTGGAATCTTCTGTTCAGCTCTTTTATTTCAACATTTCTTCCATTTGCTTTGGCGACTCTGCATTCAAGAGCAAGTTTCAGTCTCTTCTGACATCCATTTTGGTCTTTTCTTTCTTTCCTATCTTTTTAATGACTTTTTGCTTTCTTCTTGTATGATGTCCTTCATGTTTTCCCACAACTCATCTGGTCTTTGGTCATTAGTGTTCAGTGAATCAAATCTATTCTTGAAAGGGGCTCTAAATTCAGATGGTATATACTCAAGGGTGTGCTTTGGCCCTCGTGGACTTGTTCTTTCTTTAACTTCAATTTGAACTTGAATATGAGCAACTGATGGTCTGTTCTGCAGTCGACCCATGGCCTTGTTTGACTGATGATACTGAGCTTATCCATTGTCTTTGTCCACAGATGTATTCAATTTGATTCCTGTGTATTCCAGCTGATGAGGTCCATGCATACAGTCATCAATTATTTAGTTGAAAAAAGGTATTTCCAATTAATAAGTCACTGGTCTTGAAAAATTCTATCATGCCATCTCTGGCATCATTTCTACCACCAAGGCCATATTTTCCAACTATTGATCCTTCTTTTTTTCCAACGTCTGCATTCCAACTATCAGTAATTATCAATGCATCTTGATTGCATGTTTGATCAATTTCAGACTGTAGAAGTTTGTAAAAATCTTCAGTTGCTTCATCTTTGGCCTTAGTGGTTGGTGTGTAAGTTTGAATAATAGTCATATTAACTAGTCTTCTTTGTAGGCATATGGATATTATCCTATCACTGACAGCATTGTACTTCAGCATACATCTTGAAATGTTCTTTTTGAGGATTAATGTGACGTCATTCCTCTTCAATTTGTCTTTCCAAGCATAGTAGATCATATGATTGTCTGATTCAAAATGGCCAATACCAGTCCATTTAGCTCACCAATGACTAGGACATCGATCTTTATGCATTCCATTTTCTCCTAGAATCATACTTTGTACATTCTACGTTCCCATTATTAAAGGATGTTTGCAACTGTTTCTCCTCATTTTCAGTTATGCCAAAAGAAGATCTCAAAAGCTTGACTCCATCCACATCACTAAGGTCAACTCTACTGTGAGGAGGCACCTCTTTTCCAATTGTATTTTGAGCACCTTCCAATTTGAGGGATTCATCTTCTGGAACTATATCAGACAATGTTCTGCTGCTATTCATAAGGTTTTCACGGGCCAATTTTTTAGAAGTCAATTGCCAGGTCTTTCTTCCTAGTGCCTCTTATTCTGGAAGCTCTGCTGAAACCTGTCCACCATGGGTGACCCTGCTCTTATTTGAAATACCGGTGGTATAGCTTCCAGCATCACAGCAACATGCAAGCCACCACAGTAAAACAAACTGACAGACGAGTGGTGGAATCACCTGAGTAGGTACATAAAAATGTTACACAGATAAGAGTCTGAGACAGATACAAGTATTCCCTGACTTCAGTCAGATTCAAGTTACCATGAACCACACTTAGGACCATCTGGGGTTTTTTTTGTTTGTTTTTGTTTTCTTCGTACATCTTATGTTAGTAATATGTACTACATACAATGTTAAAATACATCTGTAAGATTATATGTAAAGTTTGCAACCTCCAAAGACAAATAAAGATGGGATTTATAACTATATTGATTTTTAAAAAGGCAATAACAATGAAAATTTTAAAAAGAGAGATAATCAATTTACCTCAGAACTGACTTATGATGGAGTCGTTGGAACAGACTTCGTCTTAAGTCAGGGACTGCCTGTATTACAGAAATATACAAAGATGACTGATTACTGGAGATTCTCATTAATGATGCAGAGTAATATGTAATAGCTTTTAGATTAACTAAACTTCTCTCTCTGACACTCTTCTTTTGATAATGTGAAATACAACTACTGGAGTTACAAAGGCTGCTTCTAACTTAAACTTTGAAGAATATGGTTGCAATTTGTATTCATGCAGCATAAAAAAAAAAAAAATGACAAAATAAGCCAAGACATAAGAGAATTAAGGTTCTTAATGAAAGAATACTTTCGAATGTGCCTTTGTTTTACATGTATTCTAGTATTTAACAATGGATCATCAGATATTATAACAAAAGCATGGGCAACAAAACCTGTAAACGAAACCTGTTGCCGTTGAGTTGATTCTGACTCATAGCAACCCTATAGGACCAAATAAATAAATGGAACCTCATAAAAATTAAATACATAAGCTCATCAAAGGACTTTATTTAAAAACTGAAAAGACAACCTACAGATTGGGAGAAAATCTTCAGGACATATATCTGATAAGGGTCTAATATCCAAAACATACATGTATATAACTTCTACTACTTAACAACAAAAAAGACAAACAATCTAATCAAAAAGCGGGTCAAAGATTTGAACACATTTCACCAAAGAGTTTATTCAATTTGCCAACAACGCATGAAACAATGATCATCGTCATCAAGCCATTAAAACCAAACCCAAACCTGTTGTTGTCAAGTTGATTCCAACTCATAGTGAACCTATAGGGCACAGTAGAACTGCCTCATAGGGTTTGGTGGATTCGAACTGCTGACCTTTTGGTTAGTAGCCCAACTCTTAACCACTGCACCTCCAGGGTTCCATGCATTAGCCATTAGAGAGATGTAAATCAAAACCACAATGAGATATTACTTCACTCCCACTAGGATGGCTAAGATTAAAAAAAGGAAAATAACAAATGTTGGCAAGGAACTAGGGAAACTGGAACTCTTATCCATTGCTGGCGGGAATACAAAATGGTATAGTCACTGTGGAAAACAGTTTGGCTAGTCCTCAAAAAGTAAACATAGAACTACCATGGTGTCGTTGTTAGGTGTCATTCAGTCAGTTCTGACTCACAGCAACCCTATGTACAACAGAACAAACTGTGTCTGGTCCTGTGCCATCCTCACAATCGTTGCTATGTTTGAGCCCACTGCTGCAGCCACAGTGTCAATCGATCTCATTGAGGGTCTTCCTCTTTTTCACTGACCCTCTACAAAGCATGATGTCCTTCTCCAGGGACTGGTCCCTCCTGATAACATGCCCAAAGTACGTGAGTCAAAGTCTCACCATCTTCATTTCTAAGGAGCATTCTGACTGTACTTGCAAGAAAGATATTTTTGTTCTTCGGCAACCCATGGTATATTCAATATTCTTCACCAACACCATCACTCAAACACATCAATTCTTCTTCAGTTTTCCTTATTCATTGTTCAGCTTTCGTATGCATATGAGGCAATTTAAAATACCATGGTTTCAGTCAAGTGCACTTTAATCCTCAAAGTGACATCTTCGCTTTTGAGTACTTTAAAGAGGTCTTTTTGCAGCAGATTTGCCTGATGCTGCATGTTGTTTGATTTCCTGCCTGCTGCATCCACAGGCATTGATTGTGATCCCAGTAAAATGAAATCTTTGACAACACTCGTCTTTTCTCCATTTATCATGATCTTGCTTAATGGTCCAGTTCTGAGGATTTTTGTTTTATGTTAAGGTGCAATCCATACTGAAGGTTGTACTCTTTGATGTTCATCAGTAAGTGCTTCAAGCCCTCTTCACTTTCAGCAAGCAAAGTTGTGTCATCTGCATATCGCAGGTTGTTAATGAGTCTTCCCCAATACCGATGTCCATTCTTCATATAGTCCAGCTTCTAGGATTATTTGCTCAGCATACAGATTGATATGGTGAAAGGATGCAAACCTGATGCACATATTTTCTGATTTTAAACCACACAGTATCCCCTGGTTCAATTCGAACAACTGCCACTTTGTCTCTGTACAGGCTCTACATGAGCACAATTAAGTCTTCTTGAATTCCAGAACTACCATATAACCCAGCAATTCCACCCCTAGTTCTATATCCAGAAACCTGAAAGCAGCATCACAGACATATGTACCAATGTTCACTGCAGCACTACAAAAAAATACCCTAAAGGTGGAAACAACCTAAGTGTCCATCAACAGATAAATGGATGAACAAAATATTGTACACACATACAGTGGAATACTACTCAGCCGTAAAAAGACGTCCTGATCCATGCTACTGTTGTATGAACCTCGAAAACCTTACACTTAGTAAAATAAGTCAATCACAAAATGACAAATATTGTATGAGTCAATTTATTTGAAATTACAAAAATAGCAAATGTATGGAGACCAAAGTTTATCAGTGGTTACGTGAGGGAGAGGGAAAAGGGCAGTCCACGTTTAGGGAGCAGTGACTATTTATTTATGATGATGGGAAATTTAACAATGATTGTGGGGAGTGGTGGTACAATATGATTAATATAATCGGTATCACTAAATTGTACACCTGAAAAATGTTGAATGGACAAATGCTGTGTTATATTTTTACAACAAAAAAAAAATGTAAAATAAATTTAAAAATAAGAAATGTGCTAGGTTTTCTAAGCAGCTAGATTTCTAAACCGTTTGGTGCAGAAATTGTATTTTCTAAAATTTTAAATAGGAATTTTCAGTGCTTACAAGTTAACTACACATCCTAGAGTGTGCACCTTCTTCCACCATAAATAGTTACAAATATAATTAATGCAGAGATAGATAGGAATGCAAAGATAAAACCCAGAAAAGAACAAGTAATACCTTTTTCTATATCATCTCAATTTATTTTACATGATGAAATTTATGCCCTTTTTAGAGGTCTCTTATTTTAAAATAAAAACTATTACCAATTTTATTAGTTTTCTATTGCTTCCTTAACTAATTACTACAAATTTAGTGGCCTAAAACAACACACATATATAATCTCACAATTCTTTGGGTTAGAACTCTGGTGGCGTTGGCTGATTTTTCTTCCCAAGTCTCACAAGTCCAAAATCAAGGTATCTGCAGAGCTGTAGTCCTTCCTGGCAGCTCTAGAGGAGAATCTGTTTGCTGAGACATTCATGTTTTTGCCAGAATTTTTAGTGCCATGTGGTTGTAGGACTGGGGTCCCCATTTCCTTGCTGGCTGATGGCCACGAGTTGTTCTTAGCTAATAGAGGCTGCCTGCATTCCCTGGCTCATGGACCCCTTCCTCCCTCTTGAAGACCAGCAATGGGAAAGCTGAAGCCTTCTTACGCTTTAAATCTCTCCTCTACCTCCCTCTTCTACTGCATTTCTTTCTCATTGATTGTTCGTATTTTAAGTGCTTGTGTGATTAGGTTGCGCCTACTCTAATAATCCAGAATAATCTCCCTATTTTAAGGTCTGTTGATTAGCAACCTTTAATTCCATTTGCAAAATCTCTTTGCCATGTAACATTAATATATTCACAGGCTTTGGGAATTAAGGCATGGGCGTCTTTGTGGGGGCCATTATCCTACCTACAAAACCAAGGATTTATGGGAATCAATGATTAAGTATTCACAAAATTCTAAATAAAGCAATTACTCAAATGCTGCCAAACGTTGCATACTCTCTAAATAATCCTGGAGCTACAGTCTATGCTCTTACTCTGAAAAAGCAGAGCAGAACTTTGAAGGTGTGTTTTTATTATTTCTTACTGACATTGGTTCACTTCAATTTGTACTTAATAAAACCTTGTGGTTGAGGTACGAGAATTGTTCTAAAAAGGTGCAGTGAGATGGAAAACTGTCTTTCTGAACTTTTTCCTACGCTTAAAAAAAATCATGGTATAGTTCAGACAGGAATTGTTACAATCTCTGAAAGCATGACCCCTGCAATGAATTTAATTTAATCTTTACAAAGTAACTTGACTGGAAAACACAGTTCAGGAGGCCATGCTGAACAATGAATTTCATTTACAGTGAAATAAAATGACTAAAGTACAACTATAATCTCTGCTTCATACACCACACTGATGTTAGGATTTTTATGTAATGCCATTTTTCTGCCTTGCATGGAATGCAATTTTAAAGTTGTCAAAGCCAAAAATAGTTTATAATGCAAATAATCTTTGTGAGAAATAGTTTCTATCACACTAAATTCTCAAGATAATCGTTTTCCTGACAAATTTTACAAATATAGGATCTTATTTTTTCTAATTATATTCAATTTTAATTAACAAAGATAGGGCAAACTCCAAAACCTCTACTTTTTTTCAGGATTACAAGTCACATAAATAGAACTGTTGCAGCGTTATGGAGAGAGCAACTCATATAAAAAACTAGTTTTGCAAAGTAACATCGATACACAGCAGCCCATTTTATTCTGCAAATACACATATTATGATGCATCTTATAAATAAATGTGTGAATTATGATTATTTAAATAAACCTGTCTACCAAATCTATAAATTTGTTTACCATTATTAATCTTTAAAAATAACACTATATTCAGATTTCCTATCAGAATCCTAGAAAAGAGATTATTACATTGCTAGTTGTATGAAGTGTATATAACAAAACTGAACTAATCCACAGACATTTTAGCAAAAATGAATTGCTCCGACTTCTATCATAGTGAGTAATGATATGAAATTAACTCTAAAAATCGAACAGATAAAAATATGTCCTAAAAAAAAGCAATAATTAATTTAGTGACTATTAGATTTATGGTACCAATATTGCAATCTCTTCTTCTACCTCAAACTCTACAAATGAAAGAAAACACACACATACCCATATTTAATTCTTGTATAAAAACTCACTGCTATTAAGTCTATTCCAACTTACAGCAACCCTATAGGACCGAGTAGAACTGCCCCATAGGGTTTCCAAGGCTGTAAATCTTTACAGAAGTAGACTGTCACATCTGTCTCTCATAGAGCAGCTAGGGGGTTCAAACCACCAATCTTTTAGTTAGGAGCAGAGCACTTAACCACTGCACCACCAGGACTACTAATTCTTGTATAGCCACTCATAAAAATAAAACAGAGAATGCATAGCAGACTAGAAGCCATGAAGAATTCCTGAGAAACTGAAAACAGATTGGATTGAAGAAGAAAACCTCAGTCTAAGACATGTAGAGAAAGAGCAATAGGTATGCAAGATATAACTCAGGATGAAGTGACAGGGTCAGTATCTGAGGTACTTCAGCAAGAAAAATTAGACACAGCCACTTCCCTTTCCCAGGAAGTCACGTAAGAATCTATCCTGGGTTTGGGGCAGGGGGAGGTGGGATGATGACACACAGGGGAATAGGGAAAGCAAGTGGAGAATTTGGACAAAGACACAGGGGAATGTCTCAGATGGCTAGTGAAGCACAGTATGAAAAGACCAACTGTCATTGTACCCCTTTTAGTGGTATATATTAGCTATCTTTCACTTCTTTCTTAAATAGATCAAAGAGTAAGCCCTCACAGCAGCAGCTCCTTCCACTGGCCCATGTGGGCTATACTAGCAGATACAACCTAGAGTTTTGCCATCACTTTGGTTTTTGCTTGCAGTTCTGGTGTCTCATTCAATTTAGCACTTATCTTGAAAATAGTGGCCCAGTTGGATGATAAATCATATAAACACTTAACCATTGCTATTCTGCAATTCTGACTCATAGTGACCCTACAGGTCAGAGTAGAACTGTCACATAGGATTTCCAAGGGTTTACAGAAGCAGACTGCCACATCTTTCTCCCACAGAGCAGCTCATGGGTTTGAACTGCTGACCTTTTAGTTAGCAGCCCCGTACTTCACCGCGATGCCACCAGGGCTATGAGTTGGAATCAACTCTACGGCAAAAGTTTTATAAATACGGATCCACCAAGAAATCTCAATTACGAAGACGAGTACAAAATCAAGTACTGACAAGCGTTTGAGGAAAGACAGTTTAATTAAAAGGATATAACATGCTTAAAAAATGGGAAAAAAGCCTCATAACCAAAGAAACAAACTAAAAGAAATATTCAGAATTTTAGCCTAAAATCAGAATATGTAATGTCCTAGGACAGATAAGCAAACACACGTAACACACTAGAACAAGTGGGATAAAATAAAAACAGACACTTATGAAAAATATCAATAGAGATATTAGAAATAACTTCTAGGATTGTGGAATAAAAACATTAGCAAAAATACAAGGTTTGCTGAATGAGCTGAAAAATGGGCCAAATAATACTCCAAAAACGTACTACAAGGGCATAAAGAGTAGGAAGAGGGAGCCAACAGGGCATTATAGACAGAAGCACCATGCCATCCCTCTGCAGCAAAGACTCGAAAAACTAAGTAAAACAGATACAAACATCAATCCTGGAACCCTAAGCATCAAATGAAGGGATAAAGAACTAGATCAAGCACTGAATAGAAGAAGAAACTGACAAAGAACAGAGAATGAGGAGAGCTACGGAGTGGAGGTCCCCTGCCAGCTAACGTGGCACAGCTTCACCATCTTGAAACACAGCCAGGAACGACCCTGGATGGGTAGTACAGGAAGGCCACTTCATGGAGCTCCCAACAGGAGACAGAGCAACTGGTAACTAGAAATGCACACTTTCCTGCTCCTCACCCTTCTGCCCTGTACGCTGCCTCTGCTGCTTCCCAACAGGCCACGGTGTCTCCGCCAGAGAGACACCGGTTCACTGCCACCCTGAGTCAGCCTTGCCCCCTGCCAGTCAACTCCCTCTGCACCTTTCTTTTTTTTCTCTTTCCCTTTTTCTTCTCCCTCCCACCTAGCCCTCTGCTCTGTCTTCACCCGTTCCTGATGGGCTGTGCCACACTGCCCAGTAAGAGAGACACCACCTCACTGCCACCCCGGATCTGCCTCATCTGGCACTAATCAAAAAAAGAGAAAATAGCAAGTGTTGGAGAGGTTTCAGGGAGATTGGTACTCTTATGCACTGCTAGTGGGAATGTAAAATAATACAACCAGTATGCAAAACAATATGACGTTCCTTAAAAAGCCAGAAATAGAAATACCATATGATCTAGCCAACCCACTCCTAGGAATATATCCTAGAGAAATAAGAGCCGTCACACAAGTAAACATATGCACACCCACGTTCGTTACAGCATTATTCACAACAGCAAAAAGATGGAAACAACCTAAGTGCCCATCAACAGGTGAATTGATAAACAAATTATGGTAAATACATACAATGGCATACTACACAATGATAAACAACAATAATTAATCCATGAAATGTCTCACAACATGGATGAATCTGGAGGGCATTATGCTGAATGAAATAAGTCAATCACAAAAGGACAAATACTGAATGAGACCACTATCATAAAAACTCAAGAAAAGGTTTACACAGACAAAGAAACCATCTTTGATGATACAAGGGAGGGGAGGGGTGGGGAAAAGTGGGGAGGGGAAATCATTAGCTGGACAGTAGATAAGTGTTAACTTTGGTAAAGGGAAAAACAGTGCACAGTATAGGGGAAGTCAGCACAACTTGACCAACGAAAAGTCATAGAAGCTTCACAGACACATCCAAACACTCTGAGGGACTGAGTTACTGGGGCTAAGGGCTAGGGACCATGGTCGTGGGATCTTCTAGATCAACTGGCATAATCGTTTATAAAGAGAATATTCTAAATTCTACTTTGGTGAGTAGTGTCTGGGATCTTAAAAGCTTGAGAACAGCCATCTAAGATAAACCTACTGGTTGCATCCCATCCAAACCAAAGGAGAATAAAGAAAACCAAAGACACAAGGGAAATAATAGTCCAAAGGACTAATGAGCCACAAGTACCACAGCCTCCACCAGCCCGAGCCCAGATGAACTAGATGGTGCCCGGCTACCACCACCATCTGCTCTGACAGGGATCACAATAGAGGGTCCTGGACAGAGTGGAGGAAAAATGTAGAACAAAATTGAAATTTACAAAAAAAAGACCAGACTTGTAGGTCTGACAGAGACTAGAAGAACACCCAAGACTATGGCCCCACGGACATCCTTTTAACTCAGAACTGCAGCCACTCCCAAAGTTCATCCGTCAGCCAAAGATTAGACAGGTCTACAAAATAAACCATAACACATGTGAGGAACATGCTTCTTAGTTCAATCATGTATATGAGACAAAAAGCGAAACACTTGCCTAAAAGCAATGATAAGAAGGTAGGAAGGGACAGGAAAAATGGACAGATGGAGAATTAGGGTGTGGAAGGGAAAATGCTGACACATCCTCAGATTGCAACCAATGTCACAAAACAGAATTTGTGTATAAAGTTTTGAATGAGAAACTAATTTGCTCTGTAAACTTTCACCTAAAGTACAATAAAAAAAATTAAAATGTCAAAAAAAAAAAAAAAGAGTTGGAAGATATTGAAAGAAAAAGCAATCTGAAGGATAACTACTCCAACATAAGCCAAGAAAAAATAAAATAGAAGTCTTGGGAAGCAGTATGGGAAGAAATAATCACTGAGGATTTCTGAGAATAAGAAAGGCGTATGTACTCAAATAAAAGGGCCTAGGTAAAGCCAAGCAAACAAACAAAACTCTCATATCTAGTCAAGTTCATGAAAACGAAGGGCAAAGAAAAATTCTTGAATGACTGCACCAAAAGGAAACAGCTTACACTGACAGAATGTTCAATACCAGCACGAGAAGCAAGAAGACAACTAAGAAATGTGAACGACAAAGAGATCTCAAAAACAGGTAAAGAAAAGACAAATTACCGATGAAGGATGACAAGTAATTTGAGGATTGAATTGTCAGCAGCCACAATGGAAGCCTGACGTCACTGAAATGAGTCTTAAAAACGCTAAGAGAAATTAAATGTCGAATGAAATGTTATAGCCAGCAAAACCATATTGAAAGAATAAAGATATAATTAAGAATTATGTTTTAAGAAAAAAAAATATATAATACAGTATATACTATATAGTCCTATGCATTTCAAATTTAACTTATCCAAAATTAAGCTCCCTCCAAAACCAGTTCCTCTGACAGTTGTCTCCAACTCAGTTAATGACAAATGTACCCTTCTAGTTGTTCAACCACAAAACCTCAAAGTCATCCTTGACTTTTCTCTTTTTTCTCACAACCTATATCAGAACCATCAGCATACCCTATCAGCTTTTCCTTCAAAAAAATTCCTCAAATATTACACGTCTTACCACCCTCACTGCCAATACTCTGCTCTGAGAAACCATCATCTCTCAACGATATTATGGCAATAGCCTACTAATTGCTTCTATTCTGTTCCGCTTTGGCCCATAATCCACAGCAATCAGAGTGAGCCTTCAAAAACACAAATCATATCTTATCAACTGTCTATTCAAAATCCTCCAACAGCTTTCTATCTCACTGTGAAACATGACCTACCGAGCCATGTATCATCTGAGTATGTGTACATCTCTGGGTATACTGCCTAAACCAGTTGCTGTGGAGTCTATTCCCTTTCAGGGTGACCACATGTGCTTCAGAGTAGAACTGTGCTCCATATTTCCATAGGGTTTTCATGGCTGTGACCTTTCAGAAGCAGATCACTGGACCTTTCTTCCAAGGCGCCTCTGGGTGGGTTTGAATCGCCAACCTTTTGCTTAGTAGCCAAGCAAAAGGGACTTCTGTGCCACCCAGGGACTTATCTCTTACCAGTCTCCAAATCATCTTTCTGTTGTCGCCTAACTAACTTCCTTGCTTACCTTGAATTTGGCAGGCCTTCTTGCAATATCTCTTCCCTTTGTCTGCAATGCTTTTTCCTTAGGTACATATGTATTCCCTCAGTTCTTTCTGGGCTTGATTCAAAAGTCATCTTCACAGAAAGGCCTTCTTCCACTACCCTGTCTAAATTTTATATCACATTTTTCTGCTTTATTCTTTCTTCTATGTAGTATACTATATACTATATATTTTACATTATTTTCAAACACTAACAGAATATTTACAAAAATATGAA
>NW_004444227.1:98121-99705 GCF_000243295.1 Trichechus manatus latirostris
GTCCAGTATATAATATGTTCTGATTTGAATGAAGGAATGAATGCATGAAAGCATTTACCACTAAAAGTCTGTCACTAAAGGAACTTCTAAAAGATATATTTTAGGAAGAAGGAAAATGACTTAGAAGATCTAAGATGCAAAAAAGAATCATAAAATAAGAAAATAGAAAATGCTAGACAGCAATTGATTGTATAAAACAATTTATAGGATTAAAGAAAAGTAATACTGAAACATTGTTTAAGAGTAGAGTAAAAATCCCGATGAAATATAAACTTTATTAAGTGTGTATGTATATGTAGTAAAACCAAAGGTATTTACTAAAAGCATATAAATAGACTATATGTGTTTCCACCTAGTAAAACAAATTAATGTGAAATAGGCATTGTAGTGGAAGATGGTGGGAAGGCTCTGAATAATTTCAAAAAAGCAAGAAAGAAAGAAAACAAACAGAATGAGAAAACAGATTTGTAACATGGTTAGCAAAACAAAAACTACCTATTTCTTGTATAAATTAGTAGCAAAAACGAACCACTAAAGACATACGGTCAGAGAATAGTTGAAAGTAAAAAGAAGAAGACTGATATGACAGATAACTTCTAACAACAGTAACAAAAGCTAATATACCACCAACAGCGAGTAGAAATAAAGGGGGTCATTATGACATGATGAAAGATTCAATTCACCAGAAGATTAAAAAATGCAGGTACCTAATATTATTGATTCAAAACTTATTAAGCAAAAATTAAACAGAATCATGAAGTAATTGTAAAATATATCATTATAGTGGGAGTTTTTTACACAACACTCAAAGTAATTAATAAATTAAAGCAGAATATAGAAGATATGAAAAATCCAGTTACTAAGCTTGATCCAGCCAGCCTTTATACACATTGTACCCAACAACCGGCAAATGCACATTATTTTCAAACACTAACAGAATATTTACAAAAATATGAAATGTTAGACTGTAAATCAAGTGTTAAGAGATTCAAAAACTGGGAAGCAGGTAGATTATATTTCTTCATTTCAAAGCAATAAAAGTTAAAAATCAGTTACCAAAAGGCTAACTTTTTTAAAAGGCTACAAACATTTGGAAATTTGGAACACAATTTTAAATAACTTATACATCAAAGACGATAAAGTATATCAGAACTGAATGATCCTGAAAACACTATAATTAAGTACAGAGAGGAAGAAATAAATAAATTCTGCTCTTTAAAACCACTATGATTTTGAAATTATTTGTTTACAATTTGATTAAAAATGTCTCAATTTTTTTTTTTTTTTTGAAGCCAGAAAGGAACAATCAAATTCTGATACCAAACTCTAGCAAGGAAAATTCAACAAAGGAATATTACAGGCTATACTCATTCATAAATATATCGGCAACATTCCTGGAGATTATATTGTAGATCTAATCGTGAAAAGCAAGACAAAAAAACTATTATTAAAAAAAAATCTTCGAGTTCCGGCAAAATGGCACTCTAGGCAGAAGCACCACGCTGTCCCTCCACAGCAAAGATCTGAAAAACTAAGCCGAACAGAGAATACAACAATCCTGAAACCCTAAAACATCAAATGAAG
>NW_004444227.1:99805-101750 GCF_000243295.1 Trichechus manatus latirostris
AGGAGAGATTCATGCAGAGGTCTCCTACCAGCTAACACAGCGCGGATCTGCCATCTTGGACTCCTATCGGAGACCAGCAAAAAGGGGGTACGAAAAAGCAGCCTCACGGAGCATCCAGTGGGAGACAAAACAACCGGTAATTTGCAATATACGCTTTCCCACCCCCCACACTTCTTCACCCCGACTCAGCCTCCTCTGCTTCCCACGGCCACAATCTCTTCACTGGGAATCACCAGCTGCTTGGATTCCACACAACCAAATGGGCCGGCTCTCTGAGTGCCATTTGTTGGCTGCTGGTGTTGCTTTTTTCTGCTTCTTTTGATTTCTTCCTTACCTCTCACCACCTCCCCCTCCTTTCGCTCAAATACCTGGCTCCGTGCGCCATCTTTGCTTCTTCCTGAGGGGCTGCAGAGCTCTGGTAATTTGTGATCTACGCTTTCCCACTCCCTACCCTTCTTCACCCACACTCGGCCCCCTCTGCTTCCTACAGACACACTCTCTCCCCCGAGAAACACCACCCACACTATCTGGCTCTCTGAGTGCCATTTGTTGGCTGCTAGTGTTGCTTTTTTCCTGCTTCTTTTGATTTCTTCCTTACCTCTCACACCTCCCGCTCCAGTCGCTCAAATACCTGGCTCTGTGCGCCATCTTTGCTTCTTCCTGAGGGGCTGTGGAGCTCCGTTAGAGTGTGGAACTGCTTCCCAGTCTGGGCTGCTGTGCTGGTGGGATCCCAGGGCTTTTGTTCGTTTGTTTGTTTTGAATTGTTTGTTTGTTTTCTTTTCCTTTTCTTGAGTTGGGAGCCCATCCTGGCCAGGTGGTGCGGTGTGGCAACGAGACATCCGCCATGGCTTGCACAGACGTGCACAGGGATCCCTGAAGGAATTTCTTTTTTCGTTGGTTTTTTTTTCTTTTTCTGTTTTTTGGGGGCCTTTTCTTGTTTCTTTTTTTAATTTGTTTTGTTTTCTTTTCCCTCTTTTTCCCTTTTTGTCTTTCTTCACTGCTCAGTTTCTCGTCTCTCTATATCTTCCTTCTCTTTCTGTTCCCTGAATACCTGGCGTTGTATACCTCTATTCCCTCTAGCCAGACTGTACTGCAACACCTGAGAGCAACTTCCCCAGACCTCATAGCTGCACCGGTGGGATCCCTAGGAACTTTGCGGTTCTTTAACCTTTCCGATTTTTATTTATTCATTCTTTTCTATTCTTTTCTTCCTCTTCCCCTTTCTGTTTTTCTCCATTTCATAGTCTCTCATCTCTCCACTCCAACGGCAAGCTCCCATAGCATTCTTTTTTGTTTGTATGTTTTTGGCTCCTGTTCCTCTCTCTTCTCTCACATATGCATCTTAGCTCCACACAAAACAATCTCCCCACTGCATCCTGCCTAACTGCACCATGCGCTTGACATCACACCACCAAGCAGCACAGGCACGCCCTACTGGAACTTGCGCTGCACAGATTACCGACCCGCCCTGGTGGCTGTAGTAAGTGCCACAAACAACCCATCCCAGTAACTCCTCATCTTCAACTAGACCTGCCCTGGTGTACCATATCTGAGTGACTTACCCTGCCAACTGGAGAAGGAGGTGAAAAGTATTGTGCCCACAGATGAGCAAACAACAAATAAAACACAGTCCACCTGCCCAGACATAGACAAATTTAAAAATAAAAAAAAAGGAGGAAGAAACAAACAAATCTACAATCAATAAAGGAGAAAAATAACTACTGAATGCCCTGAAGAAAGCAGACAATATCAAAACATTTACAAAAACAGGACAGGATGGTTCCAGTGGGCATCCAAAATAAAATACCAGATGACTCTCCTCTGGAAGAAAATGAACTAGAACTACCTGACAGGGAATTCAAATCTCTAATACTCAGAATTCTCCAAGAACTGAGGCAAAAAGCTGACAAACATGAGGAAAAAATAGACAAATTCATGGAAAATA
>NW_004444227.1:107738-123855 GCF_000243295.1 Trichechus manatus latirostris
ATGTTGCGAGGTTGTTAACCAATGTCATAAAACAATATGTGTACTACTGTTTCATGAGAAACTATTTGTTCTGTAAGCCTTCACCTGAAGTACAAAAAAAAAAAAGCCAAAAAAAAAAAAACTTCAAAACTTTAACATACGGAAAGAGTTCTTAAACAGAATGCTAAAAGCAGTAGCTGTAAGGAAGAGATGAATAAAGTATACTATATTAAAATTAAGAACTTATGTTCATCAACAGAAATTATTAAGAAAATAAAAGACAAATCACAGAGAGACAATATTTACAATATGAATAATGCAAATACAACCAGAATATATAAAGAATCCCTACAAATCAATAATGAAAAATGCAAAAGACTGAAACAAGTATTTTACAAGAAGATATTCAAATGCCTCCCAAAATATGAAAAAAGTTACACTTTATTTTTCATCAGGAAAACGCATATTAAAGCCACAACCAGTGAAATATGCCTAAACCAGAAAGGCTAAAATTAAAAAAGATTTACAAGTCACGTGTTGGAGAAATTGCAGAGCAAATGAACTCTCATACATTGCTAGTGGGAAAACTGTTGGGCAAGATCTATTAAAATTAAACATACAGCAACCTTATAACCCAGAAATTCCACTGCTATCTATATAATCAAAGAAATGTATACCTCTGTGTACCATGATATATATACAAGAATATTCACTCTAACATTATTTGTAAAAACCCCAAACTGGAAATAATCCAAATTTCCATCAGTAGTAAAATAGATAAAGAAATTGTGATATAGCCTTTTACTGAGAATGAACTGATTACTGCTACCTGTAACAACTTGAATTAGAGCTCACAATTTATAAGGTTGAGTGAAAAAGGCAGAAACAAAAAAACTAAACACTATATAATTCAATTAATACACGACTTGTTGTTGTTAGGTGCCACTGAGTCGGTTCCTACTCATAATGACCCCATATCTATGTACAATGGAAAGAAACCCTGCCAGTTCCTCTACCATCCTCGCAATCGTTTTTATGCTTGAGCCCATCGTTGCAGCCACTGTGTCAATCCATTTTGTTAAGAGTCTTTCTCTTTTTTGCCGATCCTCTACTTTTATGAAGCATGATGTCCTACTGCAGTGACTGATCTCTCCTGATAACATGTCCAAAATATGTGAGATAAAGTCTCGCCATACTCACTTCTAAGGAGCATTCCAGCTGAATATCTTCCAAGACAGATTTCTTTGTGTTTTTGGTAGTCTATGGTATATTCAATATTTTTCGCCAACACCATAATTCAAAAGCATCAATTCTTCTTCTATCTTCCTTACTCATTGTCCAGCTTTCAAATGCATATGAGGTGATTGAAAACAGCATGGTTTGGGTCAGGTGCACCTTAATCTTCAAGGTGACATCTGCTTTTTAACACTTTAAAGAGGTCTTTTGCAGCAGATTTGCTTAATACAATGCGTCTTTTGATTTCCCGACTGCTTCTTCCATGGGTGTTGATTGTGGATCCAAGTAAAATGAAATCCTTGACAACTTCAATCCTTTCTCCATTTATCATGATGTTCCTTATTGGTCCAGTTGTGAGGATTTTTGTTTCCTTTATGTTCAGGTGTAATCCATACCTAAGGCTGTTGTGTTTCATCTGCACGGGTAAGTGCTTCAAGTCCTCTTCACTTTCAGCAAGTAAGGTTGTGTCATCTGCATATCTCAGGTTGTTAATGAGTCTTCTTCCAAATCTGATGCCCCGTTCTTCTTCATATAATCCAGCTTCTCAGAGTATTTGGTCACTATACAGATTGAATAGGTATGGTGAGAGGATACAACCCTGACACACACCTTTCTTGACTTTAAACCACGCAGTACTCCCTTGTTTTGTTGGAACAACTGCCTCTTGATCTTGGTACAGGTTCCTCACGAGCACAATTAAGTGTTCTGGAATTCCCATTCTTCACAGTGTTATCCATAATTTGTCATGATCCACGCAGTCAAATACTTTTGCATAGTCAATTAAACACAGATAAACATCTCTATGGTATTCTCTGCTTTCAGTCAGGATCCATCTGACATAGCAAAGACACCCCTGGTTCCACGTCCCCTTCTGAATCCAGCTTGAATTTCTAGCAGTTCCCTGTCGATGTACTGCTGCAGCACTTTTGAATGATCTTCAGTAAAATTTTGTGTGTGATACTAATGATATTGTTCAATAATTTCTGCATGCTGTTGGATCACCTTTCTTTGGAAGAGGCATAAATATCGATCTCTTCCAGTCGGTTTCCCAGGCAGCTGTCTTCCAAATTTCTTGGCATAGACAAACGAGCCCTTCAGCAGTGCATCCATTTGTTGAAATATCTCCGCTGGTATTCCGTCAATTCCCAGAGCCTTGTTTTTTGCCAATGCCTTTGGTGCAGCTTGGACCTCTTCCTTCAGTACCATCAGTTTTTGACCATATGCTACCTCCTAAAATGGCTGAACACTGACCAATTCTTTTTGGTATACTGACTCTGTGTATTCCTTCCATCTTCTTTTCATGCTTCCTGTGTCATTTAATGTTTTCCCCATAGAATCCTTCAATATTACAACTTGAGGCTCGAATTTTTTCTTCAGTTCTTTCAGCTTGAGAAATGCCAAGCATGTTCTTCCCTTTTGGTTTTCTAACTCCAGGTCTTTGCAAACGTCATTATAATACTTGCCTTTATCTTCTTCCGCCGCCCTTTGAAATCTGTTCAGCTCTTTTACTTCATAATTTCTTCCATTCACTTTAGCTATTCGATGTTCAAGATCAAGTTTCAGAGTTTCTTCTGACATCCATTTTGGTCTTTTCTTTCTTTCATGTCTCTTACTTTCTTCATGTATGATGTCCTTGATGTCATTCGACAACTTGTCTGGTCTTCAGTCATTAATGTTCAATGTGTCAAATCTATTCTTGAGGCAGTCTCTAAATTCAGGTGTGATATACTGAAAGTCACAATATGGCTCTCGTGGACTTATTCTAATTTTCTTCAGCTTCAACTTGGACTTGCATTGGAGCAATTGATGGTCTGTTCCACAGTCGGCCCCTGGCCTTGTTCTGACTGACGATATGGAGCTTTTCCATCGTCTCTTTCCACAGATGTAGTCAATGTGATTCCTGTGTATGGCATCCAGCAAGATCCACGTGTATAGTTGCCGTTTGTTGAAAAAAGGTATTAGCGATGAAGAAGTCATTGGTCTTGCAAAATTCCATCATGTGATCCCCAACATTGTTTCTATCATCAAAGTCACATTTTCCAACTACCGATCCTTCTTCTTTATTTTCAACTTTCGCATTCCAATCACCAGTCATTATCAATGCATCCTGACTGCATGTTCCATCAATTTCAGACTGCAGAAGTTAGTAAAAATCTTCAGTTTCTTCACCTTTGGCCTTAGTGGTTGGTGTGTAAATTTGAATAATAGTCATATTAACTGGTTTTCCTTGCAGGCATATGGATATTACTTTATCACTGACAGTGTTGTACTTCAGGATAGATCTTGAAATTTTCTTTTTAAAGATGAATGTAATGCTATTCCTCTTCAAGTTGCCATTCCCGGCACAGTAGACCATATGATTGCCCAATTCTAAATGGCCAATACCAGTCCATTTCAGGTCACTAATGCCTAGGATATCGATGATTATGCATTCCATTTCATTTTTGATGATTTCCAATTTTCCTATATTCATACTTCATACATTCCACATTCTGATTATTAATGGATGTTTGCAGTTGTTTCTTCTCATTTTGAGTCATGCCACCTGAGCAAATGAAAGTCCTGAAAGGTTGACTCCATCCACGTGTTAAGGTCGACTCTACTTTGAGGAGGCAGCTCTTCTCCAGTTACATTTTGAGTGCCTTCCAACCTGAGGGGCTCATCTTCAGGCACTATATCAGACAATGTTCTGCTGCTATTGATAAGGTTTTCACTTGCTAATTCTTTAGAAGTAGACCTCCAGGCCCTTCTTCCTAGTCTGTCTTAGTCTGGAAGCTCAGCTGAAACCTGTCCACCATGGGTGACCCTGCTGGTATTTGAATATTGCTGGCATAGTGTCCAGCATCACAGCAACATACAAGCCCCCACAGTATGACAAACTGACGGACGCATGGGGGATACACGAGACATACAACCAAAAAATGTCAATGATGACGTAAATCAGAATAGTGATTAGTTATTAGAAGAGCGTAAGTAGGGAGGAGGAGGAGGGTGCTTGTAATGTTCTATTTCTTGATCTATATAATGGCTACATGAGTGTGTTGACTTTATAAAAATGCATTGAGTTGTACACTCATAATTTGTGCACTTTTGTGTATGTATTTTTTTATTTAATATTTTTTATATAAAAAATATGTGGTTTGGAGATTGTTGCTTATAATAAGGTAAAGTCACAAGGCCTCATTGTCTCCTGCAAATATAAAATTTGTTCTTTTTCATTATTGGTTTGTAATATATTTAGAATAAAAAATTACATACAAAATATGATTCCCAAATAGCTACAGCTATTTTAGAGATGGATACATGCAACCCCTGTTGCTATAATTTATCTTGATGAGTAAAAGGTTTCTAAAATATATTTTTAAATATCTTAACATTTCTTAGAATTCCACATTCATTACATTTTCTCAAAATGCAAATCACTCTGCAGTGAATAATAAACCGCACATATAATCTCAAGTCCAGACAATGAAACCTTCTAACACCACAGAATGATTTTTTAAGTTATAGAGAACTGTAATGTATTCAGGTTACCAATGCTGACTCTACAAAGTACACTACAAAAATCAATTTTTATCACTTGAAATCTATTGCAATTAGAGAGCAATGCCAAGTCACTGACACACTAATGGGTTTCAAAATATTTCAAAAAGAATAAGGACATTGTGAAGTGTTTTAATTGAAATGCAGCTTGATTGGATGATATGAGTTCTCTGTAAAGCTAGCTTATAAAACTGTCATACCATACAGTGTTAAGTTTTAATAAATTTACAGCATTATCTAGCTACACTTTATAGAACAATTATCTTACACTGAACTTTTATTATATCTTCTAATATAAAAGGACTTGTTTTTCTGTGTTCCAAGTGCTTGACTTTTAATTTCATTTTAGTACAATGTATAGCATTTCCAGAGAGGATGAGCCCTATAAAATTAGACACGGCTTGCTTGGAAAGAATACTATATCTGACTGAAACATATTTTTCATGCATTTAACTGCAATACTATACCACATGGACATGATTAAGCTTAAATTAGAAATCAGGTTTTCTAATTTCTGGGGTGTTAAATTAACAGGTTAAAAAATGATAATTTCTGACCATAAAAGCTATAATAATTACACATAAAAAGTACTACTATTTCAAGAATATCACAATCCTCAGTTTTCATATCTCTTCATATTTTCTTAACTATCCCTTTTAGCTATTTAGTTAATGACATTTCATCCTATGATTCTTCTAATTTCTATGATAATACATCCTGGGCCTGGAAGGAACACCACTACCACCATCACCCCACCGCCCCCCACACACACACATTTGTACACTTTTTTAATCATTCATGGAGCTCAGGAATATCTATCTTCTTCCTCCCCTTTTCACCTTTCCTTCCTTCCGCCTTTACGCCACACCCATAGGCCTAATGCAAATATCACATTAATCTCAACAAAACCCTTTCATTCTGGAGTGATATTTCAAGGACTGCATAACTTGTGCCTGGTATATTTAGATTCTTTTTGACCAACAACATAGAAGCAAACCAGACACAAATCTAGAGTTGTATTTTAGCCATGACATGACTGGGTGCTGTTTAGAATGAAAATCACCCCAGAAAAGAACTCATGTTAAAACCCAAGGGTGTATTTTGTTCCTTTTTTCTGCTTCCTTTAAGATTCATTTCCCCATAGTACATACTGGTGAAGGGGTCTGGGGATTGTCTCACATTCCTTTTTACTTTCTCCACAGCATGGTGTTCCTATTAACTTACTTAACCATTCCTGTCCTGTCCTTTTATTCTCTGCAATGTCACCAATTAGGGCTGCACTTGTGTTTCAAGCATTAATAAAGGATTGGTACAACTAACAGGAATTACAGTATTCAGTAGTTCGTTAATTTTAGCATGTGTTAGAGTTACCAGAGCTTATTAAAACACTGACTGGTGAATCTTACTCCCAGAGTGGCTGACTCAGTACTTCTAGGTAGGGCCTGAAAATTTGCATTTCTAGTAAGTTCCGGGTAATGCTGATGCTGCTGCTCTACACTTTGAGAAACATTGTTTTAATTCAAGGGAAAAATCACATGATGAGTTAAACTCTTCTGGGATGGTTCCCTCTACTACATCCTTGTTCCTAATTTTGTATCCCTATCCTCATCCTCAGGTCCACAATTCTCTGTGAGTGCACAAAAACTAAAAACGCCAAACCTGTCACAGTCAAGTCAATTTGATTCCGACCCTACACATGTAGAGTAGAACTGCATTCCATAGGGTTCTCAAGGCTGTGACCTTTTTGGAAACAGATCACCAGGCCTCTCTTCCAAGGCACCTCTGGGTATGTCTGAACCACCAACCTTTCGGTTAGTAGTGGAGAGCTTAACGATCTGCACCACCCAGGGACTCCCTGTGAGAGCACACTCTTCCTCAAATATTTACCACATAAACCTCCACCATTTAGGAAAGCTTTTGAGTGGTGTGGTTTTGCCTCACGTTCATTTCCCCATATCTGAATTACTCACTGTAAAATAATATCTTGAAAACTTAAGATATATTTTTGAGAGAACATTTCATGGTTGCTTTTGGTTTGCTCCACCAAATCTCACAGCACAGATTCAGGAGGCCATAGGTATTCCATTCTGATCTTCTTCAGTGTTTTCTCCACAACAACACCATGAGTCATATGTATTTACACTTTGCCCTACCACTTTTCTCTCTAGTAAATATCAAACCACACACATGTATACACACCACACATACAATCACACCACAAACATAAATTCTAAGTGACAACAATAGTGTTAACCTAAAAAAGAAAAAGATTAAGTCAATTTTTGCAAACTTCTTCCATCACTCACAAGGCCACCTCTGTTACAATGAATTTGGTTAATATATATAGCAGTGTTGGTACCTTTCAGTTATCAACCTGTCTCACTTGCTACCCTCACCTCCAAATAATGCTCCTGGCCCTTATTTCACATCATGCCAGGAATAAGAAACAGGTCTATTAGAGAAAACCAAACCTCAATTTTTACTTCTAAGGGTATTCAAAATCTAGGCCCAAAATTTGAAATCTATCATTATTATTTAAAGCTCTATTAATTTCTTCAACTACGGCAACTATTCTGTCTAAAATGGGTGTGAGGAAAGAGGCGGTGTTCATTCAGTCACTTGATAATAAATGTTTGAAATTCTTTTTAAAATAGATTCACTGGAGAGGTGGGGCCAAGTTGGCGGAGTAGTCAGATGCTTCCGGCAGTCCCTCTTACAATAAAAACCCAAAAAAATAAGTGAATTGATTATATATTACAATCTAGGAGCCCTGAACAACAAAGGTAAAGTTGAGGAACTGGACTGAGTGGCAGGGGGAGGGAGACACGTTCAGAAGCAGCAAGGAACTGGTGGATCTGAACCGGCAAGAGGCTGGGCCCTTCAAGCTGGATCAACTCATGATGCACGGTGAGGAAGGCAAGCAGCAGCACTTGGGAGGCAATTGCCACACTGGGAAAGACCCAGCAGCAGACAGTCTATTCAGCCATCCAGAACCAGTGAGAAGCAGCCCTCGATTGGTGAAAGATAAGTACTTGCAACTGGCCTACCGCATGGATTAAAAACACCTCCCTTTGGGAAAAATCTCTCTCACATTTACCTCCCCGCTCCCTGCTCTGCACTGAGTCTGGGCCACCTTCAATGATTGCCGAGTCCCCTGGGCTGGAAGTAGGACCCGTCATGTGCCCTGAGCCATTCTCCTGGCCTTGGAGAGAGAACAGATTAAAAAACTGGGGAAAACATAATCTACCAGATCCCTAAGCCAGGAACTCAGGGTAGGCACAGCTCCTTCACCTAGACACGGGCACTGAGTGCCTTTCCCCTTGCATAGACTTATGTGGGCCCATTTCAATAGTGCAGGCCCTCATTACCACAGTACAACAAGGTATATATCTGAAGTCTAACTTCAACTGCTTCAGCTGTGAAGTGGCAGGTTCCTGACATTTCACACTGCTCTGCCTATCAAGCAGGGTCTTCATGTACCCATATCAGGGGCCTGAGGACTGGTGGCTCCACCCATGCCACCTAGCCGCTTGTGAAAGGGGCCTGAGAATAAGTGGTGCCTCCCAGTCCTTACAGTCAATAGCACTGGGTGCTCATAATCAAGCTGCAAAACCCTTCCATCTAAGTGCCCTAGGGAACAATGACACACTTTCCTCCCACTCAGGGGGGCCCCCTGCAGCAGCCGGATGCCTGTACCTACACCAAACACCCATGCCTGTCTAGGACTGTAGGTGAGAGCGTGCGCCACACACTTGGCGGCCGACTACCTGGACACCTGAGCTGAATCCATACAGGCAGAGTGGGCAGACTCTTGGGCTCACATACTTAGGGGCAGGTCTGGACATCTGGTGGCAGGACGCTGGAGTTTCAGGGGCACAGGTGATCAGACTAGCTCACATGAGCAGCCTATCTGGGCATATCAAAACAAGAAACTAGGACACAGTAAGCAAACATAAAATAAATAAATATAATAACTTATTGATGTCTCCGAAACAAAAGTCAATATCAAATCACATAAAGAGGCAGTCCATGATGGCTTCAGCTAGGTTCCAAAATAAAGAATCTAGAAATTTTCCAGAGAAGGAAAATTTTTTGGAATTACTAGAAGCAGAATACTAAAGATTAATATACAGAACTCTTCAAAAGATTAGGAAGGAAATTAAACAAAACACAGAACATACAATAGAGGAAAATAAAAAGATTAGAGAAGAGCATAATGACAAATTTAATAGGCTGCAAGAATCCAGAGAGAGACAGCAATCAGAAATCCAGAAGATTAACAATGAAATTTCAGAGTTACACAACTCAATAGAAAGTCAAAGGAGCAGAACTGAGGCAATGGAACCCAGAATTAGTGAGATTGAAGATAAAGCACTTGACACCAACTTACTTGAGGAAAAATCAGATAAAAAGATTTTTAAAAATGAAGAAACCCTAAGAATTATATGGGATTCTATCAAATGGAATAACCTATGAGTGACTGGAGTACCAGAACAGGGGGATAACAGAAAATACAGAGAGAAATGTTGAAGATTTGTTGGCAGAAAACTTCCCTGTTATCATGAAAGATAAGAAGATATCTATCCAAGATGCTCATCAAACCCCACATAAGATAGATCCCAAAAGAAAGCCACCAACACATAGCACAATCAAACCTCCCAAAACCAAGGATAAAGAGAGAATTTTAAGAGAACCTAGGGATAAACCAAAAGTCATCTACAAAGTAAAGTCAATAAGAATGAGCTCGGAATACTCAGCAGAAACCATGCAGGAAAGAAAGGAATGGGATGACATACATAAAGCCTTGAAGGAAAAAACTGCCAGCCAAGATATTTATACCCAGCAAAACTGTTTCTCAAATATGATGGCGAAATTAGGGCATTTCCAGATAAACAGAAATTTAGGGAATTTGCAAAAACAAAACCAAAATTACAAGAAATACTAAAAGGGAGTCCTCCAGTTAGACAATCAATAACATCAGATAACAACCCAAGACTAGAACAATGGGCAGAGCAACCAGATATCAACCCAGATAGGGAAGTCACAAAAATAAATCAAAGCTAAAACACTGAAAATAGGGAAACAGAGATGTCAATATGTAAAAGATGATAACATTAAAACAAAATAGAGGGACTAAAAAATGTAGAGATAGATTTTTCATATAGAGAAGAAGTCAAGGCAATATAAAGAAATAAAAGACTGGTACAAACTTAGAAAAATAGGGGTAAATATTAAGGTAACCACAAAGGAAACTAACAATCCTACACATCAAAATAAAAAGTAACAAAAAATGTAAAGACTGAACAAATACAAAATCAACACCAATGAAAAAGATGAAAAGAAAATACATAAAGAAAAATGACTCAGCACAGAAAATTAAGTGGAACAAAGAAACTGTGAACAACACACAAAAAAAGACATCAAAATCACAGCACTAAACTCATACCTATCAATAATTATGCTGAATTTAAATGGACTAAAGCACCAATAAAAAGACAGAGAGTGGCAGATTGGATAAAAAAAAACACGATCTGTCTATATGCTGCATACAAGAGACACACCTTAGACTTAAAGACACAAATAAACTAAAACTCAAAGGATGGAAAAAAATATATCAAGCAAATAACACTCAAAAAAGAGCAGGAGCGGCAATATTAATCTCTGACAAAATACACTTAAAGTAAAATCAACTACAAAGGATAAGGAAGGACACTATATAACGATTAAAGGGTCAATACACCAGGAGGACATAGCTATAATAAATATTTACACACCCAACAACAGGGCTCCAAACTACATAAAACAAACTCTAACAGCATTAGAAAGAAAGATAGACAGCTCCACAATAATAGTAGGAGACTTCAACACACCACTTTCAGTGAAGGACAGAACATCCAGAAAGAAGCTCAACAAAGACACGGAAGATCTAAATGCTACAATCAACCAACTTGATCTCATGGACATATACAGAACACTGCACCCAACAGCAGCCAAGTATACTTTCTTTTCCAGCGCACATGGAACATTCTCCAAAATAGACCACATGTTAGGCCATAAAGCAAGCCTTAACAGAATCCAAAGCATCGAAATATTACAAAGCATCTTTTCTGACCATAAAGCCATAAAAGTACAAATCAATAACAGAAAAATAAAGGAAAAAAAATCAAACACATGGAAATGGAAAACACGTTGCTCAAAAACTACTGGGTTATAGAAGAAATCAAGGATGGAATATAGAAATTCATAGAATCAAATGAGAATGAAAACACATCCTACCAGAACCTTTGGGAAACAGCAGGAGCAGCGCTCAGAGGTCAGTTTATAGCAATAAAGGCACACATCCAAAAAGAAGAAGGGCCAAAATCAAAACATTAACCCTACAACTGGAACAAGTAGAAAGAGAGCAGCAAAAGAAGCCTTTGGGCGCCAGAAAAAAGGAAATAATAAGAATTAGAGCAGAATTAAATGAAATAGAGAATAGAAAAACAACTGAAAGAGTTAATAAGACCAAAAGTTGGTTCTTGGAAAAGATCAACAAAATTGATAAACCATTGGCCAAGCTGACAAAAGAAAAACAGGAGAGGAAGCAAATAACACGTATAAGAAATGAGATTGGCGATATCACAACAGACCCAACTGAAATTAAAAGAATCATAACAGAATACTATGAAAAACTGTACTCTAACAAATTTGAAAATGTAGATGAAATGGACAAATTTCTTGAAACTCACTACCTACCTAAACTAACACCATCAGAGGTAGAACAACTAAATAAACCTATAACAAAAGAAGGGATTGAAAAGGTAATTTAAAAACTCCCAAAAAAAAAAAGCCCTGGCCCAGATGGCTTCACTGAAGAATTCTACCAAATTTTCAGAGAAGAGTTAACACCACTACCACTAAAGATATTTCAGAGCATAGACAAGGATGGAATACTCCCAAACGCATTCTATAAGGCCAGCATAACCCTGATACCAAAACCAGGTAAAGACATCACAAAAAAAGAAAATTGCATATCAGTATCCCTCATGAACATTGATGCAAAAATCCTCAACAAAATTCTAGCCAATAGAACATATCAAAAAAATAATTCACTATGATCAAGTGGGATTTATACCAGCTATGCAGGGATGGTTCAACATAAGAAAAACAATCAGTGTAATCAATTACATTAATAAAACAAAGACAAGAACCACATGATCTTATCAATCAATGCAGTGATACTCATGAGGGGTGTGCCTCTTAGCTCAAGTAGATACAAGAGACTAAACGAGCAGCTTCTGTCCAGAGGTGAGATGGGAAGGCAGAGAGGGTCAGGAGCTGGTTGAATAAACATGGGAAATCAGGGGTGGAAAGGAAGAGTGTTACGTCACAGTATAGGGAGAGCAATTAGGGTCACATAACAAGGATGTATAAATGTTTGTATGAGAGACTAACTTGAATTGTAAACTTTCGTTTAAAGTACAACAATTAAAAAAAAAAGACATAAAATGTGTGCAGCTCACCAGTATGGTGGAAAAACAAAAACAAAACAAATAAAATAGATTCACTTAAGTACATTATCAATACAATTTTAAAAAGCATCACATGTATTCAAAATAAAAAAGTTGAATTTCTTTTAGAAACAATATAATTGTATTCGTGAGGATACTACTAGGTTCTGTGACAAACAAATCACAATAAATATTTATTTCTCACTCATATAACCATCTAAAATGGTTCTAGGACAGGGAGGATAGGGGTGGAGATGGGGGAGGGTCTACTACACACAGGTATTCAAGGACCCAGGCTGCCAGCGGCTCTGCCACTTTCAACATGAGATTTCCTAAGTTTTCCTGAGTGTAGCTATCCAGTTGACAGATTGAAAAAGAGAGAGCAAAGAAGGAACACTGACTTCTTAATCACTTCTGCTCAGAAGTCCAATTACTTCTGCTCAATTCTATGAGCAAAAATGAATCGCAATCTCACACCTAGACTAGGAGTTCTCTGAAATGCAGTCACTCATTGGGCAGCTGCTTACCAGAGACAACCATTTACCATGGAAGGGGAAGCGCCTATTTGTGGTATCTCTGACACAATGGCATCTGAGAGATCCTGGAAGGAAAACAGAGCAATGACCTGATAAATGTGTGGGTAAATCTATATGACAAATGACTGCCTGTATAAAACAATAATAGCATCTTCTGGATTTAAGATGTTAAAAAAATCAAAATGTATGAAAATAATGCAGGAAGTGAGGAAAAGAGTAAATAAAATTGAAGTGTTCTTGTACTGTCCAGGAATAAAGTAAAAGTGACAACTAATAGTTGATTTTGATAAGCCAAGGATACAATCACTAGAATACCTACTAAAATAGATAAAACAGTATAGTTTCTGATCTAATAGAGATAAAAAGATTTTAAAAAATTCTTTTAAATCCTAAAAATACTCAGTTCTTAAGGCAAGAAAAGAGGGGAAAGGAGATTGAGTAGGCATGATAAGTACAAAACACTTTAAAGGTAGCTTTAAACCCAATTGCATCAGTAAAATTATAAATGTGAATTTACTAAAGGCTATAATTAAAAATAGTTTCAAATGGGCTTTTTAAAAAGACAAAAATAGTTTACACAGAAACGAAACATAAGGATACAGAAAGGTTGAATGCAAAATGTTTAAAAATATATATATACCATAAAACCACTAAAGAGAGCTTATATAGCTTCATTAATATCAGAACACACAACCACATACACACATACATATTCAAGCAGAAAAGCAAACACTAGATACAGAGACAGTTCAAATTTCTTTTGCCAGTAACTGAAAACAATTTGTATGCACCCAATAACATAATCTCAAAATATACTAACAAAAATTAATTCAAGTTCTAGGAAACACATAATCTTGGTGGCTAATTTTGAAATACATCTCTCAGTAACAGAGAAATGAAGAAAACAATGTTTTAAAAACACAGACGATTAGACAACATAACTGGAAAATACAAAGCATCTGCAACTGGTAATTTAACATTTAAAACTTGAGTGAAATATAGAAGGAGATAAACACAAAAATCAAATAATGAAAATCGACTCAGCGGCAATGGGTTTGGTTTTTGGCTTTAGAGGTATATCAAGTCCCATATGCATTGAAGTAAGAGATCATCATAAGACTGAAAGAAGGCGGGACTTACTGCAGTATAGGAATGGATATTGGTAACAAATTCAGCAGGTGTTGACTATAACTGAGTAAACTAATTGTAATAGGCAGAATTATAAAGATGGTCCCCAAGATTCCTATTCCCTGGTTACTCAATCAACCACTAATCTAGCTAATGCTATGAAAGGATATTTGCAGATGTAATTAAAGTCCCAAGAATTGACCTTAAAAGGTGGAGATTATCTGGATGGGCCTGACCTTCTGAAAGCAGAGAGTTTTTTTCTGGCTAGCAGCAGACATGGAAGTCAGAGACTGAGACATGAGAGAGATCTGACTAGTCTTTGCTTGCTTGAGGACAGAGAGAGTCATGTGCCAAGGAATGCGGGTGACCTTTAGGAGCTCAGAGTGGCCCACCAGCTGACAGTCAGCAAGGAAAAAGAGACCTTAGTCCTACAACCGCAAGGAACTGAATTCAGCCAACAGCCTGAACGAGCTTGGCAGTAGATTTTTTCCCTAAAGCCTCAGGTAAGAGTTCAGCCTGATTAACACCTTCATTTCAACCTTTGGAGAAGCTAAACAGAGAATCCAACCAAACCATTCAGACTTCTTACCTACAAGACTAGGATCTAATAAATGGTTGTTGATTTAAGCCACTGAGTTTGTGGTAGTTTGTTATGCAGCAATAGAAAATGAATATACTAGTAATACATGATATTATGATGTTTTGATCCACAAGATGTCATGAAAAACAATACATCTTAAGAAGACTATCTGCATGTCTAGCATAGTTACAGACCAAACAAAAACTAATTTTCAAAACTCAAAAACAAAAATAACACAAAAATTAAAGTTTCTGGTCATAGTTTGGGAATTAACTTGTTGCCAACCACATGTAAAGACTAGACTGGTCACATAAAGAATTAGATCAATGCTCACATTAAAGGAATAGAGAAAAATGATTTGAAACTGCACTTACACACTCACTTAATGGATCTTAAATCCACCCCCCCACCACCCCACCCTGTGTTCCAGGTTCTGGGACACAAACATGAACAGACATAGACCCAACCTTCAAGAGGCTCACAGTGCCTAGCACAGGGCAAATTATTCAATACACCTCTGTTGAATTAATGCATCCTAAATGAAGTGTAACAGGAAGGCAAATATGCATCCCTAAATGACAATACACTGTGATAAATGCTATAATTTGAACATTAAGCTATTATTCCACATTTATATGAAATGTTCCAGAAAGCTATTCTTTACAAAAATTATCACAAAAAGAGAAAGCAGCTTTATTGCTATAAAAGAAAGTATTTAAAACTACCACCAAAAAAAAAAAAACTATGAATCACCAACAAATTTTAAGAACTTGGTTAAAGCATACTGCAAAATCCTTATATTTTTTCCCTAAGAGCAAGTATTATGATGGCAAATATTAATTTATATATTTATTTGTTCTCATCTTCAAATGACATGGCTTTTTTAGGGAACAACTAAAGAAACTAATTTATCTTTCTAACCATAAGACAGTGGCAATTATTAAGAATGCAAAGATGAATCTTAAATTATCTTTTCCTTATACATTTCTTACTTCCTTATATATCATCAGCTTACAATGGTTTAAAAGTCAAAATGTTACTGATGACTTGTTATATTCTAGGTCATGATTTTTGAGTCTTTAATTCTTGCTTGAATATTTATACTAGTTTATAGATAGACTTAAGACTATTCTCTAAAAAATTTTTTGCCAAATTTACACAAATGGTTTTCATAAGGTAAATTATTTTTATCATCTGTTCACATTTATTTCTAAAATTAGAAAGCAAAAAGTAAAATTTCAGTGTATCCAACTGTTTGCTTATAAATATTTTATGTAATGGGTTGGAATAAATAATTTGAACATGGGTTTTCCAGTTCGCAAAAAACATCAATTGATTTGATTTTAACAGTTAAAAAAAAAAAAAACTTTAAAAGAAAAACTATACAAATATATATATATTTATATATTTTTTTAATATATATATAAAAATCTGTTGGCATTGAGTCGATTCCAACTCATAACGACCTTATAGGACAGAGCAGAACTGCCTCATAGAATTTCCAAGGAGTGCCTGGTGGATTTAAGCTGCCCAGCTTTTGGTTAACAGCCAAGTTCTTAACCACTATGCCACCAGGGCTATGCATTATATATAAAATTTATGAATTTATATTTATTTATATA
>NW_004444227.1:123955-143949 GCF_000243295.1 Trichechus manatus latirostris
TTAATATATATATTTAGTCTTTGTCACAGCCCTGGTGGTGCAGTGGTTAAGCACTCGACTGCTAACCCAAAGGTCAGCGGTTCAAACTCACCAGCCACTCCACGGGAGAAGGATATGGCAGTCGCTTCCATAAAGATTACAGCCTTGGAAGCCCTATGGGACAGTTCTACTCTGTCCTATACGGTCTCTATGAGTAGGAATTGACTCGATGGCAACGTAAAAAAAGTCTTTGTTAGGTCCTCCTCCTCCTCTGGACCTCAAAAAGTTGTAACGCCATCCCAAGAGCTCTTCCTAGACCCTCTTTTCCTCCATATCAGTACTGTTTCCCTAGAAGATCTCTGACAATATCATAGATTTAATGTCATCTAAGAAGCCCTGGTGGGGCAAACAGTTAAGCACTCAGATGCTAACTGAAAGGCTGGCGGTTCAAACTCACTCAGACACTCTGTGGGAGAAAGACCTGGTGATCTGCTTCCGTAAAGATTACAGCCAAGAAAACCCTATGGGGCAGTTTTGCTCTCTCCTAAAGGGTCACCATGAGTCAGAATCAACTCGATGGCAGTGGGTTTGGTTTTTTAGTTGGTTTTTTAATTTTAGGCCCTAACATTTTCCCTCAGTTTGATTTCGTATATCTAAATTACTACTTCAAATTCAAAAAGAATCTCATATGTAACATGTCCAAAACATAACACTTAATTTCCCACTCCACCTTACCCTACAACAATTGTCCCTATCTTAATAAACGTTAATACCCGTTTCTCAAGTCAGAAACCTTGGAGTCATCTTTCCCTCTTATCCATCTCCAATCTGCTGGCAAGTTGTTGCCTGTACCTTTAAATATATCCCAATCTTAACCCTTTCACCACTACCACCTTTTTCCAAGCTACCATTCTGTATTTCCTTTCTGTCCTCCTGCTTCCAATTTTGCCCCCTGTATCAATCAGAGTTCAGTGGCAGGTAAGAGGAGCCACTCCACCTATTTCAAACAGAAGGGATTTAATACAGGATTTGGAATACTAACAAGATCACTGGAAGATTAGAAGAGCAAGATCTAGGTTAGATTTCCAGGAATAACTCCTATGGCACCCCTGAAGAATTAGTCCACCAAGAGAAATCCTACCTCTACTATAATCAGGAAGGTAGAAGACAGGGAAGTTGTTGTGCCATCACTTGGGTCTACATCACTTTAGCTGTAATCTAGTTGTCTTCAAAGTCATGATACACCTGCCAAATCCACATGAGCAAAAATAGCTTGCACGCTGTTGCCTTTGTCTTCAATGAACTGAGCTCTAAACTAAAGTTCATGTAAGTACATCATATTGGCAGAAACTAGATCCCACCCAGAACCATAGCCACAAAAGAGTCTGGTAAATCTAGTGTTTAATTTTCCAGTCTCTGCAGTAGAGTAAGGCATACTGGAAAGGTGTTGGAACAGTTATTGAATGAGTCAAACTACTTTTTCCAACACTTACCCTGCCATGCAGCAGCAAGAGTAACCCTTTCAACAGTAAATTAGATCGTATCATTCCTCTGCTCAATATCCTCTAATTGCTTCCCCTTGCACTCCAATTAAAACCTAAATTCCTAAAAGATACTGCAGGATATGGCCCCTGCCTACCTCTCCAACTTGTCTCTTGTTACACGCTGTTGTTCAATCTAACCATACTGTCCTGCTTGTTGTTTTTCAAATACACCAAAGTCATTCCTGAATCAGGGATATTGTCATTGTAGTTCCCTCTTTCACCTAATCTTTATATATTTTCTTAACTTTCTTCAGGCCTCTGCTTAAATGTCACTTCTTAAGAAAGACCTTCCTTACTACCTTATCTAAAATAGAAAATCTCACCTACCCATGCTCCTTTTCTATCCTACTTTATTTTTTCTCCCAATCGCTCAAGTTCAAAACTTTAGAAACATCCTTGACTTTCTTTCCCTTGTTTCCTATATTCAACTTGCAGCTTATATTTGTAGATTCTGCTAAGAAGCTTAAAATATATAGACATATGTCTCAGTCATCTAGTGCTGCTCCAACAGAAATACCACAAGTGGATGGCTTTACAAAGAGAAATTTATTCTCTCACAGTCCAGTAGGCTACAAGTCCAAATTCAGGGCATCAGCTCCAAGGGAACGCTTTCTCCGTTGGCTCTAGAAGAAGGTCTCTGTCATCAATCTTCCTTTGGTCTGGGAGCTTCTCTGTGCAGGAACCTCAGGTCCAAAGGACACGCTCTGCTCCCAGCACTGCTTTCTTGGTGGTATGAGGTTCCCATGTGTCTCTGCTCACTTCTCTCTTTTATATCTCAAAAGAGATTGCATTAAGACCCTAATCTTGTCAACCTCATCAGTATAACCTCATCACAGTGATAGAATTTATAACACATGAGAAGATCACATATAATCTCATCATAGTGGTAGAGTTTACAACACATAAGGGAATCACATCAGATAACACAATCATACAATACTGGGAATCTTGACCTAGCCAAGGTGCTACACACATTTTTTGGGGGACACAATTCAATCCATGACAACATACAAGTAAATCTGGGGTCAGGTGTACTAAATCAAATTAAAGAGCAAAAGGTTTTAAACTGGCCATTTTTCTGCTTTTTCTCCTCTATGTTCCCTAGTCTAAAAGCCTTTTATGACATTTACATAACCTTATCTAAAGAATTTCACTCCCATATTTGCTAAGTGAGATTGGACTTCAGTTTAATTTTGATATATGGATTTAAATTGATATGCTTTGCAGCCAAATGTTGAGAGCACCTATATACATCTGAAATAATTATAACCTAATTAATGATGTTTTTATCATAAAATTTATAATTTCCAACAAAAGAGGGCAACACCAAGTGTGACTTTTGAAGAATAATATCAAAATCTCCACCTTGCCAGCGTAAATGGAAAAGTTTCAAACTAGATGCACTCATGTCAGACATAAGAATGATGGGATCAACAAGCATTCCCAGAAAACAAAAGGTCAGGATGTACAGCATTTGGGAGGAATGTGTCCAGATGTAAACAATTTGTTCCTCCCAAAATCTGTTCATGACTACAATCATGAACTCCTTCCTAGCCAGTGGCCGACATTTACATGTCAAAGGACTTCAGGCTGAAGCTAATCTCATCTACAATCAATCATTAACCCCCTACCTTTCCTTTGTTCTCTATGTATATAGACCCCTGTCTCCACTTGAACAGTTGAATGCTTTGTATTTTGACCTACTGCAGGCTAGCTCGAGCTGTATTATTCCTCAATAAATCTTCTTTTCATTCACTCCTAACACAGTATGAGATTTTCTTCTTTGAAACCGGCTAGTCTCTCTTGTTAATCTATGAGACGCTAAACATTTACAGTGATGGGAGAGGTGCTGAAGTGACAGGGTTTTGGAGACAATATTAAAGTATGAAAAAGAACCTAGTCCATAGGTATTGATTTTTCACTTCTTTGAGCAAGTCTTGATAATCAAAATAGTTACTCCCTTGAGGCTTTAGTTATTTATGTGGTTGATAAATTATCTAAAATCATGGAAGCCAGACCAGATTCTATCTTTTTAACATTACCAACATCCTTAAGAAAGCCAGATTTCTCAAACTTAAACCCTGGTAACTACAAAATTCCTCCTCCACATGTCATTTGTATCCCTCCTGATCTTTCCACTTCCAAGGCCATTACTTTAGTTCAGGCTCATATAACTTCTTGCCTGATACTTCCTCAAATGTCTCCCTTGCCTTGTCTCTCCCTTTAATTCTAATCTATCACACACTACTGTCAGAAGTGTTGTCAGAAGCAAGACCTTTGATCATACCATTCTCCTGTTCACAATCCTTTGATAGATTCCCATTAAGTACCACATACAAGGTTGCTCAGAACCCGGCTCTGACCTAAATTTTCAGTTCCAACTCCAACTACTTAACAGCACCTATTCCAAGAGACCGAACTCCATAGTTTCCCTAAACACAACAGCTCTGATTTACTGCTACAGTATTGCACTTAGTGATGAAGGTGGGAATTATCCACTTTGCCCTTTACTTTATTATTACTCCCATTTTATATACAAGGAAATTGAAACACATAGAAATTAAGCAACTTGTTCAATATCACACAGCTCTTAAGTTGTAGAGCCACGATTCCAACCCATGTAAAATGGCCTCAGTGTTATCTTAACCACGACTCCATACTGTATACTACAGTCTTTAACAATAATATTATTTTTCACAAACATTTGTTGTCTCGCATTGGGAGGATAGTGAGAATGCTGTACATGTGCATACGCATTTTTAAAAATATATGAAAAGGAAAATGGGTGTGAGTTGATGTTTGAAGCAAAATGGTGGACTACAGTGGTCAATTTTTGGTTGCCTCCCCTCATCGATTCTCTTTTCCCTATCTTCCATATTCTCAATTGAACTTAAATTTCCCATCCATATGTATTAGATGAGATTGATCCCATCCTCTGTTCAGGAGACAAGCTCCATTTCACTTAATTCAATCAGTATATCCTCTCCTCCTGACCAGCCTAAGATTGAGCATATGACACAATTTAAATCAGTGGAAAGTTAGAAACGTTTCAAGGTGCTGCTGGGGGGAAATAAAGCTTTCACTCTCATCTGAAAATGACATCATTCTCCCCACTATATGCAAATAAGAAAACATGAAGTACTAATTACTGCTGAAATATATCTTTAAAAAAACAGTAAAAGAATCTAGCCTTAATTTAAAGCCAATACTATGGAAATCTTTGTGGAGGGATAATATGCAACTGCATGCTTAATGACAACATTGAACCACTAGGGGAATCCTTGCCTGAAGCTCATACTCTCTGTGCATTTATTTTTTTAATTACATGAGCTAATACACTTGCTTTATTGTTTAAGACAGTTTAAATTGAATTTTCTGTTATTTTAAACTGAAATATACCCAACTGATAAATGGAATAATAGTCCCTGTCTTCAGAGAACACTATACCAAACAAATGGCCTTTTGTTCTGATTATATTCTCCCTATTGTTAGCAAATGTGTGTTGAATTAGCCTTTCTTTGCATAACAAAGATGCAGAATTGGGAAGAACAAATCTGCCTTAAGTTAAAGCTATGTAGGACAAAAGAGATTAAGGGAAAAATAAAAGGAATACTCAATTCAACCCATCTTATCAGCTGCAATATCATACACTCATTCTTTCCCTCCTCCTCTCCCCCAAATTCTTCCTTCTTACTTCAGTTGTAAACAAATTTTCCTGAATACAAAAGTTACCGAGAAAGGGAAATGATGTCTTACCCCTATAATTGCATCAGGGACTCTGCTTGGTCAGCCTCAGAAGCTCTGTTACATAAAGTTGAACAGTCACTTCGGGATTGACCTACCTCATACTCTTGGAAATACAGCCAGTATACTTCTTAGAAGTAATGATGGCGAGATTTTGTCTCATGCACCTTGGACATGTTATCAGCAGGGACCAGTCCCTGGAGAAGGACATCATGCTTGGTAAAGTAGAGGATCAGTGAAAAAGAGGAAGACCCTCAACAAGATGGATCAACACAGTGGCTGCAACAATGGGCTCAAACATAGCAACAATTGTGAGGACAGTGCAGGACCAGTTGCTAAGAGTTGGAGCTGACTCGAGGGCATCTAACAAAAACCACCACCACGACATACTTTTGCTGGAGCCTCTATGTTACAACTGGCCCAGCTTTATAGGTTCTGAAATAATACCAATTATATCATTTACCCAGGAATAAAAAAGCCCCAAGGAATGAGAATGCACTCATGCTAACTCATAATGGACAGATTTATAAGTCAAATGTCGACTCATTAATTAAAACCAAGGGATGCACTTAGCAAAGGATAGTAGCTAAAAGCACAGGTCTGTGTGTCAAACTGCCTATATTCAAATCTCAGTATACACCACCTTAGAAATTTGTGACCTTGGCCAAGTTGCATAACCTCTTTATGCTTCAGTTACATTTTCTAGAAAGGGCTGTTGTGAAGATTAAATCAGTTTGTGTGTGTGTGTGTTCATGTTTGTTTTGGTATGTATATAGATAGACAGACAGATAGATAGACAGATAGATAGACAGACAGATTTAGTATTTAGTTCATTGTTGTTAGGTGCCATTAGGTACTACGTACAACAGAACAAAACACTGCCTAGTCCTTCCCCATCCTCATAATCATTGCTATGTTTGAGCCAACTGTTGCAGCCACTGTGTCAACCCAACTTGTTGAGGGTCTTCCTCTTTTTCCCTGACCCTCTATTTTACCAAGCATGATGTCCTTCTTCAGGGACTGATCCCTCCTGATAACATATCCAAAGTACATGAGACAAAGTCTCGCCATGCTCGCTTCTAAGGAGCATTCTGGCTATACTTCTTCTGGCTGTTCCTCTGGCAGTCTGTGGTATATTCAATATTCTCTGCCAACACCATAATTCAAATGTATCAGTTCTTCTTCAGTCTTCCTTGTTCATTGTCCACCTTTTCTACAGGTGCCAGGCATTTTACAAAATACTATCTATAAATAGTATTTTGTAAAATACGTAACACCTATGAAGTACCTAACTAATTTTTGTTCTCATTAATAATGATCACTATTCAAGTTTTTTTTTTTTTTTTACTATAAACTGCATTAGTGATGGAAATGGAATTAGACTGTTTCATACAGGTCATGATAAAATCTTAAGAATTAGCATGTTTTCTTAAAGAAAACTTTTTTTTTTTAATTTGGAATATTGATTAGCTCTGGTATTATTTGCCCTTGAACTAGTCTCTAAAAGTCCAAATTTCCTTCCTAAACACAATAAATTACCTCATTATAGTTATATTACAATTTATATTTTTGCATTTTATTCTGGCTGCCCCTCATTATCTAGAGAATCATTAGACATAAACATGGTGAGAATGGGGTAGACGAAAAAAACGAAACTCACTGCTATCGAGTTGATTCCAACTCATAACGGCCCTATAGGACACAGTAGAACTGCCCCATAGGCCCCATAGGGTTTCCAAGAAGTGGCTGGTAGATTCGAACTGCATACGTTTTGGTTAGCAGCCGAGCTCTTAACCACTACACCACCAGGACTCCAAGAATGGGGTAGAGGGTGTCTTAGTTATCTAGTGCTGCTATAACAGAAATACCACAAGTGGATGGCTTTAACAAAGAGAAATTTATTCTCTCACATTCTAGGAGGCTAGAAGTCCAAACTCAGGGTGCCAACTTCAGGGGAAGGCTTTCTCTCTCTGTCGGCTCTGGGGGAAGGTCCTTGTCACCAATCATCCCCAGTCGAGGAGCTTCTCAGCACAGGGAGGCCGGGTCCAAAGGACATGCTATTCTCTTGGCTCTTGTTTCTTGATGGTATGAGGTTTCCATGTCTCTCTGCTTGCTTCTCTCTTTTATAGCTCAAGAGATTGACTTAAAATACAACCTAATCTTGTAGATTGAGTTTTACCTCATTAACATAACTGCCTCTAATCATGCCTCATTAATATCGTAGACATATGATTTATAACACATAGGAAAATCACATCAGATGACAAAATGGTGGACAGTCACACAATACTGGGAATCAGGGCCTAGCCAAGTTGACAGATATTTTTGGAGGACACAGTTCAATCCACGACATAGGGTTTAAAATTCCTCTAGGCTAGCTTCTCACTTGCTGCAGAAATCCATCTTAATGTTTTCCTGGAAGTTAAATCATCCAGTTTATTCTTAGTGTTATGTGTTAAAGTGTGTCCTCCAAAAAGTTACATTGGAATCCTTATGCCTATACCTGTGACTGAGATCATTTGGAAATAGGGTCTTAGAAGATGTTACCAGATAGGTTAACATAAGATCATACTGGAGTAGGATGAGTCCTAATCCTATTTGATTGGTGTCCCTACAAATGAAGAGAAGATACAGACAGATAGAGGAAGGATGGCATTGTGAGGATGGAGGCAGATGCAGCTGCAAGCCAAGGAATGCTAAGGACTGCTGGGAGCCACCAGATGCTAGCATTGAGGCATGGAACAGTTTTCCTCTCAGAACCCTCAGAAGGAATCAGTACAGCCAATACCCTGATATGGACTTCAGGATTGTGAGACAATAAACTTCTGTTCTTATGAGCAACCCAATTTGTGGTATGTTGTTACAGCAGCCCTAGGAATCTAAGACACTTGAATAAGGCCAGTGATAAGAAGCCTCAAAACCCCCTTGAGTCAGAATCAACTTGTCTGCAACTAACAACAACCATTAAAGCAGCTTCTTCTATTGAAAGGCAAACCTAACTATTTTTAAAATTCCTTATATTTTCCTAAAATTTTCACACATTTTTCTTACAACTATTTGAATAGCTTCATTCAGATTTGAAAGTGAGTACAAAGCAAATATATTCACAACTACATATACATTTATAAAAGTTATTTTCTTGTTGAAGTTAGCATAACACATAGTAAACAAAATATATTTATTATTTTCATTGGTATCAATGAAATGTCAAAAATTTTAAAAAGTCATGCTTTGAACTTCTACAAATTTACATGCGAGCAAAATAATTAGAAGTTTATATAATTTGTTCTAATTAGATTAGGATTCCATGAAAATTTGCTACTGTGTATCTTTCTAGCTTACTGACAGACTACGAACTACACATGTTGAATACTTTGTAACCTTACTTTCTATGTTTAAGAACTTGTATTAAGAACTGTCCCTCCATATTGCTAATAAATTTATATATGATTTTTAAAATAACTGTAGCAGAAACTGCTAACTAAACTTTATCATAATTATCTGTGAATATATGTCTTCCTTCCTAGGTACAATTGACTTGAGAACAAGGATTATTATTCATAGCACAGGGCCTGGTGTGTAAAGCATTTTAGTAAGAATGAATGAATGAACGAACAAATGAACCATCTAGGTTGTGGTCCTGTTTATGCCATTTTCCATCTGTGTAAATTTGAGCAAGTTGTTCTTTTTTTAATTTCCTGAGTTTCAGTTTTCTCTTCAATAAATAAAGAAAAAATAGCTAACTAATAAGCTATTGGTGAGAATTCAGTAACATGTGAAATGCTTCAAAAACTTAAAGCCCCCAATTCGAATATAACATATTTCTATTTTAATTTTGATTTATCTGAATTAACTTCTTTTCTCTTTGTAGCTATTATCTACCCAACTCTAATGTATTCTCCCATCTTAGATGATTTCAAGACATAGATCATTCATTACGCTAGGATTCAAACATTATTCTTGGATAACTCTATATTGCTGTTAGTAGCCCTTCTCATCCTGGGCTTGACCTTAATCTTGATTCCATTTTAATTACTAGTATGGCCACATCTTGAACTTTTTCATTACATAGGATATCAACTTCCTATTCTTTGATCATGTCATCTTTTAAGAGTGTATACTTAAGCCTTATTTTGCCCAACAGTAAGTTACTCCATATTTTGACTTTGAGCAAACTTTATCTGGCTTTACCTGTCTCCTTTCTCTGCTAGAATGTGTTCTGGTTATTTATTGCTACATAAAGAACTACCCCTAAAACTAGTGGCTTAAAACAACAATCATTTATTTTGTTCATAAATCTGCACTTTACTCATGACTCAGCGGGAAGGGCTCATCTATGCTCTAAACGGCATCAGCTAGGGAAACTTGACAGAAGCCTGGAGGATCCATTTGCAAAGGAGCTCATTCACCTGGCTGGCAAGAGGTATTGACTGTTGGCTGAGAGCTCAGGCAGAATTGAGGACTAGTGGCCTCAGTTCCTCTTCACATGGACCTCTCCATGGGCTGCTTGGCTTCTGCACAGCATGGTGGCTACGCTCAAGAGTGAGTATCCCAAGAGAATCACCAAGAACTGCATGAAATTTTTTAATGATCTAGCCTCGGAAGTCAGTCACAAAGCAACATTTCTGCCATACTCTATTGGTCAAGGCAGTACCAAAGGTCCATCTAGGGGATGGGAAGCAGACTTTACTTCTCAGTGAGAGGAGTGTCAACATCACATTGTAAGAAGAACACAGCAATGGAATATATTGTGGCAGCCATCTTTGAAAAATACAGTCTGCCACAGTCCACTCTCTGGTCACAGCATTTCAAATGCAAAATACAAGCGACCCCACTCTGAAGACTCCTGAGTTTCATCCCATTAAGGCATCAACTTAAAGTCCAGGGTCTTGTCATCTAATTTCGTTTACATGTAGATGAGACTTTGCCCTTGTGGTTCCTCTGGTACAACTCTTCAAATACTGTTCCTCTCAATCTAAAGACCTTGAACTAAAGAGATATGCCCCACACATGTCAAACAAACTAATGAGAGAACAAGCATAGAATATGTAAAAACTGTGCGGGCAATGTCTGATCTCCTGTAACTTTTCACAACGAGAAAGGAGAATCAAGATCAACAGCCTAAGGCTGATTCCTATGAGGCAGAGGTCAGACATGCCTCTTCTTTCCACCACCTTTACCAATTCTGACACCAACCGTCTCTCCCACCCGACTCTCTACTTCTCTGCTGGGTTCGATGATTCATTGCAATGGCCACACAGAACTCACAGACAATACTGACAATTATGGGATTTACTAGGGAAGTAACAGGTTGCAATTTAGGTTTAGGAATGTTCGGGATACAGTTCTTCCATCAGGACAGCCACTTCCCAGCTGTGCTCACAGGCATTGCTCTCTGGCCCTCAGCTTCTGCCCTGCTTGGGCAAGTGTTACAAAGCTCTTTCAGCTCTGCTGATAAGTGCCCAGAGGCATCCTACTGCCCGAAAGGCACTCAGTGTTCTCGCTCTGTGGGCTGGGAAGCTCACCACACTGACCATTGACTTCTGCCTTAGTTTCTCTGCCATCACTTCTCAAGCTCCCTCTTTCTGTCTCCTAGTTCCAGGAGCTTCTCAGTGCAGGAATCCTGGGCCCATATGACGTGCTCTCTGCTCCTGGCTACTCTTCCTTGGTGGTAGTGGAATCCTCTCCCTGCTCTGGAATTGGGTCTCTTTTAAGGCAAAACTGACCAATCCCCTTGGTGCACTACAATTGCCTTCTTTGCACAGCCCCACTCAGTCACTCCTGGGAGTTACAATACCTTGGCTAGAAAGGCCACACAAAAGCAACCCATCATCACATCACAGGATAATTGCTATAAACACTCCTTTGCAAAAGGGAGGAAAATAGGAAACACACAGCATTCCCATGTTCATAGCAATCTAAATCCAGTTGGGCACATGTTGTGAGTTCATTGATTAAAATTCAGTCCTACTTCCTAAGAGTTATTCAATCTGTTTCTTGGCTTCACCCTTTGGGCTCTTGGTTTTTTATTCTGAGTCATCCTTCCTTTTCCATGAAAAGTAGCCCACGTTTGTAGCTGAGTTGTTTTTCCAGTCTACTTCCTGCCTGTAGAAACGTGAGGGTCTGAAGGTCTCTTTTCATTTTGTACTGTTTGTACCTTTTACTCAAGCTGGTATAACTCTTTTAAAAACCTTGTGGGCTTTATATGCTATCAGTTTATAATTTATTTCATTAGACAAATGCCAACCCACAAAATGGTTAAGTTCTCTTCTATATATTTTCTTTAATTCTTCATAGTGTACCTCCTATCTCAATAAACAAAGTCCATCTTCTGCTTTAAGGCTAACAACTCTACCTTAGACTTTGATTCTATGACCCTTTATGTTCTAAAATATTGCTCTCTCCTTCCCACTGGCATTTTCAATCTTTCCTTCTCAAATGAAGATTTCCCATAGTCTTCAATGCTTCCTTAGTATTAAAAAGTGAATTTTTGCATTCTAACTCAGAAAATTAGTAATGTTTATATTATATGGAATAATTTTATCTATAGTATGTGCTTATTAACAATATGCTCATTCTCAAATTATGTATAAGGAAAACTTATTTGAAATACATATAAAGTACCCAAAGAAACAAAATGATCTGATTTAAAACTAATAAAATTAGCTCATTTTTGATAGTATAATTTCTATCATTTTAAATAAAGATATAGAATCAACAAATCCCCAATACTGATCTAATTGATTTTTTTTTGCCTACCCTCAGAATTTTACCCTGCATTTTAACAATCAAGAAGCATTTCTAGAAGCTGTAAAAAAAAATTACGAATTTATTGCAAAAGGTTAACAACATTCAGTAAGATGGATAAACTGCATTTTTGATAAACTCTATAGTATTTCTGAAGCTATATTACAAGCCACTGAGAAAATAGAATAAATAATTAGTTTTAACACTATAGTGATTTTTATATCAAAGGTATTGCTTATGTTTATTAGAAAAGTGAATAAAATACCTTCGTGGGATATGTTCAACTAACTTGTAAGATAAATTATATTTGTTTCCTAAAATAATTTCCTGTGGGAGTGTAACTCAGATATCACAATCTTATTTTCATTAGAAACGATCTATACTTTCCAGGGTAAGTAAGTCTCAGTACCTGATTCAGCATGTTCAGCCTATAAATATTATCTTTTGTACTATGTATTACTGAATCTATCACTCATTTAAATACTTGTTTTTTTAACAAAAAATTGTGCTTTAAACATCAATTGTTTTTCTTCAACTAAAATTTTTTAAATAATTTTTATCTTAATATAAAGACAGTATAGGTTCATATACAGAAAGCAATAAAAACTTTAAAAAGCAAAACAAAAAACAAACTCTTTAACAAGCACAAGGTTGTTACTTAAATATTATTTTCTCAGTGATGCCTTCCTTGATAAAATTTTTTGGAATTGATGCACAACCCACTCTACGTTCCCAATTTTCTTTTTCTCTCTTATTTTTCTCCATAGCATTTATAACCACCTAGTATTCTTCCTTTCCCTTTCCTCCTTTCATTCTTTCTTCCTTTCTTTCCCTTCCTTCCTTTCTCCCTCTCTCTTTCTGTCTTTTCATCCATTTCTTAAATGTTCCCTACACCTAAAATTAAGCTCTAAGAAACAAGAATTTTTGTATCTTGTTCACTACACTATCAACAGTCTCTACAACAATGTTCTACTCATGAGATGCTCTTCATAAACATTTGTTAAATGACTGATTAAATGAATTCTTGTTACTAAGATCTCCCCAAGTATCTTAGTCATCTAGTGCTGCTATAACAGAAATACCACAAGTGGATGGCTTTAACAAAGAGAAGATTATTCTCTCACAGTTCAGTAGGCTACAAGTCCAAATTCAGAGCATCAGTTCCAGGGGAATGCTTCCTCTGTCGACTCTGGAGGAAGGTCCATGTCATCAATCTTCCCTTGGCCTAGGAGCTTCTCCGCACAGGAACCTCAGGTCCAAAGGACGCGCTCTTCTCCTAGCACTGCGTTCTTGGTGGTTATGAGGTTCCCCTGCGTCTCTGCTCGCTTCTCTCTTTTATATCTCAGACGAGATTGGCTTAACACACTATCCAATCTTGTATACCTCATAACTGTCACTAATCCATCTTATTAGATCATAGTGATTGAATTTACAACACATATAAGTAGGAAGATAAAAACATACATTTTCTTTAAGTTCTATAAGGCAAACTACTCAATGCTTCCTAGTTATATCACAATCCAAGTAACAAGGTTGGATATCACACTCTATAAATTATACCAAAGTCTCATGAGTGTCATTTCTATGTATCTGTATATACTCATAATAATTCTAAATAATTTCCTCTGAAGTATAAGGAAATTGACATTCAATCCAAAAAGGTCCTGTCCATTGGTATTAAAGTAAAACAAAATTATCACTGACAAATAACAGGGAAAAGAAACACTTCTTTATTTCTAGAAAGATATGATATGAAAAGGCAATATAAAATTCACAGGATAAATATTGACATAAAACATATAACAAATGGAATTATTATCACTGTGTCTTTTGAGCATATAAGAATGATTTACAGAAAAATTCAAAGTACTTAACATATTAATTGTCCCCAGCAAAAGTTAGATGCTATTAAGAATCATAAGCAGAAATGGGCTACCTTCATTTTAGAGCAGAAAGATCACATTAGTATACATATGTTAAAATCTTTTGTGACACTGATTGATAGAAAAAGCCTGGCCTAAATAAAAATCAATGAAAAATCTACTTAGACAGTTGATAATATCACACTTCAAAATTTTTTCTTTGTTGGGTCAATGTAACAGAGTTTGAACAAATGTTCGTCTTTAATTACCAAAATGAAGCATATTTATTCAATATTGGCCTTGATAACCTACTAAATCTATGCTAGAGCCATATTTTCAACTGTATACCTTATGAAAAGGAGCCCTGGAGGTACAGTGGTTAAGCGCTCAGCTGCTAACCAAAAGGTTGGTGGTTCAAACCTACCAGTGGCTCCACAGGAGAAATATGTGGCAGTCTGCTTCTTTAATGATTTACAGTCTACGAAAACCTATGGAGCCGTTCTACTGTGTCCTATAGGATTGCTATGAGTCAGAATCAACTCCACAGCAATGGGTTTAATGTGAATACTTAATATAGCAGGTTAAATTTAAAATATTGAACAAATTTATAATTAATAAAATATCTGAACATGTCTGGGAAAAAAATTTCATACATCATGGTATCAAAAAATAGCTTGAGTGCTCACTTCGGCAGCACATATACTAAAATTAGAATGATACAGAGAAGATTAGCATGGCCCCTGCACAAGGATGACATGCAAATTTGTGAAGCGTTCCGTATTTTTCAGTTCCAGAACAGGGGGAGAAAATGGAAAACACAGAGAGGATCATTGAAGAATTGCTGACAGAAAACTTCACTAATATCATGAAAAATGAAAAGCTGACCATTCAAGAAGCACAAGGGACCCCATATGGTAAACACCCCAAAAGAAAATCACCAAGGCATATCATAATCACACTTGCTAAAACCAAAGACAAACAAAGAATCCTGAGAGCAGCTCGAGAAAAACAAAAAGTCACATACAAAGGAGAAACAATAAGACTAAACTCAGATTATTCAGCAGAAACCATGCAGGCAAGAAGGCAATGGGATGACATACATAAAACCTTGAAAGAAAAAAATTGCCAGCCAAGAATAATATATCCTGCAAAACTCTCATTCAGATTTGATGGTGAAATTAGGACATTTCCAGATAAACAGAAATTAAGGGACTATGTAAAAACAAAACCAAACTTATAAGAATTATTAAAGGGAATACTTCCATCTGAGAACAAAAAAACATCAGACCACAGGCTGAATCTAGGACGCAGAATCGTACCAGCCAGATACTAACCTAGGAAATGAACTCTCAAGGACTATCCAAAACCAAAAGAATTACAACAGGGAACCAGAGAGGTTAACCTCTAAATGACAACAGCATCAGAACAATAAAAGAGGGAATAAACAGTGTAGTATAGAACCTTCTAATGGAGAGGAAGGCAAGGTGATAACAAGCAATAAGAGACTGGTTCAAACCTAGGAAGATAAGGGTAAATCTCAAGGTAACCACAAAGAAAGTTAACAAACCTACTCATCAAAATAAAGAAGAAAAACATAAAGTCTCAGTAAAAACAAAATCCACGAAAACAGAAGAAATGAAAAAAAAACCAAAAACAAAAGGAATTCAGCACAGGACAGTAAGAACAAAGAAACGTCTACACCACAAAAAAAGCACTATAAAATCACAGCAATAAACTCACACCTATCAATAATTACACTGAACGTAAATGGCCTAAATTCACTCATAAAGAGACAGAGAGTGACAGAATGGATTAAAAAAACAGGAACCATCAATATGCTATCTACAAGAGACACATCTTAGAAACAAAGATGTAAATTTATTAAAAATCAAAGGATGGAAGAAAATACATCAAGCAAACAGCTACCAAAAAAGAGCAGAAGTGGCAATACTAATCTCAGATAAAATAGACTTTAAGACAAAATCCACTGTAAAAGAAGGGTACTATATCACGGTTAAAGGGATAATCTGTCAAGACATAACCATGGTAAATATCTATGTACCCAATGACAGGGATCCCAAATACATAAAACAAACTCTAAAAGCAGTGAAAAGAGAAATTGACAGTTCCACAATAATAGTAGGAGACTTCAACACACCACTCTCGGTAAAGGACAGAACATCTAGAAAGAAACTCAACAAAGATACAGAAGATCTAAAGGGCACAATAAGCCAACTTGACCTCATAGACATATATAGAATCCTGCACCCTACAGTTACAAAGTACACATTATTTTCAAATGCACATGGAACATTCTCTAGAATAGACCACATCTCAGTCCACAGAGCAACTCTCAACAAAATCCAAAACTGAGATAATACAAAGTATCTTCTCTGACCATAAAGCCATCAAAGTAGAAATTAGCAACAGGAAGACCAAGGGAAAGAAATCAATTACATGGAAATGGAATAACACACTGATTAAAAACCACTGGGTAATAGAAGAAATCAGAGATGGAATCAAAAAGTTCCCAGAATCAAACGAGAATGAAAACACATCATACCAAAACCTCTGAGACACAGCAAAGACAGTGCTCAGAGCTCAATTTACAGCAATAGATGCACACATCAAAAAAGAAGAAAGGAAGAAAATCAAAACATTAGCTACACAACTCGAAGAAATAGAAAGAGAAGAGCAAAGGAAGCCCACAGCCACCAGAAGAAAGGAAATAATAAAGATCAGAGCAGAAATAAATGAAATCGAGAATAGACAAACAACAGAAAGAATCAACAAAACCAAAAGTTGGTTCTTTGAAAGGATCAACAAAATCAACAAAACCGCTGACCAAACTGACAAAAGAAAAACAGGAGAGGACACGAATAACCAAAATAAGAAATGAAATGGGGGACTTTACAACAGACACAACTGAAATAAAAAGGATCATAACAGAGTATTATGAAAAACTATACTCCACAAATTTGAAAATCTAGAGGAAACAGACACATTCCTAGAAACACACTATTTACTTGTCATGGATTGAATCGTGTCCCCCAAAAATATCTGTCAACTTGGCTAGGTCATGATTCCCAGTATTGTATAATTGTGTACCATTTTGTAATATGATGTGATTTCCTTATGTGTTGTGCACTCTATCACTATGATGTAATAAGATGGATTAGCAGCAGTTATACTGATGAGATCTACAAGATTTGATAGTGTCTTAAGACACTCTCTTTTGAGATACAAAAGAGAGAAGCAAGCAGAGGGACACTGAACCTCATACCACCAAGAAGGAGTGCTGGGAGCAGAGCGCGTCCTTTGTACCTGAGGATCCTGTGCAGAAAAGCTCCTGGACCAAGGGAAGACTGATGACACAGACCTTCCTCCAGAGCCAAGAGAGAAAGTGTTCCCCTGGAGCTGACACCCTGAATTTGAACTTGTAGCCTACTAGACTGAGAGGATAAACTTCTCCTTGTTAAAACCATCCACTTGTGGTATTTCTGTTGTAGCAGCACTAGAAAACTAAGACAGAATTTGGTACCAGGAGTGGGGTGCTGCTCTAACAGATATCTAAAATGTGGAAGCAGTTTTGAAACTATGAATTGATAGAGGACTGGAAGCAGCAGAGGACCGGCAGCAGCAGAGAACCGGCAGTAGCAGAACCAGGAGACCAGTGTCAGACAGCACTGGAGCCGACCCACAGAGCGAGAGAGCTGAGTGCCTGTGCACAGGAGGCTTCCTGGTGGAGTGGGTCACCTCCAGGCACTTATCGGTGGAGCTACGCTTGCCAACCCACAGAGCGAGAGAGCTGAGTGCCTACTGGATGAAGTTTCCTGGTGAGTGGGGTGCCCCCAAGCACTTACTGGTGGAGCTACAGAGCTTTGAAACACTTGCCCCAGCAAGGTACATGTTGGCATGAGGCCCAAGGGCCGAAAGGCCACAGGAAGCAAAAGCGGAAGAGATAAGGAACACAAGAAGCCAAGCTGCCTCAGTCTCAAAAGGTATGGCCATGGCCTCTGGTGTTTCTAAGAGTGGAGTCGCCATTCAGATGGACTAGGAGAATGGTGCGCCTAGAGCCGAGGGAGCAAAGTTGCTATCCCAGTAGGCCTGCAAGGCAGAGCTGAAACCCAGAGCCAAGGGGCCTCCACTCAGAATTCGGAGAGTGGCCAATACCTAGAGTCTGGAACACAGTGCTATTGTGTGAATGGTCTCAAGAACAGAGGATTATTTGCAAAGCCTTGAGGGCTAATGTAATGTGTTCTACTGACTTGCGTGGTGTGTGTTATGCCTTCTTTCCCTCCAATTTCTCCCATTTGTAATGGAAATGTCTAGCTTGTGCCTATTCTGCCACTGTACTTTGGAAGCAGATAACTTATATTATAGATTTCACAGATGAAGAGGAATTTCTGGATTTTGGACTTGGATTTAAGGCTTTTATTATGATATGATGCAGTGAATATGTTTTACATGTGGCAAGGACATGAATTTTGGGGGGCCAAAGGGTGGAATGTCATGGATTGAATTGTGTAATCCCAAAATGTCTGTCAACTTGGCTAAGTCAGGATTCCCAGTATTGTATGATTGTGTAACATTTTGTAATCTGATGTGACTTCCTTATGTGTTGTAAACTCTATCGCTATGATGTAATAAGATGGATTAGTGGCAGCTATATTCATGAGAACTACAAGATTAGACAGCATCTTAAGCCAATCTCTTTTGAGATACAAAAGAGAAAATCAAGCAGAGAGACACGGAACCTCAAACCACAAAGAAGGAGTGCTGGAAGCAGAGCGCATCCTATGGACATGAGGTTCCTGCACAGAGAAGCTCCCGGAACAAGGGAAGATTGACGTTATAGACCTTCTTCCAGAGCCAGCAGAGAAAGCATTCCCCTGGAGCTGACACCCTGAACTTGAATTTGTAGCCTACTGAACTGTGAGAGGATAAACTTCTCCCTGTTAAAGCCATCTACTTGTGGTATTTCTCTTATAGCAGCACTAAATAACTAAGACACTACCAAAACTAACACAAAATGATCTTGAAAACTGAACAGACCTATAACAATACAAGAGATCGAAAAGGTAATAAAAAACTCCCAACAAAAAAAAACCCTGGCCCAGACGTCTTCACTGGAGAATTCTACCAAACATTCAGAGAAGAGCTTACACCAGTACTACTCAAAGTATTTAAGAACATAGAAAAGGAAGTGATACTTCCAAATTCATTCTATGAAGCCAGCGTAACCCTGATACCAAACAGGAAAAGATACCACAAAAAAAGAAAATTACAGACCAATATATCTCACGAATATAGATGCAAAAATTCTCAACAAAATTCTAGCCAATAGAATTCAGTATCATATCAAAAAAATAATACACCATTAACAAGTGGGATTCATACTAGGTGTGCAAGGATGTTTCCACATTAGAAAATCAATCAATGTAATCTACCACATAAATAAAAGAATCACATGACCACCTCAATTGATGCAGAAAAGGCATTCAACAAAGTCCAACACCCATTCCTGATAAAAACTCTCAATAAAATAGGTATAGAAGGGAAATTTCTCAACATAATAAAGGGCATCTATGTAAAACCAACAACCAACATCATTCTTAAGGGAGAGAGGCTGAAAACATTCCCCTTGAGAACAGGAACAAGACAAGGATGCCCTTTATCTCCACTCTTATTTTACATTGTGCTAGAAGTCCTAGCTACAGCAATAAGGCAAGAAAAAGAAATAAACAGTATCCAAATTGGTAATGAAGAAGTTAAACTGTTCCTATCTGCGGATGATATGATACTATACATAGAAAACCCAAAAGACTCCACAAGAAAACTACTGGAACTAATAGAAAGATTCAGCAGAGCTGCAAGATACAAGATAAACATACAAAAAACAGTTGGATTCCTGTACACCAATAAAGCAAATAATGAAAAGGAAATCAGGAAAACAACATTATTTATAATAGCCCCTAAAAAAATAAAATACTTAGGTATAAATCTAACCAGGGATACAAAACACCTATACAAAGAAAACTACAAAATACTACTGCAAGAAATCCAAAGGGATCTACATAAATGGAAAAACATACCATGTTCATGGATAGGTAGACTC
>NW_004444227.1:145173-149229 GCF_000243295.1 Trichechus manatus latirostris
AGTAGGCTACAAGTCCAAATTCAGGGCATCAGCTCCAGGGTAAGGCTTTCTCTGTCGGCATTGGAGGAAGCCACATGTCATCAATCTTCCCTTGTTCTGGGAGATTCTCTGCGCAGGAACCTCAGGTCCAAAGGACATGCTCTGCTCCCGGTGCTTCTTTCTTGGTGGTATGAGGTCCCCCTGTGTCTCTGCTCGCTTCTCTTTTATATCTCAAAAGAAATGAGATTAAGATACTATCTAATCGTGTAAACCTCATCAGTATAACCTCATCATAGTGATAGAGTTTACAACACATAAGGAAATCACATCAGATTACACAGTCATACAATATTGGGAATCATGACCCAGCCAAGTTGACAGACATTTCTGGGGGACACAATTAAATCCATTACGTTGTTTAATGAGAAACTATTTGTTCTGTAAACCTTCATCTGTAACTTATAACAAAAAAAAAAAAAAGAATTATCTATGTGAGATCAAATTGACAATAGCAACTCAAAAGGTTTGATGGGAAGTCTAGGGGGCAGTGAGTCGAAGATAATGGTGATGGAATAATTTGGAAAGGATAGTGAGAATAGCAGCAGAACTGGAAGAATGTAATCAATGTTACAGAATTGTACATATAGAAATTTTCGAAATGGTGTAACTTTGGCTATATATATTTTAACCAAAAAAAAAAGGTCCTTCAAGGTCAAGAAGGGAGAGTGTTGACATGTGAGGTTGTTAACCAATGTCATAGAACAATATGTGTACTGACTGTTCAATGAGAATCTTTGTTCTGTAAACCTTCATCTAAAGTACAATAAGAAAGGAAAAAAAAAAAAAAAGACTTCACCAAAAGAGTAAAAAGAGAACATACAAACTGGGGGAAAAATTCTGTCTATTACAAATCCAACAAAGATCTAACCTCTAAATCTACAGGAAAATCCAACACCTCGACAACAAAACGACAAATAATTCAATTAAAAAATGGGCAAAGGAAATGAACAGACACTTCACCAAAGAAGACATTCAAGCCACTAACAGACACATGAGGAAATGCTCTCGATCACTAGCCATTAGAGAAATGCAAATCAAAATCACAATGAGATACCATCTCACCCCGGCATAACTGGCACGAATCAAAAAAACAGAAAATAACTAATGTTGGAGAGGCTGCAGGGAGATTGCACTGATGGTGGGAATGTAAAATGGTACAACCATTTTGGAAAATGATATGGCACTTTCTGAAAAGCTAGAAATAGACATACCACACAACCCAGCAATCCCATTCCTAGGAATATATCCTAGAGAAATAAGAATTGTCACATGAATACACGTATGCACACTCCTGTTCATTGCAGCATTCTTCACAATAGCAAAAAGATAGAAACAACCTAGATGCTCATCAACAGATGAATGAACAAACTATGGTACATATACACAATAGAGTACTATGAAATGATAAAGAACAATGATGAATCTGCGAAGCATCTCACAACATGGGTGAATCTGGAGGGCATTATGCTGAGTGAAATAAGTCAATCACAAAAGGACAAATATTGTATGACACCACTACTATAAAAACTCATGGAACAGTTTCCACACAAAAAGAAACAACATTTGATAGTTACGTGATAGGGGAGAGGTGGAAATGGAAAAATACTAAATAGACAATAGATAAGTGGTAACTTTGGTGAAGGGTAAGACGGTACACAATTCTGGGGAAGCCAGCAAAACTTGTCCAAGGGAAGGTCATGGAAGCTCCGTAGACACATCCAAATTCCCTGAGGGACCGAATTTCTGGGCTGAGGGATGTAGGGACCATGGTCTCGGGGAACATGTAGCTCAACTGGCATGACATAGTTTATAAAGAAAATATTCTACATTCTACCTTGGTGAGTAGCATCTGGGGTCTTAAAACCCTGTGACTGGTCATCTGAGATACTCCACTGGTCTCACCCCTTCGGGAGCAAGTGAGAATGAAAACCTAAAGACACAAGGGAAAGATTAGTCCAAAGGACTAATAGATCACACCTACCATGGCCTCCACTGCACTGAGTCCACTACAACAAGATGGTGCCCAGCTACTACCACTGACTGTTCTGACAGGGATCACAAGAAAGGGTCCTGGACAGAGCTGGAGAAAAATGTAGAACAAAATTCTAACTCACAAAAAAAGACCAGTCTTCCTGGCCTGACACAGACTGGAGAAATTCTGAGACTATGGCCCCCAGACACCGTTCTAGCTCAGTAATGAAGTCACTCCTGAGGTTCACCCTTCAGCCAAAGATTAGACAGGCCCATAAAACAAAACGAGACTAAATTGGCACATCAGCTCACCGGCAAGGACTAGAAGGCAGAAGGGGACAGGAAAGCTGGTAATAGAGAACCCAAGGTCAAGAAGGGAGAGTGTTGACATGTCGGGGGATTGTTAACCAATGTAATAAAACAATATGTGTACTAACTGTTTAATGAGAACCTAGTTGTTCCGTAAACCTCCATTTAAAGTACAGTTTTAAAGAATTAGCTTGAGAGATCCATATGGTTTTTTGTAACATGTTGATTACAGAGACATGTGGGATTTCTTTCATCATTCCTTTGAAGTATGATCCACATTAAGATGCAGGATGGCAAACTTGATGGATTACTAGAATTAACCAATGTGATAAACTCTTTATTTGCAATCTGGCTAATCTACAGTTGTATAGTGACTTTGACAGCCACTATGTCTTTGACTTCCAAAGAGTAACTGTCTTTATAATGAAGATATTCTCCTCTCATCCCAAATTCTTTAGAAGCTAGTGTTGGCTTGACATTAAGAAAACAGATATTTCATATTATAAGATTTTAACTCCAAAGGAGTTTCAAAGGTTCTGAAAATGATTTTGAAATATTGTCTTATTAATCTTTAGTACACCTGTAAGAGGCAAGTAGATGCCAAACATTATTTTGGAAAGCAGAAACTGATGAAACACATGAGTTAATTTACTTGCGCCAGCCTAAATATTGAAGTAATGAAGTGTCATATTGCCTATCCTCCCACCTAACTGAAACTCTTATTATACATTTAATCAATAAGAATATTTATGGAGAGGAGAGTAAAGTAGAAAAGAAATCTTCAAGAAATAAGAAGCTCACCATAATCCACTGCAAGAGACCCTGATATGGGTATTTATTTGTTATTTGATTAATTGATAGATTGGTTGATTGTAGGTACTGGTGGTGATTGTCCCAGTGCTTCAAAGAATTTATTTTCCTACACCACTTCTGGGTGATTAAATATTGCCTATTTTAATATACGGAAATCTTAGATTTTTCTAACAGTTTTAAAGGACAGTCTAGACTCACCTGTATGGTCAGGGACACCTAGCGGAGTTCTGAAACTTCATAACAAAGCTAAAGCCTGACCCAATCAAAAATAATGCAGTAAATCAAAAGAAGAAAAAGAAAATAAGAAAAGTTAAATTTCAGCTTTAAATAGATCCTCAAACAGGCAGTGCGCCTGATATTCGAAAGACAGTGAAAAACAAAGCAAGCCTCTATGGATCTCAGACTTATATTCTTATTTGATTGACAAGTTGTGTTCTCCTGCTTTCGTTTTCATTAAAAACTTTGGAAGAAAGGGTTTTCTTCCTTCTGTTTCATTATTCCTCTTTATTTTCCATAAAGATTCATTACAACACTTTTTGTTTAGTGGTAATACATTTATAAATTACTGTGGAGAACGATTGTTCCTAGTCTGTATCTAGTTTTCCGGCATGAATTAGCACACTTAGGGCTTTATCTTGGTTAACAAGGAAAGTTATTGCATTCAGTTGTAGACCAAGAACACTATTGCTAACAGCTAAGCCAATCCTAATTTTAAAAAATAAAAATTATTTTTCAAAAATGTAAACCCCAGGAGTTCTGGCAAAATGGCACTCTAGGCAGAAGAGCCATGCCGTCCCTCCACAGCAAAGATCCGAAAAACTAAGCTGAACAGAGAATACAACAATCCTGAAACCCTAAAACATCAAATGAAGAGATAAAGAACTCAGCCAAGCACCAAATGGAGTGAGAAAACTGACAGAGAAT
>NW_004444227.1:160579-162254 GCF_000243295.1 Trichechus manatus latirostris
AACAGAGGTAGAAAACACAGAGAGGATCACTGAAGAACTGCTGATAGAAAACTTCCCCAATATCATGAAAGATGAAAAGCTGGCCATCCAAGAAGCTCAATGAACCCCATATAGGATAGACCCCAAAAGAAAATCACCAAGGCATATATCAATCACACTTGATGAAACCAAAGACAAACAAAGAATCCCAAGTGCAGCTTGAGAAAAACAAAAAGTCACATACAGAGAAGAAATAATAAGATTAAGCTCAAAGTATTTGGAAGAAACCACGCAGGCAAGAAGGCAATGGGATGACATACATAAAACCTTCAAAGACAAAAATTGCCAACCAAGAATAATATATCCTGCAAAACTCTCATTCAAATATGATGGTGAAATTAGGTCATTTCCAGATAAACAGGAATTAAAGGACTATGTAAAAACCAAACTTCCAAGAATTATTAAACGGAGTCCTTGGATCTGAGAAGAAACAACATCAAACCACAGGCTGAATCTAGGACGCAGGATTGTACTAACCTAGGAAATGAACACTCAAGGACTATCCAAAACCAAAAGAATTACAACAGGGAACCAGGGAAGTTAATCTATAAATGAAAACAGCATCAGAAATATAAAAGAGGGAATAAACAGTGTAGGTATAGAACCTTCTAATGGAGAGGAAGGCAAGGTGATTCTAAGTAATAATAGACTGGTTCAAACCTAGGAAGATAAGGGTAAATTTCAATGTAACCACAGAGAAAGTTAACAAATCTACTCATCAAAATAAAGAAAAACATAAAGTCTCAGTAAAAACAAAACCTACAAAAACAAAAGAAATGAAAAAAATCCACAAACAAAAGGAATTCAACACAGGAGAGTAAGAGGAACAAACAAACGTCTGCACCACAAAAAAAAGCACTACAAAATGACAGCAATAAACTCACACCTATCAATAATTACACTGAATGTAAACGGCCTCAATGCACCCATAAAGAGATGGAAAGTGACAGAATGGATAAAAAGCAGGATCCATCAATATGATGTCGACAAGAGACACACCTTAGAAACAAAGACATAAATTTATTAAAACTCAAAGGATGGAAAAAAAAATATCAAGCAAACAGCTACAAAAAAGGAGCAGGAATGGGAATACTAACCTCAGAAAAAATAGACTTTAAAACAAAATCCAATGACAGGGCTCCCAAATACATAAATCAAACTGTAAAGGCACTGAAAAGAGAAATTGACAGTTCTACTATAATAGTAGGAGACTTCAACACACCACTCTCAGTAAAGGACAGAACAACGAAGAAGAAACTCAACACAAATACAGAAGATCTAAAGGGTACAATGAGCCAACTTGACCTCACAGACATATATAGAACAGTACACCAATGGCTGCAAAGTACACGTTCTTTTCAAATGCACATGGAACATTCTCTAGAACAGACCACATTTCAGGCCACAGAGGAATCCTCAACAAAATGCAAAATGTTGACATAATACAAAGTATCTTCTCTGACCACAACCTCATCAAGATAGAAATTAACAACAGGAAGACTAAGGAAAAAATATCAATTACATGGAAACTGAGTAACACCCTGCTTACACAACACTGGGTAATAGAAGAAATCAGAGATGGAATCAAAAAATTCCTAGAATCAAATGAGAATGAAAACACATCATACCAAAACCT
>NW_004444227.1:162975-171447 GCF_000243295.1 Trichechus manatus latirostris
GAATATTGATGGAAAAATTCTCAACAAAATTCTAGCCAATAGAATTCAGCATCATATCAAAAAAATAATACACCACGACCAAGTAGGATTCATACCAGCTATGCAAGGATGGTTCCACATTAGAAAATCAATCAACGTAATCCACCACATAAAGGAAAGAAAAGAATCACACGATCATCTCAATTGATGCAGAAAAGGCATTTGACAAAGTTCAACACCCATTCCTGATAAAAACTCTCAATGAAATAGGTATAGAAGGGAAATTTCTCAACATAATAAAGGGCATCTGTGCAAACATACAGCCAACATCATTCTTAATGGAGAAAGGCTGAAAACATTCCCCTTGAGAACAGGAACAAGACAAGGATGCCCTTTATCTCCACTCCTATTTAAGACTGTGCTGGAAGTCCTAGCTACAGCAATAAGACAAGAAAAAGAAATAAATGGCATCCAACTGATAATGAATTAGTTAAACCGTCCCTATTTGTGGATGATATGATACTATACATAGAAACCCCAAAAGATTCCATGAGAAAACGACTGGAACTAATAGAAAGATTCAGCAGAGTAGCAGGATACAAGATAAACATACAAAAATTGGTTGGATTCCTATACACCAATAAAGAGAACGATGAAAAGGATATCAGGAAAACAATACCATTTATAATGGCCCCTAAAAAATACAATACTTAGGTATAAATCTAACCAGGGATGTAAAACACCTATACAAAGAAAACTACACAACACTACTGCAAGAAATCCAAAGGGATCTACATAAATGGAAGAACATAGCATGTTCATGGATAGGTAGACTCAACATTGTGAAAATGACAATTCTACCCAAAGCAATTTACAAATACAATGCAATCCAGATCCAAACACAAAGAACACTCTTTAAAGAGATGGAAAAACTAGTTATTAACTTTATATGGAAAGGGAAGAAGCCCCAGATAAGTAAAGCACTACTGAAGAGGATGAATAAAGTAGGAGGACTCGCACTACTTGACCTCAGAACCTACTATACAGCTACAGTACTCAAAACAGTCTGGTACTGGTACAATGACAGATATACTGACCAATGGAACAGGATTGAGAACCCAGATGTAAATCCATCCACCTACGGTCACCTGATCTTTGACAAAGGCCCGAAGTCCATTAAATGGGGGAAAGACAGTCTTTTTAACAAATGGTGCTGGCAAAACTGGATGTCCATCTGCAAAAAATGAAACAAGACCCATACCTCATACCCTACAAGAAAACTAATTCAAAATGGATCAAAGACCTAAATATAAGGCCAAAAACTACAAAGTTCACAGAAGAAAAAATAGGATCAATGCTAGAGGCCCTAATGCACTGCATTAACTGGATACAAACCATAACCAACAACATACAAACTCCAGAAGATAAGCTAGATAACTGGAATCTTCTAAAAATTAAACAACTACGCTAGTCAAAAGACTTCACCAAAAGAGTAAAAAGTAAACCTACAGACTGGGAAAAAATTTCTGGACATCGTAAGTCAGACGAAGGTCTAATCTGTATAATCTATAAGAAAATCCAACAACTCTACAACAAAAAGAAAAATTTTTGAATTAAAAAATAGGCAAAAGAAAAGAACAGACACTTCACCAAAGAAGATGTTCAAGCGGCCAACAGACACATGAGGAAATGCTCACAATCACTAGCCATTAGAGAAATGTAAATTAAAACCACAATGAGATACCATCTCACCTTGGCATTACTGGCAAAGATCAAAAACACTGGAAATAGGGGGGTGGGGCCAAGAAGGCAGAGTATATATGCTTCCGGTGGACCCTCTCACAAGAAAGACCCAAAAAAAACAAGTGAATTGATTATATATGACATTCTCGGAAACCTGAACATCAAAGGCAAAGTTGAGGAAATGGACGGAGTAGCAGGGGGAGGGAGACATGGTTTGGAAGCAGCAAGAAGTTGCCAGACCTGACCCGGCGAGTGCCTGAGCCCTTCAGGCCTGATCAGCTCATGGGTGAGCAGTGAGGCAGGCAAGCAGCGGTGCTTCAGAGGTGTATTCCACACCAGGAGAGACCCAGTGGAAGACAGTCTACTTGGCCACCAAGAACCAGTAAGAAGCAGCACTCGATCGGCAAAAGAAAAGTAATTGCGTCCAGCCCACTGCGCAGATCAAAAACATCCCACTGAGGGAAAGGCCTCTCTCCCATTTACCTCCCTGCTCCCTGCTTTGCACTGGGACCCAGACTGGCTTCAGCAACTGTCAAGTCCCCTGGGCCAGAAGTAGGATCCATCATGTGCCCTAAGCCATTCTCCCAGCCTTGGAGAGTAAATAAATTAACAACTAGGGAAAACATAATCTACCAGCTCCCCTAAGCCAGGAACTCAGGGTAGCCACAGCTTCTTTGCCTAGGCACGGGCATAAGCAGTCCACGGATGTTGAGTGCCTTTTGCCCTACATAGACTTCTGTGGGCCCAGTTCAACACCGTAGGCCCTCATTACTGCAGAACAACAGGGTATGTTCCTGAGTTCTAACTACAACTGTTTTGACTGTGAAGTGGCAGGTTCATGACATTTGATACTGCTCTGCGCATTAAGCAGGGTCTTCACCTACCCATTATCAGGGGTCTGAGGACTGGTGGCTCCAACCATGCCACCGAGGCACCTGCGATATGGGACCAAGAAGAAGAAGAGGTGCCCCCTAGTCCCTACAACCAACAGCATTGGGTGCTCATAGTCCAGCTGCAAAATCCACCCACCTACGTGCTCTAGAGAACAGGGACATGCCTTCCTCCTGGACACTCGAGGGCAGCCATCGCCCCGTGACTTGCTCAGAGTATGTCCCCCTGCTACAGCCAGATACCTCTGCCCACACCAATTGGCCATGCCGTATCTAGGACGGTAGGTGAGAACCTGCACCACACACTTGGTGGCTATCTACCTGGGCACCTGAGCTGAATCCATACAGGAGGAGTGGGCAGACTCCTGAGCTCACATACCTAGTAACAGATCTAACCGCCTAGTGATAGGACATTAGAGCTTCGAAGTTGCCAATAATCAAACTAGCTCATAAGAGCAGCCTATTTGGGCATATCAAAACAAAACAAAAAGCTAGGACACAGTAAGCAAACATAAAATAAAAAAACATAATAACTTATTTGTCTCAGAGACAAGAGTCAATATCAAATCACATAAAGAGGCAGTCCAAGATGGCTTCAGCTAGCTCTCAAAATAAATAATCTAGAAATTTTCCAGAGGAGGAAAATTTTTTGAAATTACCGGAAGCAGAATACAAAAGATTAATATACAGAACTCTTCAAGAGATTAAGAAGGAAATTGAGAAAAACACAGAACACAAAATAGAGGAAATTAAAAAGAGAATTGCATAATGACAAATTTAACAGACTGCAAGAATCCATAGACAACAATCAGAAATCCAAAAGATTAACAATAAAATGTCAGAACTAGACAACTCAATAGAAAGTCACAGGAACAGAACTGAGGGAATGGAGGTCAGAATTAGTGAGACTGAAGACAAAGCACTTGACACCACTTATTTGAGGAAAAATCAGATAAAAGGATTAAAAACAATGAAGAAACCCTAATAATTAAGTGGGATTCTATCCAGAAGAATAACCTACAAGTGATTAGAGTACAGAACAAGGGGGATAACAGAAAATACAGAGAATTGTTCAAGATTTGTTGGTGGAAAGCTTCCCTGATATTGTGAAAGATAAGAAAATAGCTATCTAAGAGGCTCATCGAACCCCACTTGAGGTAGATCCCAAAAGAAACGCACCAAGACATATTACAATCAAACTTGCCAAAATCAAAGATAGAGAATTTTAAGAGGGACTAGGGAGAAACAAAAAGTCATTTACAAAAGACAGTCAATAAGAATAAGCTCAGACTACTAAGCAGAAACCATGAAGGCAATAAGGCAATTGGATGACATATATAAAGCCTTGAAGGAAAGGAATTGCCAGCCAAGAATTCTATATCCAGGAAAACTGTCTCTCGAATATAATGGTAAAATTAGGGCATTTCCAGATAAACAGAAGTTTAGGGAATTTGCAAAAACCAAATCAAAATTACAAGAAAACTAAAGGAAGTCCTCAAGTTAGAAAATCAATAACATCAGATAACAACCCAAGACTACAACACAGGACAGAGAAACTAGATATGACCCCAGAAAGGGAAGTCACAAAAATAAACCAATGCTAAAACACTGAAAATAGGGAAACAGATGTCAACATGTGAAAGATGACAACATTAAAACAAAAAAGGGGTCTTACAAAATGTAGACATAGATTTTACACATGGAGAGGAAGTCAAGGCAACAAAGAAATAAAAGACTGGTATAAACTTAGAAAAATAGGGTAAATGTTATGGTAACCACAAACGAAACTAACAATCCTACAGGTCAAAATAAAAAACCAGAAAAATGTAAAGACCCAGCAAATACAAAATCAACAACAATGAAAAAGATTAAAAGAAAATACATAAAGAAAAACAACTCAGCACAGAAAATTAAGGGGAACAAAGAAACTTTCAACAACACACAAAAAAAGACATCAAAATGACAGCACTAAACTCATACCTATCAATAATTATGCTGAATGTCAATGGACTAACTGCACCAATAAAGAGACAGAGAGTGGCAGACTGGATTAAAAAAACACAATCTGTCTATATGCTGCCTACAACAGATACACCTTAGACTTGAAGACACAAACAAACTAAAACTCAAAGGATGGGAAAAAATATACCCAGCAAACAAGACTCAAAAAAGAGCACGAGTGGCAATATTAATCTCTGACAATATTAATCTCTGACAAAATAGACTTTAAAGTAAAATCCAGCACAAAGGACAAGGAAGGACACTGTATAATGATTAAAGGGTCAATACACCTGGAGGACACAACCATAATAAAGATTTACACACCCAACGACAGGGCTCCAAAATACATAAAACAAACTCTAACAGCATTGAAAAGAGAGATAGACAACTCCGCAATAATAGTAGCAGACTTCAATACACCACTTTCAGTGAAGGACAGAAGATGTAGAAAGAAGCTCAACAAAGACACGGAAGAGCTAAATGCTACAATCAACCAACTTGATCTCATAGATATAAACAGAACACTCCACCCAACATCAGCCAAGTATACTTTCTTTTCCAACGCAAAGGGAACATTCTCCAGAATAGTCAGCATATTAGGCGATAAAGCAAGCCTTAACAAAATCCAAAACATCGAAATATTACAAAGCATCTTTTCTGACAATAAGCCATAAAAGTAGAAATCAATAACAGAAAAAGCAAGGCAAAAAAATCAAACACATGGAAACTGAACAATACCTTGCTCAAAAACTACTGGGTTATAGAAGAAATTAAGGATGGAATAAAGAAATTCTTAGAATCAAACAAGAATAAAAAAACATCCTACCAGAACCTTTGGGACACAGCAAAAGCAGTGCTCACAGGTCAGTTTATAGCAATAAATGCACACATCAAAAAAGAAGAAAGGGCCATAATCAAAACATTAACCCTACAACTGGAACAAGTAGAAAGCGAGCAGCAAAAGAAGCCCTCGGGCACCAAAAGAAAGGAAATAATAAGAATCAGAGCAGAATTAAATGAAATAGAGAATAGAAAAACAATTGAAAGAGTTAACAAGACCAAAAGCTGGTTTTTTGAAAAGATCAACAAAATTGTTAAACCAGTGGCCAAACTGACAAAAGAAAAACAGGAGAGGAAGCAAATAACCCATATAAGAGATGAGATGGGTGATATCAAAACAGACCCAACTGAAATAAAAAGAATCATAACAGAATACTATGAAAAACTGTACTCTAACAAATTTGAAAACCTAGAGAAAATGCACAAATTTCTAGAAACTCACTACCTACTTAAACTAACACAAACAGATGTAGAACAACTAAATAAATCCATAACAAAAGAAGAGACTGAAAAGGTAAATAAAAAACTCCCAACAAAAAAAAGCCCTGGCCCGGATGTCTTCACTAGAGAATTCTACCAAACTTTCAGAGAAGAGTTAACATCATTACTACTAAAAGTATTTCAGAGCATAGAAAAGGATGGAATACTCCCAAACTCATTCTGTGAGGCCAGAATAACCCTGATACCAAACCAAATTAAGACACCACAAAAAAAAAGAAAATTATACACAAATATCCCTCACGAGCATTGACGCAAAAATCCTGAACAAAATTCTGGCCAATAGAATTCAGCAACATATCAAAAAAATAAGTCACCATTATCAAGTGGCATTTATACCAGGTATGCAGGGATGGTTCAACATTAGTAAAAACAATCAATGTAATCCATCACATAAATAAAACAAAATACAAGAACCACACGATCTTATCAATCGATGCAGAAAAGACATTAGACAAAGTCCATGATAAAAACTCTCAACAAAATAGGAATAGAAGTTAAATTCCTCAATATAATTAAGGGCATTTATACAAAGCCAACAGCCAATATCATCTTAAACGGAGAGAGTTTGAAAGCATTCCCCTTGAGAACCAGAATCAGACAAGGATGCCCTTTATCACCACTTTTATTCAACATTGTGCTAGAGGTCGTAGCCAGAGCAATTAGGCTAGAAAAAGGAATAAATGGCATCCAAATTGGTAGGAAAGAACTCAAAGTATCTCTATTTGCAGATGATATGATGTTATGCAAAGAACACCCAAAAGAATCCATAAGGAAACTACTGGAACTAATAGAAGATTTCAGGAAAGTTTCAAGATACAAGATAAACATACAAAAATCAGTTGGCAGCATGTGTGTTACTGTTACATGAGAAACTATCTGTTCTGTACGCCTTCACCTGAAGTACAATAAAATATTAAAAAAAAAAAAAAATCAGTTGGATTCTTTTACACCAACAAAGAGAACCTCGAAGAGGAAATCACTAAATCAATACCATTTACAGTAGCCCCCAAGAAGATAAAATACTTTAGGAATAGATCTAACCAGAGATCTAAAAGACCTATACAGTGAAAACTATAAGACACTAATGCAAGAAACCAAAAGAGACCTGTATAAGTGGAAAAACATACTTTGCTCATGGATAGGAAGAGTTAACATTGCAAAAATGTCAATTCTACCCCAAACGATTTACAGATGCAATGCAATCCCGATCCAAATTCCAACAGCATTTTTTATTGAGATGGAGAAACAAATCACCAACTTCATATGGGACGGGACGAGTCCCCGGATAAGTAAAGCATTACTCTAGAAGAAGAACAAAGTGGGAAGCCTCACACTACCTGATTTTAGATCCTATTATACCACCACAGTAGTCAGCCTGGCTCTGGTACAACAAATTATACAGCCTGGTACTGGTACAACAGCAGATACATAGACCAATGGAACAGAATTGAGAATTCAGACATAAATTCATCCACCTATGAGCAGCTGATATTTGACAAAGGCCCAAAATCCGTTAATTGGGGAAAAGACAGTCTGTTTAACAAATGCTACTGGCATAACTGGATATCCATCTGCAAAAAACTGAAACAAGACCCATACCTCACACCATGCACAAAAACTAACTCAAATGGATCAAATACTTAAATATAAAATCAAAAACGATAGGGATCATGGAATAAAAAATAGGGACAATGCTAGGAGCCCTAATACATGGCATAAACACAATATGAACCATAAGTAACAATGCACAAGCACCAGAAGACAGACTAGATAACTGGAAGCTCCTAAAAATCAAACATTTATGCTCATCAAAAGACTTCACCAAAAGAGTCAAAAGACAACCTACAAACTGGGAAAAAAGTTTTGGCTATGAAATCTGACCAGTGTCTAATCTCTAAAATCTACAAGATACTGCAAAACCTCAACAAAAAGACAAATAACCCACTTAAAAAATGGGCAAAGGATATGAACAGGCCCTTCACCATAGAAGATACTCAGGCGGCTAAGAGACACATGAAGAAATGCTCACAATCATTAGCCATTAGAGAAATGCAGATCAAAACTACAATGAGATATCATCTCAACCCAATAAGGCTAGCATTAATCCAAAAAACACAAAATCACAAATGTTGGCGAGGTTGTGGAGAGACTAGAACACTTATACACTGTTGGTGAGAATGTAAAGTGGTAAAACCACTTTGGAAATCAATTTGGCGCTTTCTTAAAAAGCTAGAAACAGAAGTACCATACAATCCAGCTATCCCACTCCTTGGAATACATCCTAGAGAAATAAGAGCTGTCACACGAATAGATTGCAGCACTGTTCACAATAGCAAAAAGATGGAAACAACCTAGGCACCCATCAATGGTTGAATGGATTAGCAAATAATGGTATATCCACACAATGGAATACTACGCAACGATCAAGAACAATGTTGAAGCCGTGAAACATAACATGGAGAAATCCGAAGGGCATTATGCTGAGTGAATTTAGTCAGTCACAGAAGGACAAATATTG
>NW_004444227.1:173852-220932 GCF_000243295.1 Trichechus manatus latirostris
ATATAATTGATGTCACTGAATTGTACATGTAGAAATTTTTGAAATGGTGTATCTTTGGCTATGTATATTTTCACCAAAAAAAAAAAAAAAGTGCTCCAAGTTAGAGAAGGGGGAGTGTTGACATGCTGTAGGGTTGTTAACCAATGTCATAAATCAATATGTGTACTGACTGTATAATGAGAAACAATTTGTTCTGTAAACCTTCGTGTAAAGTATAATAAAAATTTTTTTTTAATTTAAACCCCAAAGTAAATGTTTATCTATTTATATAGTTGCATACTTGAAACTTAAGAAAAATAAAATGTATTCCATGAAACTGACATGATGCATATCTTGTATATTACTGGTTTTCCAAACCAGAGAAAGCCTTTCTCCCATAACAACATTAGCATATGAAGAAGGTTTGTCCACCCTGAATAGAATGCTAGATGACTTCTTCAGCTTTGGTGAAATTACTTTGGTAAAATTAGGAAATATAAGGCCCCAAATAAGTTTGACATTTGGGGGAAAAAAAAGTCTTAAAACTTTCACTTTTTGTCCTACACACCCAAAGAGAAATAGTCAAATACAAATGTGTGTTTACAATTGTCTGTTTTAATATATGGAAACCTTAGATTTTCCCCATAGTTTTAAAGGACAGTCTACACTTACCTGGCCCATCTGTCATTTTTTCCCAGCACCGAGGAGCTGCACTAAGAAAGGAGGAATGTTTTCTTTTAGCCACCAAACTGCGGGGTGGCATGTATTTTTGTTTACCCTGTGACACTTCATACGATTTTTGAACATCATAGCTGCCTGGTGGTGGAATATCCTGAAAAAAATTCAAATAGATGAGCATAAACAATCTTACATAGAAAATATTCCAGAAGATATTGAATAAATGTTTACATTAAGCAACAGTATAAATAAAATATATAAAAACACTCTAGTTAATCTTTAAAATAGAAACTTAAAAGACGGTCACTAAATCTGTGCCCTTCTAATAAAAATATAAATTCACTTGTCGAAAAATAGGTAAAATAAACATAAAATCCATATTCTACCAAAAAATTAGCCTTTACAACATACAGCAAACTCCCATTTTCAAATTTAATAACATAAATCAAATTTCATACAGGAATGACAGCAATGATTATTTGCTTCCATAAAGCAACAGAACTATTCCAGTTTGACTGTTCTATGTAAGCACACTTAACTTATTCTACAAAATGATTGTTTATTTCATTTTTAATAGATTCCAATTAAGTTAAAAGGCTTTCCCTTTCATCATTTATGGCTCTTTATATGATTTGCAATTATATTAAACTTGCTAATCAACATGAACCAACATGGATATTAATAATTACAATAATAATTCTGAACTAAATTAAATATAAAATACCATATATTTGTTGCACAATTAATCCTTAAACCACTAGCTAATTATCTCAATGAAAATTTTTAAAAATTATTTTCCTCAAATTTATGTTAAATATAACATAATCCATTCTTTTGAAAACTATTCATTTCTATTATGCATAAAAACCAAAACTACTTGGATTTTAATTATTTCCTCATTGGCAGGATAATGTTTTGGCTGAGTATGGACTTCAGCACTACACCTCCTAGGTTCCAAATATCTGCTGCTTACTACCTGTGTGACCTTGGGTCAAGCCACTTAACCTCTGTGATCCTCAGTTTCCTTATCTGTGCTGCTGCTGTTGTTGTTTGTTGCCATTGAGTCAATTCCAACTCATGGCAACTGTGTTAGTTATCTAGTGCTGCTATTAACAGAAATAACACAAGTAGATGGCTTTAACAAACAGAAATTTATTCTCTCATGGTCTAGGGGCTGGAAGTCCGAATTCAGGGCACCAGCTCCAGGGGAAGGCTTTCTCTCTGTTGGCTCTGCGGGGAGGTCCTTGTCATCAATCTTCTCCTGGTCTAGGAGCTTCTCAGCACAAGGACCCCGGGTCCAAACGACACACTCTGCTCCTGGCACTACCTTCTTGGTGGTATGATGTTCCCTGTCTCTGCTTACTTCTCTCTTTTATATCTCAAAAGAGACTGACTCAAGAGATAATCTAATCTTGTAGACCAAGTCCTGCCTCATTAACATCATAGAGGTAGGATTTACAATACATAGGAAAATCACATCAGATGACAAAATGGTGGACAATCACACAATACAGGGAATCATGGCCTAGCCAAGTTGACACATATTTTTGGGGGACACAATTCAATCCATAACAGTGATCTTCATCTATAAAGTGGAGGAAATAATAGTATTTATGTCATAAGGTTGTTGTGAGGATTAAATGAGTTAATACATGTAAAATACTTAAATTGGGACCTGATTCTATGAAAAGTGTTACCTAATCTTACTAGTCTATAAAAGCAAAATGCAAAAACAAGGTTGAACATGAAGACAATAGATAAATTTGGATACTGAGAAAGCATGCTTTTGAAGCTCCTCTAGGAGCTATACTTTATAAAACATGCTTTCTGCTATTTCTTACATCCATAGACCATCAACACTATTTTCCACTTTCAAAGAATCACTAATTATGGTAAGAGTACTGATCATGACTAGCACAGGAGATTCTTACATAAGATCCCACATTTCAACTAAGAAATGACAACAGCTGTTTTCCTCTTGCCTTCATTAAGAGTGTATATATATATAGTAAGGGTAGTCTGGATAAGTAAAACTGTAGCAGTAGTTCCATAGATGACATGTGTATCTTTTTAAGCTGTTTCTGTGGTTACATGAAAGAAAGTGGAAGAGAGGGCAAAAGCATAAAGAGTGAGTACAGGATATGCTCAGAGCTTCCATAGGAAAGTTTTGTGAAGATCCTGACTGTCCATACTATAAATTTTAATTTTGTTATCAGGAGCTATTATTCTTACTGCTTCCCTTAACATCCTGCCTGGTGTCACCACCAGTGCCTAGACTAGACATGATTGATGGATTTAGTTACCGCCACAAAGAAATCTTTTTTTTTTTTTTTTTAATGTCTAGAAGCAAAGGTAACAAACTGCATCAGTAATGATTTTTCTTCAACAGTAGTTTGTTCCTGCTTATGAAAATTTATCAAACTCGTTGCCATATTTCCAATAGATTCATTGGCTCCTCTGTCAACTGAATATGGATTATCCTTGTACCTTTTTCGTGACCTCCTCTTGTTATAACATAGTTATGCTTCTCTGAAAGCTTATTCCCTGCTTGTCTCCTTTATTGATGTTCCTGGTCTCTTCTCATTCTCTTCAATTCTCATTTTATCTGACCAAGAGATTAATATTTCAAGTATATATTCTAGAATAATGATTAGTAAGACAAATCTAAACTGGTTAAGTAAAGATACTAACCAGATATTTAAAAGAAAAACTCCTAGTACTTTAAGAACTAGTCTTTAACAAAGTAGCATAACTTAAACAATGCCTATCTAAAGTACTGTAAATGAGGAGTACCTACCATTTCAGGGGAAAATAGCGTATGTGGATAGGATCATCCTCTGTTGGTGATCTTTTATAAATCACAGAAAATGAGAACACATGGCACATGAAGAGTGGCTACAATAGGCATTTCTCATGACTTTATTTTTTAATGCCAATATTTGAATCCCCTTCCTGGGTTTGGAAAATTCCATGTTATGCAGCAGAATCTGTGTCCCAATACAAAAGTTAAAAATGCCTGATTTTCATCTTCCTGGCCTCATTTTTAGTTAGGACATGAATCTAGGTCATAGACCTAAACTTTCATCTTTGAACTAGAAGTCAGTTATTCAAGGAAACAGAGCCTTAAAAATTCCACTCTAGGGAGGGAACTAGCAGTGCTGCCAGCTATGTCTAGTTCCCAGAGGCAACAGTGGGAAGACCATCTGAAAGAGGCAATTAGAGTCTCCAGTAAAATGTCAGAAAAAGTCTGATGAAATAAAAGCTATGCTTCAATGCAAATTAAAAGTAAGTCTAAGGTGTCCTGATTTTCTCAGCTGGAAAACAAGGACCCCAGCTGAAAAGAATATAGCCATAGAATTAAAATAATTAATGTATGCAAAATTCTTAGAAGGTTGCCTGAGATATAACAAGCACTAGTATGTACTATTATTATATTACCCTCATTAGTACTATGTTTAGCATTATAATTTTTAGGTGTGGGATTATATGAAACCCTCAGTTATTCTCCCTTGCCTGAATAAAGATACTAACTAGATCTTAAAAAAAAACCTCTAGTATTTTAAGCACTCGTATTTAACAAACAAAAAATAAATCAAAGACATTAAGTTGCTGGGAATCACATGAAGACAGTCTCCAGGCAGTTTAAAAAAAAAAAAAAAAATCACCAGCTTCAAAGGATGGCACGTGAGCCTGGTTGTATTTTGGCGAAACCATTTCCTCTCCTTTGTGATTTTATTCATTCTTGTCAAGCAAGAACCCTATAAAATTCTCATGCCCAGTGCCTCTGCATTGTTGTTGTTGTTGTTAGGTGCTATCGAATCGGTTCAACAGAACAAAACACTGCCCGGTCCTGCGCCATCCTAACAATTGTTGTTATGCTTGAGCCCATTGAAACCACTATGTCAATCCGTCTCGTTCAGGGTCTTCCTCTTTTTTGCTGACCTTCTACTTTACCAAGCATGATGTCCTTCTCCAGGGACTGGTCTCTCCTGATAACATGTCCAAAGGATGTGAGACGTAGTCTCTCCATCCTTCCTTCTAAGGAGCATTCTGGCTGTACTTCCTCTAAGACAGACTTGTTTGTTCTTCTGGCAGTCCATGGTATATTCAATACTCTTCACCAACACCGTAATTTAAAGGCATCAATTCTTCTTCAGTCTTCCTTATTCACTGCCCAGCTTTCACATGCATATGAGGCAATTGAAAATACCATGGCTTGGGTCAGGCACACCTTAGTCCTTACAGTGACATATTTGCTTCTGAACACTTTAAAGAGTTCTTTTGCAGCAGATTTGCCCAATGCAATACGTTGTTTGATTTCTTGACTGCTGCTTCCATGGGCATTGATTGTGGATCTGCCTCTGCATTAATCCAATTAAAACTCAAGCTTAGCTAAACTTTAGCCCTATAAACCACCTCCTGACTTCATCTAAATTCAGAATTTCCCCCATCCTTGTTCCCTGATATTTAGACATGTGAAATTTCACGTTCCCTTTGATCTTGGACATGTGAAACTGCACATATATTATCATTTTCCAAATACTCACTATAAACCCCTCAGTCCTAGCAAGGAATGGAGTGTTCCATTCCTGAGTTGTTTCCCATACTGCAGTGTGTTGCAAATAAAGATTGAACTTAAGTGTTAGTTTCAGAATAAATTTTTCTCTTATCATTCTATGGTAAAAGATCTGGGAATGTCATTATTTCACCATCATTTTTGATGACAACTTCAGTGGATATAAAATTCTTGGTTGATTTTTTTTTCTCTCTCAGCATTTTGAATATGTCATTTCACTAATTTCTGGCTTCCATTGTTTCTGATGAGAACTCCACAGTTAATCATATTGTTTCCTCTGTATGTAATAAGTTGTTTTTTCTTGCTGCTTTCAAGATATTCTCTTTGTCCTTTGGCTGTCTGCACATTGACTACTGTGTCTAAATGGGGTTCTCTACATATTTATCTTACTTGGAGGTCATTTAACTATGATGTGTCTAAGAGTGATTCTCTTTATGTTTATACTTGGTATTCATTGAGCTTTCTGGGTCTGTAAATTAACGTTTTTCATTAAATTTGGAAAGTTTTCAATCATTATTTCTTCAAATATTTTTTCTGTTTCTTTCTCACTTGTCCTTCTGTAACTTCCATTATACATATGTTGGAATCCTTGTCATTGTCCCACAAGTCTCAGAAACTGCTAATCTCTGTTTAATCTTTTTTTCTCCCTGTTTTTCATATTCAATGTTTTATATTGATTCAATAGAAACTGAATTCTATTAGTTCAATGTTTCGATCTTCTGCCCTCTCAAGTCTGCCGTTGTGTCCAGCTGGTTAATTTTTTATATAAGTTATTGACATTTATAACTCTAGAATTCTTTTTGGTTTTGTATTTGTTTGCTTCTATTTCTCTATTGAGATTCCCTATTTATTGATTCACCACCAGCATATTTTCCTTAATTATTTAAACATAAGTCCTATTAACTCTTTGAAAATATTTGTAATAGCTGATGTGAAGTCTTAATCTGCTAAATACAGTGTCTGGTCTGAACCACAGTAAGTCTCTATTGACTGTTTTTGTTTTTCCTAAGTATGTATCATACTTACCTGTTTCTTTGTATATCTAGTAGGTTTTAGTTGAAAACTGAAAATTTTAGAGAATATAGCAATCGTGGATTCTGTTTTCTTTTTTTTGAGTTTTTTAAGTTTTCAAATTTCAAATTTATTAAGAACATGAATTGTCTTTTTATGCCTCCAGAATCTACAGACATGTTCTTCTTTTCATTCTTGATATTTGTTATTTATGCCATTCCTATTTTTTCTTGATCAGTACCACCACTGTGTTGTCAATTCTATTCATCTTTTCAAAGAATCAACATGTGGCTTTGATATTTCTACCTACTGTATTTTTGTAATATTTAATTTTATTGTAATTATTTCATTTATTCTACTTTCTTTATGTTTATCTTTACTGTTGAATTTATCCTGTCGTGATGTCAATATTTTCTTTACGTATATTTGGAACCGTGCATACAAATTTAACATTACTATATTATCCAGGTAAATTTAACCTTTTAAAAACATTGAGTGATTGTTTATTTTTAAATTATTTTCATCTCAACATATTTTATCTGGAACTAAAATAGCTATTCCAGGACTTCCACCAATGAGTAAGTTTTCGTAAACCCCTACATAAACTTAAAAAAAAGGATTTTTTTAAAAATAATGATTTTAAAGATATCAGAGATAAGTGGAAGCAAAAAGGACGTTATGTACTAAACTCTAGAAATGGAAGAGTCTTTTCTATGTGAGTGGAGATCTCAAGATGTTTTCTTCCCTATGAACGTTTATCAAGTCTGGGCAAGGGCTAAATATTGGGTTTGTCACAAACAAACAGATTCTTCTAAGGGAAAGAGAAACTAGTGGAGCTTTTGAAGGCCACATAGTCTAACATGAGTGACTGACAACTAGGGAAGTCTCAACTCATTAATCATTCTTTAGTATTGAGTATTTGCTGAGTCCTGGTGCAAAAGAATAGAAAGCTAGGATGAAAAGACAGAGTAATATCTAAAGTGAGCCAAAGTCACCCTAGAGCAAGGATTGGCAACAAAAACAAATCTCTTCCTCAAGGTATTTGCCTAATTTTGCAGCTGAATGGGATAGGAAGCTAAAGTGTCAAGCTAAAAACTTCTATAGGTTAGAACTTTAAGGAAGGAGGAGAAAGAGATCTCCCAGGATCCCAACCAAAAACCCAGAAGGGCAACATGAAACAGGGTACTGGACTACAATGGCAGAGTGGAAGCTGGCGCTTAATGGACAAGCTCTCACAAGAGGCATATATAACAATTCTAACAACAGTAACTGTGACAGAAATTCATGCAATTCACAAGAATTAAAATTCTGGGCAATTAAACCAAACCACTTTTCTCTTTCAATTTATGAAATAAATGTTCTTCCATTTCTGTTTCCAATTAAAATTGTATTATAATATTTACATTTATTTTATTATATTTATAGTTGCTATGGAAACCCTGGTGGAGTAGTGGTTAAGAGTTCACTACTAACCAAAAGGTTGGCAGTTCAAATTCACCAGGCGCTCCTTGGAAACCCTACAGGGCAGTGCTACTCTGTCCTGTAGGGTTGCTATGAGTCAGAATAGACGGCAATAGGTTTTTGGTTTCATAGTTTATATATTTTATATGTATTATGTTAGCTATCATAATATGTTATAATAAAAATCACTCACTATGATTTGGGTAAAAATGAACTTGAATAATGTTTTTGGTTAATTTGTTTTAGCTATTATTTCACAGCTAAGTATATTCTACTCTATAATTTTATTTTAAAATTCCAAATACATTATTATAAAAGTCACTCAGAACTTATTTTACAATGAAGCTTTCATATTAGTGAGACGACTTATGAAGACTTCAAACAAACTTTTAGTTAAAGCTTTTAATCAAAATCTTAAATCAAGTATTACATATGGTGAAAAAAGTTAAAGGCCATAAGTCTAGTGAAGTTTGCCTGAATATGCAGAAAACTTTGAGTAAAGCAATTTAGCAATGGGCTTATTTTTGTCACTAAATTTTCTCTTTACAGAGAAGACAAGCATTTCAGATGATAATCAAATTATCTTTGTTCTTCATATTGAAAATTATAATTACAAATGTTTTGCTCGTCATTTTTCAGCATTCCATATTTATCAGTCCAAACACACACCTCTTGAAATATATAACTTAGCAAAGAATAAGCATTGTTCAAAAATATTTTAATATAGATATGAAATTATAATATTAATTTTAAGTGATAGGTACAAACAGGAAATATTGATTTTATTTCCTTATTCTCTTAGCACACTGAAAAAGACCCTTATACTAATGCTGTTTTATGAAAGGAACTGTAATTGTCAGCTCTACTCTGATACTTCAAGGATCAGTAAAGAATAATAAAAAGTACTGGTTGATGAAATCAGGTAAGGAACAAAACCATTGATTTCACCTAGTTTCAACATAACATTATACAATTCACACTTATATTACAAATTTCCAGTTGTTTATCGGACATGTTCACTTCATTATCTTCAGATAACCTTAAAATAAAACTCATTATCTTCCCTTACCCCAACCATCCAACCATCTATCCTTTCTCATCTACCTGTAACAATCTCTTATTTAGCCAGGCTTGAAATTATGAAACTGGCTTCTACCTCTCTTCATCTTTATCCCCCATATCTAAATGGTTGCATCCATTGTAACCTATCTCAAACTTATCCCTATCTTTCCTTTACTACCTAAAAGACTCTAATACGGGCTCTAAAATACTATCCGACAACCATACTGCCTCTTTAATCTTTAGCTCCTCCAATCCCAAATCACCTGCATCCAGGTAACAAATAAGTTATTGTACTAAAATATAACATAAGCTCACTCAAATCTCTCATCAACTCCCTGGTACCCATGGGAAAATTGTTCAGACAACTCTATTTGGCATTCAAAGCCTTTTTTCTCCCCCTTCATTTTGGAGGCAAATTTACAATTGTAAAACCTATTCAAGTGGAACCTCCTACATGAAGTATTCTTGATCACCCCAGCTAGAAGTAATGTCCCTCACTTTTGAATTCTTCTATTACTTATTGTTTGCATAATCACCAGCACATGACAAATATACTGTATTTATCTGAACAGTTATTTCTTTCTTTGTCAACACAACGGCAGAAAAAGAGGACAAAGCTGTCTAATAAGAAGGAAGACAAGGTTCCCTTAGACAAGATTCTATTTATCCTAGAGATGTGCAAATTAATTTTTTCTCTTATTCTCCAAATAAAAGAAAACTGGTAGTAGGAACCCAGGAACAGGGGGCTTCACAATCTCACTGGGCATGTAGGCCTTTTCATGCTTTCTGCTGTACCATATTTAGATTGTCACCCTCATCCTTATGATCTCAAGAAATAGCCATAGCTCCTGCCATAATATTCTCATTTCAGAAATGAAGAAGAAGAGCAAAAGACAAAAATGGTGTGTAACAGTTGAAACAGCCTCCTCTGAGGAATTTCCTGGAAGCCCAATCCAGTGGCTTCTTCTCATCACGGTGACTAAAACTGTGTCAAACACCTATAGCTATCAAGAAAGCTGAAAAAAAGTATTTGTTTTACCTGGGCACATGGTTCTCCTAAATAAAATTGGATTCTGTTAGTAAAGAAGAAAGGAGGAATGAATGTGGGGTAGGCGACTATTAATCGGTCATAATAACCCTTTGGCTTTGAGGGCATTAGCACTGCAAAAAACAGAACTTACTTCTTTACCTGGATATTAGCCAGTATATTGTACTACCTTCGTCAAAACTTTTTTGACCATGGTGTAGTAACATTTTTGCCTAATTCTTGCTCATCCTTTGAGTTTCAAATCTTCCCTGAATCTATTAACTGTCAGGTCTTCTGTGATATGCTCTCAGGGTACACAGCTCTTAACTTCATGACATATGTTACACTTGGAATTAAACAAGTCTGTTTGTTTAATATTTTTCCTCTCCATAGAATATAAGCATCTTAAGGGTTCAGAAGACCTCCGTTTGGTTCATCCCTGTATCCACAGTGATGACAAGTTCCTTGCACAGGGTAAGCAATCAATGAATATTTTTTAACCAATAAATTAATGATAAGTAAATGAATTTATCAGCATCTGTATACTTTGAAGTCTTCCCTCCCATATTTGACCTTATCACTGAGTTCCCCAATAACAACAGGGTAAACACTACGCTTTGTAAATATTTTTAAGCCCTACAGTGCTTAAATTTGCCTCACATATAAGCAGTTCTACATTCAATGTGTGTTGTATAATGGCTGCTCAAGTACTGCTTTCCCTAAACATATTTCTGTTTCTAATAAAGGTAAATACAATTTATAATCTCAGCAATGATGTGAAAGTATGGATATGTCCATTTAAACTTTGATTAAGGACTAACTTTCACAAAATCATTATAGTGTGTCTCCAGATAGTTAAATTTGATTAATATTTTATGTGAAATGCATTTCTTTCTTTTTGCTATCAAAAACATAGATTTTTAATCTGATGCTTGTGCCTTTCATGACCATCTCTGACACTGATTTCAAAGAAAAAGTGTATATCTCAGCAGATTAAAATAAAGCACATGAACAGAAATGTCCTGTATAACCTCGGTCTTCCTGAAAATGCTAATGCTACTGAGACAGAAAACACCATCTGAAAAAAAAAGCATAGATTATCACCGATTATAATAGCTGTAATTGATGAGCTGTCATTTCTTCAGAGTTTTACCAAATCAATACAAATCCAAAAGTTAATTCTTTTGTAAGTTGAATATAAAAAGGAGGAAAGTTAATGTGAGTGAGTCAAAAAAAAAAAAGTGTGGGGGTGGGGGTGGGGGAAGGTGGCGATGTAATTGCTGCCAAAGCCAGTTGGATAGATTTGGATAAGGCATCAAAAATATTCTTGATAAACTCAGAAGTAAATTTTGAATGTGAGATGTATGAATGTGGGGTGTGTCACTTCGGGACTCTGAATGCTTGACTTTAAAATAGCAGGGTTGTAAAATTGTTTACTAACCCTAGAGAAATGTCCAGATCAATTTGTTATGTCAAAACTTTTAAAAATTAAATAACCCTTATCATCTACTTATATTCAGTGTGACAAAAACTACCCCTTGTAATAAAAAGAGGTATCATTTCAAGATAGTGCTACTGAAATACCACAGAATTTGAAGTCAGAATTCTTGGATTACATACATAGCCTCATTATGGACCTTAAGAAGGCCCTCAACGAACTTTCCTCATTCATTCACTTCCCTTTCATCATGATGTGTGCTGATTATCATGTTCAGAGATATCTGGTGGGTCACTGTGCAGGAGGTGTGGTCTGTCTCTGTCCTCTTCCTCCCTAAGACTGGCAGTGAGATGAATCCTACAACTATTCATATTTGGAAGTTGCCTCTGCTCTAGGAAAACTAAGTGTGGGCAGAACGATCCGATTTTGCTTTTATAAGCTATAAATATCTTAGCATACTGTTACCCACTTCAAAAATAACTATGGTTATATCAGCACAGAGAAGAGTAGAGGTAATAACAGGGAGGAATAAATTGTGAAAAAGGTAAAGAGGGAGGAAAGAAAGCACGAGATTACGACAAAGGAGTACAGTACAACAGGCAATAAACATTGTCGAGAGACACAGGTGCAGAGCCCTGGTGATGTTAACCATACCCATTTTATGACACAGAGCAAAATGCAAGTGTGCATTTGAAATATAGGAAGCCTAACTGTTCTCCCCTAATGTTCCTATAAATATCTTTTCTGATGAATGAAATATGTTTTAACTATGCCATCTTCTTCCATATTTATAGTGCTCATGTGACACTAAACAATTGTGCAAGTTAGCTTATTCTTGGTGTCAAATTTAATAGCACACTTTATTTAGTGACACTAAATATCTGTTGATTGAATAAATAAAGAAATAAACCAAGCAGAATAAAACATTATATGAAATAGTTTCAAGAGTGTTATTACTGTTTTCCAGAGTCATACATATTTACAGCAATCTAAAAACACATTTTTAACTTCATAAAGAATCAAGAAAATTATCATCTAAGATAAAAATCTTAATATTCTTACTTCTTCCTTTCCCTTCTTTAGAAGAATTTGGTATGCTATTTTGTCTGTACTATAAACAAAATGCTTTTTAAATGATACTGTTTTTAAAAACTACACTATTTTATTATTGGTCTATTATTCTATTGTCATGGATTGAATTATGTTGCCCAAAAAATATGCGTCAACTTAGCTAAGTCATGATTCCCAATATTATGTGGTTGTCCTCCATTTTGTGATCTGATGTATTTTTCCTATGTGTTGTAAATCCTAACTTTTATGATGTTAATGAAGCAGGATTAGAGGCAGTTATGTTAATGAAGCAGGACACAATCAACAGGATTAGGTTGTATCTTGAGTCAGTCTCTTTTGATACATAAAAGAGAGAAGCGAGCAGAGAAGACAGGGACCTTATTACCACCAAGCGAGAAGAGCCAGGAGCAAAGTGTGTGCTTTGGACCCATGTTATCTACGCTGAGAAGACCAGGGGAAGATTGATGACAAGGACCTTTCCCCAGAGCCAACAGAGAGAGAAAGCCTTCCCCTGGTGCTGGCACCCTAAATTCGGACTTCTATACTCCTAGACCATGAGAGAATAAATTTCTACTTGTTAAAGCCATCTATTTGTGGTATTTCTGTTATAGCAGCACCAGGTAACTAATACACCTATCAACAAAAATTTACTATGTCTTTAGTAAGTGCTGGTATTAGTGCCCATTAGTAGTAAAGAAATGAACTCTGAAACTATTTCCTGGGTTCAAGCCCTGGTTCAGCTTTTTACTAGTCATATGATCATGGGAAAATCACATCTCTCAGTTTTCTCATTCATAAAATGGGTATAACAACAACAGTTACTACTCCTAGGACTGTTGTAAGGATTAAATGAGGTACTATATGAGAAAAACTTAAAAGAGTGTCAGGCCCATATGTGAGCACTACTTAAATTTTAGCTATTAATATACTTCATTATAATATTAAGTCCCTAATAACTCAGATATTTGAGTGGTATTTGATTTTTTTTTCAAACTACCACATTCTTAAATGTCAGAAATATAGTTTTAGAATATGCACTTTAAAAAATATATGTTTCAAATGACAAAATGCACAAATACTGACATGAAATTGTAACATGATTATGTGCCAAATGTAATATAACAAATATCTTTATTAGACATGAAATTCAGTAGAAAAGCCTCTATCATTTATTAACATTATTGAAGAAATGTCATGCTAAAAAAATTTATTTTAACCTTTTTCCATGCATTTCAGAGGAATGAATTATTTTTGATATTATTTATTAAATAATTTCAAAATGTCTTTGTTATAGTTATCAAGAATCTATAACTCAGTATGTTAAAGAAAATGTAAATTTTCTAGTTCCCGGATTTGGGTTTTATAAAATTAAAAGCACAAATACTGCCAAAACCTTAAAGATACAAACTACCTTCAGAAAAGGAAATTTCTGATTTATAAAATCCATAATTCATATTAATGCTTGTACAATAAAAAGCAGAAGTGAACTAAGCACACAAAGACAAGTGTGAGAGAAAGAAAGAAAATTGCATGGCTTCAGTTTAGAAAGGTATCTAACTCACATCTCTCATGCAGCCTCTCCAAATTTACCAGAGAACTCATGGCAAATACAAAAAAGAAAGAAAAACACAATAAAATAAAAGCAAAATAAAATAAGCAAAAAATCCAACAAACTAAAAGTGGGGAGGAATTTCTAATAAGACTTACAGTCCTACTGAAAACAAAATTGGTATAAAGTATTTGCTTTGTTTTCCTGAGATAAATCATCTGAGTGATACAGACCTTAGTTAGACCATCTAGCATAAAATGAGAGACGAGACACTGCATCCTCCCTCTGCTGTCTGTTCCTGATTCAGAGACCTAACTAAAGTCTATATCACTCAGATTACTGGGTAACTGTCCCGGTATAAGGAATTCCTGGATGGTGCAAATGTTTAACATGCTCAGCTGCTAACTGAAAGGTTGGAGGTTCAAATCCACCCAGAGGCATCTTGGAAGAAAGGTCTCACAATCTACTTCCAAAAGGTCACAACCACTGTTAACTCTATGCAGCACAGTTCTACTCTGACACACACGGAATCTCCAATAGTCAAAGTCTACTCAATGGCAACTGGTTTTGGTCTCTTTATGGATGATCTTTGATTGACTCAGGTATTGTTCTCTTTCCTCTCCCATCTCTACACTTCTGTATTTTTAAATAATATGCTCAATGTAAAAATTTGAAAGTTTCAGAAGACTCTGAAGTAAAAAATAAAGTTCCACTCCCACCAACATTCACCAAAGGCTAACCAAAACCAGAAAGGTTTTTTTTATAACCTGTTATCATCCTACTCTGTAACTTTAACCAGCCTTTACTGATGAACATCTGATTCATTCACAGTTTTGAATTGTTATAAACAATGACACAGTAAATTAAATCATAAGTATATTCCATGTACTTCTGTACAAAAGTCAGTAAGATAAATTCCTGGAAAACTGAACTGTTAAGAAAAGGGTTATATGCAATTTAACTTGGTTAAAATAGCCAAGTAGCTTCAGAAAGGTTTTATCAATTTGAACTCCACATACACTATGTCTATTTCCCCTACCCTTGAAGACACTAAGCATTATTTTTCAAAAAATCTCCTAACCTAAGTGAAAAAATATATTTCCTCTTTGTTCTAATTTACATTTTTAATTTTAAGTGAATCTGATCACCTTTTGTATATTTATTAGCTCATCTATAGCTCATTTTCTAATTGAGTTCATCTCTTTTCTTTCTTGTTTTGTAAGTTGTTATTGTATGTTAAAGAAAATAGCCTTTAGCTTCCATGTGTTTTTAAAATATAATTTATAATTTGCCCTTTGACTTTATTTACATTTGTTTTATGATTTGGAAATTTTCAGAAATTTTGTTTATTTTTGGTAAGGTGTTTTGAAGTATTTTTACTGTAATTTTATTATAGAAAAGTGTTTAACTTTTTGAAGTCACATTTACTGACATTTCCATTATGGGTTCCCTGTTTCATGCTTTGTTCAAAAAGTCTTTCTTCAATCACCGATTATTTTTTAATATCCAGATTTTTTTTAATTTTAACATTTAAATATTAAATTCATTAAACATTTGTTTTATAAGAAAAGCAATCGACTTATGTTTATGTAACTATTTGAAACCTGCAACTCTCAGATAACAGAGGTGACCAATAAGGAATACGAGAAGCAGCCACAGAATGTTGTATTCTAAGAGGACGTGTCACAAAAGCCAATATTATGGGCATGGATAGAAAGGAAATACTGTGAAAGCAGCCCTTAATAAGCACTATAGTTTTCCATGAAGTTCATGTGTTCAAAGTACTGGATAAATAGGTCCATGGGGAGTGGGGAGTTTAATCCAGCAGAGTTTCTTTAGAGAAATGCCTAAAATCAAACCAAAGCCATTGTTATTGAGTCTATTCTGATCATAGCGACCCTACAGGACAGAGTAGAACTGACCCACAGGATTTCCAAGGCTGTAAATCTTTACAGAAGCACACTGCCATATCTTTCTCCAACAGGGCGCTGGTGGGTTTGAACCGCAGACCTTTCAGTTAGCAGCCGAGCACTTAGCTAGTATGCCACCAGGGCTCCTGAGGAATGCCTGTTAGAAAGTAAAAATCAATCAAGGATATGTACAAATACACTTGAACAGCAGCTATAGATTAGATGATAAAATTAAATGATCAACTGTCACTCTAGTCAATAGGGAGTAGTTTAAGAGAAAGCCACATAAGGATCTGAATAGACATTTCACCAAAGAGGATATTCAAATGGTCAACAAGCACAAGAAAAGAAACTGAACATCATTAGCCATTAAACCGAAAATGAAACCCACTGCTGTCGAGTGGATTCCAACTCATAGCGACGCTATAGGACAGAGTAGAACTGCTCCATAGGGTTTCCAAGGAGCAGCTGGTGGATTCAAACTGCCGATCTTTTGGTTAGCAGCTTAGCTCTTAACCACTGTGTCACCAGGGTCAAAAGGTGGAAACAACTCAAACACTCATCAACAGATAAATGCATAACAAAATGTGGTATATACAAACAATGGATTATTACTCTGTCTCAAAGAGATATGCAGTCCTGATATATGCTGAGTGAAATAAGTCAATCACGAAAGGACAAATATCGATATGGAAAGGGAAGAGGCCCCGGATAAGTAAAGCATTACTCAAGAAGAAGAACAAAGTGGGAGGCCTCACACTACCTGATTTTAGAACCTATCATACTGCCATGGTACTCAAAACAGCCTGCTACTGGTACAACAACAGATACATAGACCAATGGAACAGAATTGAGAATCCAGACATAAATTCATCCACCTATGAGCAGCTGGTATTTGACAAAGGCCCAAAGTCTGTTAAATGGGGAAAAGACAGTTTCTGTAACAAATGGTGCTAGCATAACTGGATATCCATCTGAAAAAAATGAAACAAGACCCATACCTCACACCACGTAGAAAAACTAACTCAAAATGGATCAAAGACCTAAATATAAAATCTAAAACGATAAAGATGATGGGAGGAAAAACAGGGACAATGCTAGGAGCCCTAATACATGGCATAAGCAGAATACAAAACATAACTAACCATGCACAAACACCAGAAGAGAAACTAGGTAACTGGGAGCTCCTAAAAATCAAACATTTATGCTCATCAAATGACTTCACCAAAGACTAAAAAGAGAACCTACAGACTGGGAAAAAAATTTTGGCTACAGCATATCCAACAAGGGTCTAATCTCTAAAATCTACAAGATACTGCAAAACCTTAACAACAAAAAGACAAATAACCCAATTAAAAAATGGGCAAAGGATATGAACAGACACTTCCCCAAAGAAGACATTCAGGTGGCTAACAGACACGTGAGGAAATGGTCACAATCATCAGCCATTAGAGAAATGCAAATCAAAGATACAATGAGATACCATCTCACCCCAGCAAGGTTGGCACTAATCCAAAAAACACGAACTAATATATTTTGGAGAGGTTGTGGAGAGATGGGAACACTTATGTACTGCTGGTGGGAATGTAAAATGGTCCGATCACTTTGGAAAACGATTTGGTGCTTCCTTAAAAAGCTAGAAATAGAAGTACCATACGATCCAGCAATCCCGTTCCTTGAAATATATGCTAGAGAAATAACAGCCATCACACGGACAGGCATATGCACACTCATGTTCACTGCAGCATTGTTCACAATAGCAAAAAAATGGAAACAACCTAGGTGCCCATCAACAGACGAATGGATAAACAAATTTTGGTACATACACGCAATGGAATACTATGCAACGATAAAGAACAATGATGAATCTGTGAAACATTTCATGACATGGATGAATCTGGACGGCATTATGCTGAGTGAAATAAGTCAGTCACAAAAGCACAAATATTGTATGAGACCACTATTATAAGAACCCAAGAAAAGGTTTAAAGACAGAAGAAAGCATTCTTTGATGGTTACGAGGGCGGGGACAGAGCGGGAGGGAAATTCACTAACTAGATAGTAGACAAGGATCATCTTCGGTGAAGGAAAGGACAACACACAATACAGGGGAAGTCAGCACAACTGGACCAAAGCAAAAGCTAAGAAGCTTCCTGAACATATTCAAACACTTTGAGGGACAGAGTAGCTGGGGCTGGGGCCTGGGGACCATAGTTTCGGGGGACAGCTAGGTCAATTGGCATAACAAAGTTTATTAAGAAAATGTTCTGCATTCCACTTTGGTGAATAGCATCTGGGGTTTTAGAAGTTAGCTAGCAGCCATCTAAGATGCATCAATTGGTCTCAACCCGCTTGGAGCAAAGGAGAATGAAGAACACCAAAGACACAAGGAAAATATTAGCCCAAGAGACTAAAGGTCCACATAAACCAGAGACTCCACCAGCCCGAGACCCAAAGAACTAGATGGTTCCTGGCTACCATCAATAATTGCCCTGACAGGGAACACAAGAGACAGTCCCAGACAGAGTGGAAGAAATGTGCTGAGCAGAACTTAAATTCACGTAAAAAGACCAGACTTAATGGTCTGACAGAGACTGGAGGAACCTCCAAAACTATGGCCGCCAGATGCTCTGTTAACCCAGAACTAAAACCTTTCCAAAGCCCACAAAGATTACACAGGACTGTAAGACAAAAAATAATACATGTGAGCAATGTGCTTCTTAGATCAGTCAGATACACTAGACCAAATGGGTGTCTCCTGTCCGGAGGCAGAATGAGAAGGCAGAAAGGACAGGAACTGGTTGAATGGACACAGAGAACCTGGGGTGGAAAGGAGGAGTGTGCTGACACATTGTGGGGATTGCAACTAATGTCACAAACAGTATGTGTATAAATTTTTGTATGGGAAATAAACTTGAGCTGTAAACTGTCACCTAAAGCACAATTTAAAAAAAAAAAAAGGACAAATATTGTATGATCTCATTAATATGAAGTACACAAAATAGGTAAATATATAGAGATCAGAGTTTAATAGCCATTACCAGGGGCGGAAGAGAGGGGAAATGGGGGGAATTGTTGTTTAGGAAGTGTTGCGTTCTTGTTTATGGGGATGGAAAACTTGGCAAAAGACTTCCATGATGATTGCACAACATGATTAAATACAATTGATCTCACTGAATTGTATATGTGAAAAATGTTGAATTAGCAAGTGTGTTTTATATATATACATATATATGTTACAACAATAAAAAAGTAAAAAGAAAAAAAGTGGAAAGCCACAAACCCTAAATAGTAATATCAGAATAGTGAACATTTGAAATGTTTCTGATTATTTGATAACTATAAATTTTAAAAGCAAAACATTCTAAATGAAAATAAATTTGCATGGTTGTGAGCGTACCCAGCATAACTTTGTGTGATTTGTTTCATTACATGATGCTAAAATTTCAGATGAATTATTTTTTTATTTTTAATGTTAGTTCAAACACAAATTATATATTCTAAAGCTCTTGGTCATTTGGAAACCCTGGTGGCGTAGTTGTTAAGAGCGATGCTATTAACCAAAAAGGTCGGCAGTTCGAATACACCAGGTGCTCTTTTGAAACCTTATGGGGCAACACAAATTATATATTCTAAAGCTCTTGGTCATTATATATGTTATATTATTAGATTTCATTATTAAAAATAAAATATGACTTGTAAAAATATTTAAGTCTGATTCCAGTGTTTAACTAAAGTTAATGTATTTACAAACTAAATAAACTGGATTTAGAGATCAGGTTTTTAAAACATTTTGAAGTCTTCATTTTGGCAAACCAAAATGATTTATTTTTTTTCATTTTTCAAAATGAAAGTGCTCAACTTTTCATAGTCTTTGTAACCCGTTACTCCTTTCTTCCAAAAGTTAGTAAAAATAACTGCTTTTTCCTTTCCCTTTTTCCAAGAAAAATTTAATCTAATATTACTAAACATATTGTACTCCAAAAGGCTTTTAGGCCAAACAAAATAATATTATCTAAGCTCTCTGGAAATTTGATTATTTGAAGGGAAATTAAATAATGCTTTCATACTAATCATTTTTAATGTACTCCATTAAAACCTAGACAATATAAATTAAAGTTGATGTATAGTGCCACTTGAAAATGCAGGAAAGCTCTAATCAAATTACAGCACAATGTGATGTTCTTAAATGTATTACTTACAATGTTGCTGAAAATCTAATAATTAATACAATATATTTCTACCCCTAGTTTTATGAATATGCAAGGATAAATCACTTTTTTACATTACACTTATATCCTTTTATTCTGTTTTATTGAGTATGAAAAACTGTTCCTGCTCTGATTTTTTTTCAGATCAATAAAGTTAATAATAAAGACGTTTATTTCTCAGTATCTGCATTCCATTATAGTTTCTGCACTTTCAACACTCATCTAGTTCAAATGGTGTTGTCCCATTAATTAGTGATTACATCATAATTTAATGATGTCTCTAAGCTTCAAAAAATACTCATGATATAATTATGTACTTTTTTTCATATATGGAACACAAGAAAAAATCAAAGTATACTTTAGATGAGCAGGGAAGTGTAAGTCTGAATTGGAATATAAATGCCTGCTCCTTATTCTCTCAATTAAGCTTAAAATACGTTTACTTAATCTGAACAGATTAAGTCAAGTTATATCTTAGGGATATAAAATAAATTTAGTATGAAAAAATAGTGGCCATGCATCTTAATTTGTAGAATAATGTGTTAGTTTTCTAATAGTGTATAACAAATTGCTACAAATTTAGTGGCTTAAAACAACCACATTTATTAGCTCACAGTTCAGTAGGTAAGAAGTATGGGTATGCATGGTGGGTTTTATGGTCAGGGTATTCCCAAACCCAAAACCAAGATGTCAGCAGGCTTCTGCTCTTATCTGCAGCTCAAGGAAAGAATCTACTTCCAAGCTAATTCACACTGTTGACAAAATCCAGTCCTTTCGGCTGTAGGTCTGATGTCTCTATTTCCATGCTTCTTGACAGCTAGGGCCACTCTCTTGTCCTAGAGCCTATTTGTATTCTTTTTTTATGTGGTCTTCCACATCTTCAAAACAGCAACAACCAGTTGAATCCTTCTCATGCTTCAAACCTCTCTGGCTTCTCCTTCTGGCCCAAGATGGAGAAAAACTCTGCTCTTAAGAGCTCATGTAATTATTTTGGGTCTACCCAGTTAATCCAGGATAATCTCCCTATTTTAAGGTCAACTGTGCCATGTATCATAATATAATTATGAGCATGCTATCTCATCATATTCACTGGTCCCAGGGATTAGGATGAGATACCTTTGAGAGCCATTTTAGAAATTCTACCTTCCACGACTAGCAAATCAAATTTCATTATGCCACAAATAGAGGATGGTTTGTAAAATGAGAATACCCATTGTCGACTAATAGTCACTATATTTTAAGCCCTAGAGCTAGAGAAATAGAAACTGAATATCTGAGCCAAAACCATCTGATTAAGTCTGTCCCTTAATAATGGGTATATTTGTATTAACATCCCGATAGTATTTAATTTTACACTTCAAGTAGCTGAGTAAAGTATTCATTGAAAATCTGTTATCACATAAAGTCATTCTTTTGCCATTCTTATCATTATAGACATGACAAGATTTGAAAGCATAAAGATGTTAGTTTCCATCAGTTGTTGGGAGAAACTGCTTCCACTTTGTCCTCAATATAGATGTAGCCATAGTAGATCTAGGTGTTGCAGGGCTCTGGGGGAATATGATTCCAAAATTTACCAATTCTAAAACTTTGATTCTGGCGTTATTGCCTTCAACTAACAAATAAAATAGATTTATTTCTTGGATATGAGTTTTTGCCACTTTTTAAGTTAATATGTTTTTATAGCAAAACTAATATATACTGAAGAAAATCGTTTATCCTTGCATATCACTATCTCCTTTCTAGGTTTAATGTCCTAAGAAAGTACATTGTTGTAGTTCTTTCAGAAAAACTCTGGTAGGATAAATTCTTTAGTTTCTAAAAATGTATTTGCTTTTCCTTCACTTGTTATGAGAATATAGCTAGGCCAAATTTTAGATTTTCTTTTTTTCTCAGCACCTATAGGTTATCCTATTGTCTCTGGCTTCTGGTTTTACTATCAAAAATTATGCTGTTGAGCTAGTTTTCCTTCTTTGGTATATGTGACAATGACTATAGACTGGATCATTATCATTTTTCTCCAACTTTCTTATGCTCTGTCTTCCTATATTTGAAGACTCAAGGGAGAACACTTTCAATACACAATTTCCTTTGAAGATATAAAGTTCATGCACCACATAGCACAGCAACAAACACTATAAAACAGACAGCAGCAGGAGATGCGAGAATATATAGATAGAGGCACATTTAAAATAGGAGACATTAAAACAACCAATTCAAACTATATATTTTATGCCACAAAGAAGGTGCCAGTAAAGTGCATAAAGTAGAAATATTACTAAAAAGGCTCCTAATCACAAAGAAATAAAACAAGAAATTACAATAATAAAAATATATATATGTAAAGGCCAATCCACCCAAAATGTAAAGAACCTTCTACTAAACAACTTGTGGGTAGAAAGGAAAATACAAACTCAAATTACAGAATTCATAAAAATCATAATGAAATCGCTACCTTATCAGAATCCATGGAATACATTTAAAACAATGATTAGTGAAATAATCACAGCCTTAAACACTCAATAAAAGTGAAAGAAGGAAACAATTTAATTAAATTCCCACATAAAGGAACCTAGGGAAAAAACAAGCAAGCAAAGCAAAAGGAAGCACAAAATAATAATAATAATAATAATAAAGATAAAAGCAGGAATTAGTAAGGAAGAGAATATAAAAAAAATTCTAATTTTAAAAAATACTAAATCCTGGTTCTTTGAAATAATTAATAAAATAGGCAAATCACTAGCTAACCTAATCAAGAAAAAAAGTATAAATTTAAAAAATAAGAATTAACAATTGATAAGAGGGAATCATTAAATCAGAAGAAATTAAAAGATCATATTCGTCTAAGATAAAAAAGATAATTTTCTAAGAAGGTACAGTTTACAAAAATTGATTCATTAGAAACATAAAGCTTTAAAAAATAAATTTTTGTAAGAAAAAGAAAAATAGTTGTCAAGGAAGAATCAGATCCAGCTGATTTCACAGGGAATTCTAATTTCAAAGTTATAACTAGCTTTAAAGCTAGTCCCAAAGCTACATAAATTATTCCAGGAAATAGAAAATGAAAAACAATCTTCCAAATTATTTTTATAAAGAAAGTATAATTGATGACACCTAACCTGACGAAGATAGTATAAAAAGAAAATTACAAAAAAAAAATCACAGATAAAACTCACTTATGAGAACAACACAAAATACTAAATAAAATAATAGTGAACCAAATCCAACACCATGACCAAATGAAATTTATTCTAGAAATGTATCAATATTAGGAAATCTATTATAATGTACCATATTAGTGCATCTAATAATCAAATTATTGTTTCTATAGATGCTGAGTAAGCCTTTGATAAAAGTCTGTATCTGTTTACATTTAAAAAGAAAAAGCACTCAAAAGAAGAATTAATGGATATTCTCTTTACATGATAAAAATATATATGCTTAGCTTTTATGCTACACAATTTACTCTACGTGGAAATCAGAGCAAAAAAGGTAAGGAGGCCTACTACCTCCACTAATATTTAATATTGTTTTGGATATTAGCCTATGCAAGAAAAGATAAGAAATAACTAGAGGCATAAAAATTTTTAAATGAGTAAAACTATCTCTATTTTCAGAAGATATGACAGTACACCTGTAAAATCCTAGAAAAGTAATAATAATTTAAAAATTTAATAAGGTAAAAGGATATAAAATTAACATACAGAAAAAAATAGCCTTCATATACAATTACCAGTTCAAAGACATAATCAGTAGAGGAAACTCCATTTATGATACAAAAAAGAAGATAAAATATGTAGGAAGAAACTCAACAAAAATGTGCCAAACACAAGAAAAACTTTAAGGCATTCATAAAAGACATAAAATTACATTTCCAAATATGGAAAGATATCTCTTATTCTATATAAGATGAATTACCATCATAAAGATGACAGAACTTTCTAGGTAAATTTTAAATTTAATGGAGGAAAAAAAAGAACAGTAATCTTTATGAACTTAGTCATGATGACTCATGAATTCCTGTTTTATCCATAGGTTATAATTCATTACTATCATTATTTATTTTGATGCTCAAATTATCCCAGATTTAGCCAGTAGGAGCCCCTTCAAGTTGACTCCTATGTCCTTTTGACATGTTCCAATAATTTTGTTGTTGTCATTCTTGGGTGCCATTAAGTCACTTCCGACTCACAGTGACCCTGTGTACAACACCGCCAGGTCCTGCACCATCCTCATGATCATTGTATTGCTTGAGTCCATTGTTGCAGCCACTGCGTCAACTCATCTCCTTGAGGGTCTTCCTCTTTTTCATTGACTCTCTACTTTACCAAGCATGATGTCCTTTCTCCAGGGTCTGATCCCTCCTGATAACATGTCCACAGGATGTGAGACGAATGCTCGCTATCCTCACTGCTAAGGAGCGTTCAGGCTGTACTTCTTCCATGACGGATTTGTTCATTCTTTTGGCAGTCCATGGTATATTCAATATTCTTCGCCAACACCATAATTCAAAGGCATCATTTCTTCTTCCATTTTATTTATTCATTGCCCAACTTTTGCATGCATATGAGAGGACTGAAAACACCATGGTTTGGGTCAGGCGCACTTCAGTCCTTAAAATGACATCTTCGCATTTTAACACTTTAAAGAGATCTTTTGAAGTAGATTTGCCCAACGTAATGAGTCTTTTGATTTGCTTGACTACTGCTTCCATGGGTGTTGATTGTGGATCCAAGTAAAATGAAATCTTTGACAACTTCAGTATTTTCTCCATTTATCATGACATTGCTCACTGGTCCAGGTGTGAGAAATTTTGTTTCTTTATGTTGAGGTGCAATCCATACTGAAGACTATAGTCTTTGATCTTCATCAGTAAACGCTTCAAGTCCACTTAACTTTGAGCAAGAAAAGTTGTGTCATCTGCATAACGTAGGTTGTTAATGAGTCTTCCGTCCCAATGCCACATTCTTCTTCATATAGTCCAGCTTCTCAGGTTATCTGTTCAACATACAGATTGAATAAGTATGTTGAAAGGATACAACCCTGATGCACACCTTTCCTGACTTTAAACCACACAGTACCACATGTTCTGTTCAAAGGACTGCTTCTTGATCTATGTACAGATTCCTCATGAGCACAATTAAGTGTTCTGGAATTCCCATTCTTCACAATGTTGTCCATAATTTGTTATAATCACACAGTCAAATGCCTTTGCATAATCAATAAAACACAGGTAAATATCTTTCTGGTATTCTCTGTTTTCAGTCAGGATCCAGCTGACATCAGCAATAATATCCCTCATTCCACCTCTGCCTCTGAATCTGGCTTCAATTTCTGGCTGTTCCCTGTCAATGTACTGCTGCAACCGCTTTTGAATGATCTTCAGCAAAATTTTACTTGTGTGTGATATTAATGATATTGTTCGATAATTTCCACAACCGGATAGATTATCCTTCTTTGAAATTGGCATAAATATGGATCTCTTCCAGTCGTTTTGGCCAGGTAGCTGTCTTCCAAATTTCTAGGCATAGACAAGTGACCATCTTTTGTTTGTTGCATCTGTTTGCTGAAATATCTCAATTGGTATTCTCTCAATTCCTGGAGCCTTGCGTTTTGCCAATGCCTTCAGGGCTTCTTCCTTCAGTACCATTGGTTCATTATCATATACTAACTCCTGAAATGGTTGAATGTAGACCAATTCTTTTTGGTACAGTGACTCTGTGTATTCCTTCCATCTTTTTTTGATGCTTCTTTCATCATTCAGTATTTTGCCCATAGGTTTGCATTTTTTCTTTAGTTCTTCAAGCTTGAGAAATGCCAAGCGTGTTCTTCCCTCTTAGTTTTCTAACTCCAGGTCTTTGCACATGTCATTATTAGATCTTAATTTGTCTTCTCCAGCCAACCTTGGAAATCTTCTGTTCAGCTCTTTTACTTCATCATTTCTTCCTTTCACTTTAGCTACTCTATGTTCAAGAGCAACTTTCAAAGTCTCTTCTGACATCCATTTTGGTCTTTTCTTTTTGTCCTACCTTTTTAATAACCTTTTGCTTTCTTCAAGTATGATGTCCTTGATGTCATTCCACAACTCATCGGGTCTTCAGTCATTAGTATTCAATGTGTCAAATCTGTTCTTGAAATGGTCTCTAAATTCAGGTGGGATATACTCAGGGTTGTACTTTGGTTCTCATGGACTTATTTTAACTTTCTTCAGCTTCAGCTTGAACTTGCATATGAGCAATTGATGGTCAGTTCTGCAGTCAGCCCCTGGCCTTGTTCTGACTGATGATAATGAGCTTTTCCATCGTCTCTTTCCACAGATGTAGTCGATTTGATTCCTGTGTATTCCCTCTGCTGAGGTCCATGTGTATAGTTGCCATTTATGCTGTTGAAAAAAGGTATTTGCAATGAAGAATTTGTTGGTGTTGCAAAATTCTATCATGCGATCTCCGGCATCATCTCTATCACCAAGGCCATATTTTCCAACTGCTGATCCTTCTTCTTTGTTTCCAGCTTTCACATTCCAATCACCAGTAATTATCAATGTATCCTGATTGTATGTTTGATCAATTTTAGACTGCAGAAATTGGTAAAAATCTTCAATCTATTCATCTTTGGCCTTAGTGGTTGGTGCATAAATTTCAATAGTAGCTGTATTAACTGGTCTTCCTTACAGGCATATGGATATTCACTGCAGTGTTGCACTTCAGGATAGATCTTGAAATGTTCTTTTTGACGATGAATGTAACGTCATTCCTCTTCAAATTGTCATTCCTGGCATAGTAGACCATATGATTGTCATATTCAAAATGGCCAATACCAGTCCATTTCAGCTCACAAAGACCTAAGATATCGATTCTTATGCATTTCATTTTTTAATTTTTTAGTGTGCTCTAATTTTTAACACAGAAAGATATCCCTTCACCAGCCCTGGAAATAGCCATTTTTCCAAGGCTCTCTGGAAACTTTTATTGAGGAATCGTTTTTAGAAACTAGATTTGAGCACTAGGAACTCTTTCAACAGACAGAAACCCATTGCTGTCAAGTGGATTCCAAATCATAGCGACCCTACAGGACAGAGTAGAACTGCCCATAGGATTTCCAAGGTTGTAATCTTTATGGAAGCAGACTGCCACATCTTTCTCCCACGGAGTGGCTGGTGGCTTTAAACTACTGACCTTTCAGTTAGGAAGCCAGCACTTAACCACTGCGCCATCAGGGCTCCTTCAGCAGACACTATGAAAAACCACCCACATACACATACCAATACCTCTGTTATCTATAGCTATATCATCTATTTCCACATCTATACCTATCTATACAAAAATCATAGGCCCATAATGACATTTCCAATTCCAATTTAATACTACAGGGCTCATTCTAGTCTTTCTCTTTTCCATATTTATAGCTCACAGAAAGTAGTTTTAGAATTGCTAACCCACGCCACTTGAAAACAAGACCAATTATATACAGTTCAACGTTTCTTTATAGCTTTTCTTTGCCTTTACCCTGAAAGTATTATGTTCAAAATTTGCTTGGAGTACTAACAATAAGATATTTTGAATTGCGTGCAAATAAAAGGCACTACTGAACATGAAAGATTTCTCTCATATGTGTGCTCTCTTTTTGTAGGAACATTATGCAATCCTACAAAAATATACCATACCGAAGGAATAACATATCATACCTTTTTCTTTCATTTTAATTGGCTCAAAAATATCTTATCAACAAGATCCTTGTATCTTTACATTCAATTTATTTTCCCAGAGGCCAAAACAGAAAAAAAATCATTCCACGCTAGCATCCTTACCGTGTTTAAATTTGAGACATTTTCATCTCTTGCAAAAATAAAATTTCAGCTGGTAACTTAACACATGGATTCTAGTATTGACTCTTTAAATCTGGAAATAGCCCTGGACTCTATTAAACTCACAATAACTTTGAAACTTTCTATTGCTAGAGTATGCCAAGAAAATAATTGTTTAAATCTAAAAAGCATTTTTTCTAAATTATTTTTGTGATTGTATTTTTTTTAAATAATGGATAAGAATAAATCATGATAATAAAGAAAGAGATTTAAACATTAAAAGAGTCATCCTATTGTCTAGTGAAGAATTTGACATTATAAACAAAAGACTAAAAACATATCAAAAGAAAACTCCATTCTCTTGTCAATCAAAATAGAACGATCATTTTAAAACCGAACATCTGAAATGAAAATGAGTTATTTAAAACTACATTGGAAACACTTTATGAAAACCATTATTCCCTTGGGTTAATAATTCATACCACAATCATCTTAATGACTTATTTTTTATTTTTCGTTTGTCATTGCTCTTTTTCCCAGTATTTTTATAAATTATCTCAATTTTATGATCTCTGTAATTTTTTTGCAACTTTGTTAATGCATAATTGACATTCAGTAAATTTCACATATTTAAAGTGTACAATTTGATAGGTTTTGACATATGTACACATGCATGAAAACCATCACAACAATAAAAAATGAATATTTTAATACCCTCAAAAGTTTATGTTCTTTAATATCCATCCCATCCTCTACCCATATCTACATCCACATATAGAATTGATCTGTTTTCTGTGACTGTAGTTTGTATTTTTTAAGAGTTTTATATAAATGGGATCATATGTAATCTTTTCTTTCTGGCTCCCTTCACTCAGCATGATTTTAAGATTCCACTTTGTTCTTCTGTATATCAGTAGTTCATCCCTTTTCATTGTTTAGTATTCCATTGTATGGATATACTAATCTGTTGATCCATTCACTAACTGATGGATATCTGGGTTGTTTCCAGGTTTTGGTTAATATAAAAAACACTGCCATAAACATTCAGGTAGAAGTCTTTGTGTGGATATATGCTTTCATTTCTTTTGAATAAATATCTAGGAATGGAATGTCTGGGTCTTGTAATAGGTGAACGTTTAATGTCAGACTGTTTTCTAAAGTGGTAATATGTGACTATTGTTTTACATAAAATTTACTTATATTGCAACAATATCAGTCTTCTTATATTTTCACTCTTGAGGCCAAAAAAATCTGAAATGTTAAGTTAAGAAAAAAAAGATCAAAGCTAACAGCTTTGGAAAAAAATTTTTATTAGTAAAAAACATTAGGAATCCACCATAACATTAAATTCTAGGTAGAACGTACATTTGAATTGAGAAAGGAATCATTGCAGATATTTTTTTTAAAAAAAGAAAAAAAGCACTATATTCCTCAAAATTTTTTCTTTAAAAAGAAAGCATTAATTCTGTATTTGAACAAAGCTCTTCCAGAAGAAAAATCATAGTTATCTTTATCCCCAGAGTTATCAAAGTGATTGGAGAACAGCAAGGCCATGATAGTGGTTTTTAGTATAATGAACGTAGATGAACTTGCATAGGAGATAAATGGACAGAAATTATAGTTAGTATGTAAAATATAAGAGTTCCTGGGTAGTAAAAATGGTTAATGTGCTAGATTGCTAACCAGAAAGTTGGCAGTTTGAGTCCACCCAGAGGTGCCTCGGAATCAACTCCATGACAACTGGTTGTTTTATATATACATAAAATATGAAGAACTTTCAAAGTAAAATATTTTATGCTACAATTGGACTCTAATATATAATTGTTCTTACTGCTATTTCCCAGTCTTAAACCTTCAAATCAACATTGTTTTGTCTTCATTTTATAGCCTTGTAAATTACAACAAAACATTACTAAAATATTTGAGATGTGGCATATTGGAAGGATAGTGACAAGAGAAAAAAAATAAAACAAAGGACACTTTGAGAAACAACCTTATATATAAGATAAAGAAGCTACTTAGGAATGAGAGTAAAAAGTTAACTTCATTAAAAATTTAGCTTGTACACAGTTCATCTATTTCACTGTTGCAAGTCATCAAAATAATTATGATTCTGTGACTGCAATCTAATCTCAGGCGAATACTAAAAAGTCTGTCATCCAATTAACACGTTAGTAGGACTTGCCTAATTAAATCAATTGAATACCAGTAGAAAAAAAGCCCCCTAACTGTGCACTATGAGACTCATATGAAGAAACAGATGTAATCAGGTATTTACAATGTTACATTAAGAAATTGTTGACAAATGTTTAATACTTGGTTTTTTTCTTTGTATATAGCAAACCAAAGGTCTAGAAAAGGTCTTAAACTCTACTGAAATGCTCAGATGTGCAAATTCAGATTTTAAAAATCTACTCCATTAATGCTTCTTTTATAATTAAGCAATGATGTCTTTAAAGCATATTTCTAGAATTGGATATGGGACCATAAAAATGGGTAAATTAATTTTCTAAATATAAATGCCATATTATAAAGTAATTAGAAATTCCTCAGAAACATTTATCATTAAATTACATGCTGCTTCCTTTGTTTTCTAGTGTTTAGGGAGCTGCTTTACTTTTCTTGGAACATCTTTTCCATACTAATCATAACATTCATTAAAAAGTTAAGAATATTTTACTGTATGTAAGTTTAAAAATGCTTTTTAAAAACCAGTTTTGAAAGTTTTTCAGGGTGTACAAAAAAATAATAGAATGCATAAAATCTCCTTTTTCCTTCTTATTACTTCTATTTAAACAAGGAAAAAGAGGAAGACCCTCGATGAGAAGGATTGACACAGTGGCTGCAACAATGGGCTCAAACATAGCAACGATTGTGAGGATGGCACAGGTCCAAGCAGTGTTTTGTTCTGTTGTACATGGGGTCGCTATGAGTCAGGATTGACTTGATGGCACCTAACAACAACAACAACATTTAAACAATATTTCATAAAAGCTTTCATTTTCTATGGATGAGAATTCTGAATGTATTTACTTTCTGTAAAGAGATGCTTCTGTTCTCTTAGCCTGGTAATAAGCATGAGAGAACAGAAAAAATCAAGACTAATCATTAGCAGCATTTGAAAATATGAATAAAACCTTTCAGAAAACATCTTTTGTATTTTATATCAATGGCATCAGATTCATTAAGAGCCTCTCTTTCTGTATGCTTGAAAAGGGGGACAAAAAAACAGAAGCAAGCAAAGGAACAACTAACAAGGACCAAGAAAGTATGCATCCACAAAAAGGAAATAGTACAGAATGAAAGCAGATTGGCCTTGATGCCTGGGGTCTTAAAAGCTTGCAAGCAGCATCCAAGTCATGACAATTGTTCTCTATTTGCCTGGAGCAAGACAGGAAGAAGGAGAGTAAGGAATAGGAGGAAAATATGGAATGTGTGGCTAATTGCCTCCATAAACAACTGCCTCCTTTGCCATGAGACCAGAAGAACTGGATGGTGCCTGCTACCATTACTAAACATTTTGATCAAAGATTCTATAGAAGAATCCTGATCAAAAGGGGGAAAATGCAGAAAAGAATATAAACCTGTCATGAACTCCAGACTTTCTGGAACCATGGAGGCTGGATGAACCCCTGAAACTAGTGCCCTGAGATAATCTTTAAACCTTAAACCAAAAATATCCCCTGAAGTTTTCTCAAAACCAAACAGTAGTTAAGCTAAACTAGTAAAAAAAATCTGCCTTGAGCATTATGCTCTTTTAAAAACTGTCTATATGTGACCAAAGTTAAACAACTTGAAACATTAGATAGGAACCTTAGAGGGCAGTGAGTTTATGTTAATGAGGGAGGAACAACTCAGAAAAGGAGGGTGAGAATGGTTGCACAACTTGAAGAATGTAATCAGTGTCACTGAATTGCACATGTAGAAACTGTTGAATGTGTATATATTTTGCTATCTATATTCTCAACAACAAAATTAATTTTAAAAAAAGTGACCTTGATGATTGAGAAGAGATGTCCTTAAGAACTGATCATATATGAGATAGGTAAGGAGTTGACAGTACTGGACAAAGAGTTTCTAAGAAATGCAAGTTACATTATCCACATGAGCACAATATTTTTCTTTTCTGAAACTTGCATTTTGTACTGGGAAGAGGAGCCTTCAAGCTGAGGAGCAGGGATGGGTAATACAACACACTAAAAGTAAATATGGTATAAGTCCACCAAGACTTCCAAGTACCAGTTTGGAAGAACACAAGGCATTTTTGTTAATATAATTTCAATATTTGTGAACTTAAAACTCCCTTCCTGTTTTTATTACTGTTATCTTTAATGTTTTCACATAAGGGTTTTCCTTAATAAGGAAAGAGCACATTCACCAATTTTGAAGAAAAAAGAAAACCAAAACTGAAAAGAGAGCACAACTCAGTCATAAAGAACACCCATTAAGTGATGGAAGGGTGTAAATAAGTAAAGAAAAAAAATCTGAGGACAAGTATCGTGAGTCTGCTAGAAACCAGAAAGGACAGCAAAGTAAGTTGCTCCAGTTTGACAAGCAGCTTTTTGGTCTTGAAAATTAAAAGACAAAACAGATTTTTATCTGATAGAGATCATCTAGTCCATCCCTCTACTTTTTGCAAGACATTCCTTTACAGTATTTTCCATAAGTCACTTAACTTTTTTGTCCCTTAATTTCCTCATTTGTAAAAAGTAAAACATAGCTTTAAAAGTACTCTAAGGTCTCTTCCATATCTAATATGCTGCTATTTTAAGTAGCTACTCTTCTCTCGAACCTTCATTAATACGACATTTGTGAAAGCATTTTCTATACTTTTGGGTGAAATTATTGAAATATGTAACTAAACTCATAAATGGGCAAGCAAGAAAATACTCTAGGGTATAAGACAATCCTATCTACAGTCATAAATAAAATGACTTAAGAGACTCTTTAGAAAATGACATAAGGAAAAAATATTCTGGCTCATTTAGCATAAGAAAATTAGATTCAGGAATGAATTTTATGGTTTAAAAGAGTGGCTTTATCAGAGACTATTCTGACTAAAATATTTCCTCCTTAAGTGCATTTTATAATTCTACATCCAGAAAACTTCTCAGACTTTTATATTTTGCCCATTTTTCTGGTTTCAGCCATCACCATCTAACTCAAAGATTTTTGAAACAGCATTCAAATAGTGCTCTACTATAACCCTCAAATCTATTCTCTCTTCGTTAGACTTGTTTTTAAAGTCAAAACTGACTATTGGCAGTTTGTTTAGAATATAGAAAGCTGGAAAACTGTCACTCCCACCCTAACAGTAAAAAAAGACAGAAAATCCACATAACTATAACTTTTCTTGAACCCATTAGAGAATTGAGGTCACAGGGCAACCAATTTAGCCTGCAAGACAGATTCCCTCAAGAAGAGACAGATCACAAGCACTGATTTACCTGAGGTGGAGCATGAGAGGAAGATGAGACCACTTATACAAGCTGATATGAAAAACTCAGCCAATTTTTTTTTTTTTTTTTTTTTTTGCATTTTTGTATAGTACTTTAGATGAAGGTTCACAGAGCAAACTAGCTTTTCACTAAACAATTAATACACGTATTGTTTTGCGGCAATGGTTGCCAACCACACAACATATCGACACTCTCCCCTTCTCAACCTTGGGCTTCCCATTACCAACTTTCCTGTCCCCTCCTGCCTTCTCATCCTTGCCCCTGGGCTGATATGTCCATTCAGTCTCATTTTGTTTTACGGTCCTGTCTAATCTTTGGCTGAAGAGTGAACCTCAGGGGTAACTTCAGTACTCAGTTAAAAGGGTATCCAGGGGCCATACTCTCAGGATTTCTCCAGTCGCTGTCACACCAGTAAGTCTGGTCTTTTTGTGTGTGTGAGTTAGAATTTCGTTCTACATTTTTCTCCAGCTCTGTCTGGGACCCTCTGCTGTGATCCCCATCAGAGCCATCGGTAGTGATAGCCAGGCACCATCTAGTTGCGGTGGACTGTCTCGTGGAGGTACTTGTGGTCCATTAATCCTTTGGACTAATCTTTCCCTTGTGTCTTTGGTTTTCTTCATTCTCCCTTGCTCCAGATGGGGTGAGACCAAAGGAGTATCTTAGATGGCTGCTCACAAGCTTTTAAGACCCCAGATGCTACTCACCAAAGTAGAATACAGAACATTTTCTTTATAAACTATGTTATGCCAATTGAGCTAGATGTTCCCCGAGACCATGGTCCCCACAGCCCTCAGCCCAGCAACTTGGTCCCTCAGGAAGTTTGAATGTGTCTATATCGAGCTTCCATGACCTTGCCTTGGGCAAGTTGTGCTGGCTTCCCCAGTATTGTGTACTGTCTTACACTTCACCAAAGTAACCACTTATCTATTGTCTATTTAGCGTTTTTCTCTCCCCACCCCGCCCCCCCCATAACCATCAAAGATTACTTCTTTTTGTGTATAAACTTTTCAAGAGTTTTTTACAGTAGTAGTCTCATACTGTATTTGTCCTTTCATGATTGACTTATTTCATTCAGCATAATGTCCAATCACCCACGTTGTGAGATGCTTCAGAGATTCATCATTGTTCATTATTGTTGCAAGTTGCTTAGTATTCCATTGTGTGCATGTACCATAGTTTGTTTATCCATTCATCTGTTGATGGGAACCTAGGTTGTTTCCATTTTTTTGCTATTGTGAACAATGCTGCAATGAACTTGGGTGTGCATATGTCTATATGTGTGATGGCTCTTATTTCTGTAGGATATATTTCTAGGAGTGGGATTGCTGGATCACATGGTATTTCTATTTCTAGCTTTCTAAATCATTTTCCGAAATGGTTGTACCATTTTGCATTCTCACTAGCAACGCATAAGAGTTCCAATCTCCCCGCAGCCTCTCCAAGATTTGTTGTTTTCTGTTTTTTTGATTCATGCCCGTAATGTTGGGGTGAGATGGCATCTCACTGTGGTTTGATTTGCATTTCTCTAATGGCTAGTGACAGCGAGCAATTCCTCAAGTGTCTGTTAGCCACTTTAATGTCTCCTTCGGTGAAGTGTCTGTTCATATACTTTGCCCATGTTTTAACTGGATTATTTGTATTTTTGTTATAGAGGTGTTGGGATTTTCCTGTAGATTTTAGAGATTAGACCTTTGTCAGATTTGCTATAGGTAAAAAATTTTTCCCAGTCTGCAGGTTCTCTTTTTACTCTTTTGGTGAAGTCTTTTGATGAGTGTAAGTGTTTGCTTTTCAGAAGATCCCACTTATCTAGCTTATCTTCTGGTGTTTGTGTATTTTTAGTTATGGTTTGTATCCTATTTATGCCGTGTATTTAGGCCTCTAGCACTGACCCTATTTTTTCTTCTATGATTTTTATATAGTTTTTGGTTTTATATTTAGGTATTTGATCCATTTTGGATTAGTTTTTGTGTATGGGGTAAGGTATGGGTCCTGCTTCATTTTTTTACAGACAGACATCCAGTTTTGCCAGTACCATTTGTTAAAAAGACTGTCTGTTCCCCATTTGATGGACTTTGGGCCCTTGTCGAAGATCAGGTGACCGTAGGTGGACAGATTTACTTCTGGGTTCTCGATTCTGTTCCATTGGTCAATGTATCTGTCGTTGTACCAGGCTGTTTTGACTACAGTAGCTGTATAGTAAATTCTGAGGTCTGGTAGTTCAACCAATGTTTTCAATGAATTGATTAAGTCTGAGTGTGGGGTAGTGTGAGAATATAGAATACTAGCAATCCACAGACATAAGGGAAGTTAGCAGCCATCTGCAGATTCTACACTACGGACTGTGTGCTCACAAGAAATACTGGGGACAGGTGGGAAAACTAGAGAAAACTTTATTCATGGTACAGACCTAGGAACTGCACCTGCAACTACTGGAGAAGGACAAAACCACTGTGAAAAATTCTACCCAGATACCCAGGACATGGATCTACCTAAAACAGGCTGAGCAGGACAATACAGAACAACATCCCATGCCCCACACCACCACTAGCAAGAATTAAGTAACAAGTAAATGAGCCATAACCGAAAACTGAAAGTGGAACAGAAATACTGAGGAAGAACTTCTGGCAACCAGCATTCACCCTAAACATAAGGGAAAGATAGAGGAACATGAAGCTAGCGATGCACTGAGGGAAATCCTAGCAACAACAAAACCCCAAACCAACTCAGTCCCTGACTAGGTTAACACGACCCTCCACCAACACTACAGACCTATCAGAAGAGGCATGCCAGTTTAGGCATAAATATTACTTACTTTATTCTCTACTCTCTGGGTTTGGTGCTTTTCTATGGAAAGTTATTTTTTTAATAGTATCTGTTTTTCTTCCTCTTGTCCAGGTAAGTCTTTTCAGACTTTCTGGGTATAGGGATCAATTTTAGTAAATTGTATATTTCCAAAAAATCATTCATATCTTCTAGGTTTTCAAATGTATTAGTATATAATTGTACAATATAATTTGACTATTTAATTTGTTCTTGTAAATATTTGTCCTGTCATTTCTAGTTTTGTGTATTTCTGCTTCTTCCTTTTTTGATTACATTAGCTAGTACCTTGCCTATTTTGTTAATATTTTCCAAAGATACAGTTTTTGGATTTGTTTATTGTACCTATTTTCTATTTTGTAACTTATAAATGTTTGTTTTATCTTTATTAATACCTGTCTTTTGCTTTTTAAAATTTTTTGGTGAAATCTATTTTTTCTAATTGTGTTATCTGTTTAATTCATTTTTTATTTTTCAATATTTATAACATATTTGTAATACTATAACTGTTCCTCTGATAACTGCTTTATCTCACAAACGGTGATAGATTGTGCTCTCATTATCATTATTTTTAAGAAATTCTGTAATTTTTTGTATTTCTGTGACTAATGAATTAAGAGTATGCTTTTTTAACTTCTAGAAAAAATAGACTACTGTTTTTTATTGAGTTGTTAATTTCTAATTTCATTGAATGTCATCAGATAATATTATTTGTATTTTTCTGATTCTTTAGGATTTATTGAGATTTCTTTGCAGCCTAAGATATGGAAAATTTTTGTGAATATTGAGTGTGTACTTGGCAATACCTCTTTATTATCAAAATTCTGAGTTTCTTATATAGATAGACATAGGCAGGCAGGCAGGCAGACAGACAGATAGACAGATACAGGTCACCGTGACTTGGAATCGACTTAATAGCAACAGATTTAGATTTATGTTATTCAAGTTTTCATTGTTACTATTAACTTTTAGTGCATTTAAACCATCTTGGATAGAAAGCAGTATGTTAAAGTCTCCTATTAAAGTGTATTCAAGTTTATTCCTTCTTGCATTTCTTGTATTTTTTGCTTTACAAAAGTTGTTACTGTGTTAACTGGTTAATAAATATTAATTATAGTTATGTTGTAATTTTGAATTACACCTTTTAGCATTTTAAAATGCCCTTCTTTGGACCTGTTAGTGCTCTACACATCTGAATTATAGCTTGTTAGACATCACACTTGCAACTTCCTTTAATGTTCTTTGTTTGTCTGTCGTATTTTTACATCCTTTATTTTTTTAATTTCTGAAACTCTTTTTTTAATGTGTCTTTTTTATAGGTGATCAGCACGACTTTTTTCTATTGACAAGTTTAAGTCCTATGAGTCCTCAAATTCTCAGTAATGTATGTATATCATTGAAATAAATGATATTTCACTGTGGGTTTATTTTATTTGCTGTTCCTCTTTTTCTTGAATATATTTTTTGCATTTTAGAATTGTTTGTACTTTCGAGCTAATAGTTATCTTTATAATAACTTTACATGTTACTCACAATCCCTTCCATTTTTTATCTATTGGGTCTCCATTTTAAGCAATATGAAAACAAGTAATCTCTTTTTTCCCATCTTCATTCTCTCCCACAGTATCTGATTTGAAGTAATAACCATTTACTTTCAGTTAATAATCATAAAACAATCAACAAATTTATTCTACCATTCATTTGGTATACTCACCTAATCCCCACATACGCATACTTCTTTTTTAACAGTGGTACTGTATCTAGGGAGTCCTGGTGGTGCAGTGGTCAAGTGCTCAGCTGCTAACTGAAAGGTTAGCGATTTGAACCCACTAGCCACTTCACAGGTGAAAGACGTGGCAGTCTGCTCCCATAAAGATTTCATCTTTGGAACCCTATGGGGCAGTTCTACTCTGTCTACAGGGTCTCTATGAGTCAGAATTGATTTGATGGCAATAAGTTTGGTTTGGGTTTTGTGCTGTATCTGCAGTGTCAGAGCATACAGCCATTAAGTTTAAATCATAGTCTTTCCCTTAATATCATTCAAATTCAGGCTTAGGCAATTTCACAGTGGCTGTTGTTATTCACTGTGATGAGAAACCTCAGAAAAAAATTAATATTGATTTTAGAAACGTTATTTCTGAAGTGTCTAAGAGATATCAAAATGTAGATTGCAGATGAGGAAGAAAATATAGATATAGAAATCATTAAGATATAGATGATGATTTAAGCCAAATGAAAACTGAGACTTTCCAAAGAGAATATAAAAAATGAGAGGAGATTCTGGCAAGATGGCAGTAATAGCAGTTTTAAATTTCCCAGAATTTCCCTATAAAAACAGAGCTACTAGCATAGCAAAATCAAAAACCCACAGATAATATTAACAAAAAACTAACTAACAAAATGTCCCACCAAACCTCAAAATATGAATGACTGGGAACAAACTACAGACAGAGGAAAGAGCAATGACCTCCTATGGCAGACAAAATGGCATCCCAAAGATGTCCATGCCCTGATATCTGGCAACTGTGAATGTGTTATAATACCTGGTGTTATGGATTGAACTGTGTCCCCAAAAAATGTGTGTCAACTTGGATAGGCCATCATTCCCAGTATTGTGTGGTTGCACTCCATTTTGTGATCTGATAATCCTGTGTGTTGTAAATCCTAACCTCTATGATGTTAACGAGGCAGGATTAGAGGCAGTTATGTTAATGAGGCAGGAAACAATCTACAGGATTAGGTTGTATCTTGAGTCAATCTCTTCTGAGATATAAAAAAGAGAAGCAAGCAGAGAGGAAAGAGACCTCCTACCACCAAAAAAGAAGAGCCAGGAGTGAAATGCATCTTTTGGACCCAGGATCCCTATGCTGAGAAACTCCTAGACCCAGGTAAGAATTGATGACAAGGACCTTCCCCCAGAGCCAACACAGATAGAAAGCCTTTCCCTGCAGCTAGTGCCCTGAATTTATACTTTTTGCCTCCTAAACTGTGAGAGAATAGATTTCTGTTTGTTAAAGCCATCCATTTGTGGTTATTTCTGTTACAGTGGCACTAGATAACTAAGACGCCTAGCAAAAAGAACATTGTTGTTGCTGTAAGCTGCTGCTGAGTTGGCCCTCAACTCATGGTGACCCCATGCACAATGGAACAAAATGCTGTCGGTCCTATGCCATCCCCATGATTGGTTGTAGATAGGACCATCATGATCTATGATCTATAAGGTTTTCATTTGCTGATTTTATCCCTAGTCTGACTTAGTCTAGAAGCTCTAGTGAAACCTTTTCAGTATCACAGCAACACACAACCCTCCACTGACAGATGCATAAGGTGCATCAGCCAGGAATAGAACACTGATCTCCTGCATGAAAGGTGAGAATTCAACCACTGAACCACAAACGCCCCTGAATGGGATATTATGGACCATAAAATAGGGAAATTGTCCTGGATTATTTGATAGTTAGGTGGTGTAAACAGTTAATGTGCTCAATCACTAGCCAAAAGGTTGGAGGTTCGAGTCCACCCAGAGGCACCTCAAAAGAAAGGCCTGGCAATCTACTTCCAAAACATCAGCCACTGAAAACTCTAGGGAGCATAGTTCTACTCTGACACTCTTGGGGTCACCATGAGTTGGAATCATCTTGACAGCAACTGGTAACTGGTAATCTAATCACAGGAGGAGAACTTTCTTCAGCTGGTGTCAGAAGAAGTTAGAGAGATTGAAATATGAAAAGGATTCAAAGTGTCATTGCTGATTAGAAGATAGAGGAGGTCACATGAGAAGGAATGCAGATGGCCTTAAATAGCTGAAAGAGCCTTCTGATTAATAGTCAGAAAGGAAACAGGGACCTTGCCCTACAACGGCAAGGAACTGAATTCTGTCAACAGCCTGAATAAGTTTGAAAGCAGATTCTTCCCTAGAACTTCCAGAAAGGAATACGGCCCTACCAACAGCATGATTTTAGCCTTGTGAAACCCTAAGTAAAGAACTAGCTGGCTATGCTGTGCCTGGACTTCTGTCCCACCGAAATTGTGTGGTAATAAATGGGTGTTATTTTAAGCTGCTAAATTTGTAGTAATTTGTTATAGCAGCAATCGAAAACTGATACACATTACTGGTCACACTGACTTCTGTGTTATCCCACTCCAACTCACTCTCTACTTGGCTTTCAAAGTAATCTTCCTAAAATTTGAATCTATTTTAATCATTCCTCTGCTTAAATCTCATTATTTTCTAAATAAAGTTCCAACTCTTGTGCATGGCATACAAGACGCTTACTTGATACAGTCTCTGTTTACCTCTCTAGCCTATTCTCTCACCATAATCTCCTTTCACTCTCTGCTCTAAATATATAGAACTTTTCTGTTCCAAAAAATTACAAAGCAAAGGAGCCTTTATACATGGTTAGCATAGCACGGAATACCTCTCCTTCATTTATCTTAGTCTTAGCCTCCAGGGCTCAGTTTAAATATTACTAGAGAGGCCTTATCTGACCCCTCAGGGCTGGGTTATGTAGTCTGCCTATGTTTACTCTTAGAAGAGTGTCTATCATTATTTATTGCAATTGCTTATATTTTTCATATCTGCCACTAGCCTGCAAACTGCAGGATAGGAGATTTAGCGTATTTTTCAATGCAGTTTAACAAATGATTACCACACAGGTGCTCAATTAATCCATCACAAATGACGGAAAAAAAACTTGGAAGGAAGAATTTTAAATAACTTAGTGGTTTGGAATATATCAGAAGATAAGAGGAAAGCTAGTAGTAAGCAGATACTAAAAGCAGTCTTAGTTTTTCTAGGTTGGTGGTATAATTTTCTCTGCCTTCCTAACATTTAAAATAACAATATATTTAGTAGCTTACAATGACTTTAAATTTACTTAACATTTGAATTTACTTCAAAATCTTTTCTCCTAAGAGTATCTCTGAGAAAATATTTACCGTTTTGGGGTTAGGCACACTTTTCTAAGAATAAGATATCAAATTTGTGGTCTCATTTCAATATCTTCAACAGAGTAGTTTATTTCTAGCTAATTTTTTTCTAAAACCCTCGACCCAAAAGCTTGTCACAGTGCTCTCCGTGAGTTAGCATAGTAACTCTAAGTATTTCACATTCAGATGCTGAAATGTGGTATAGATCAGGTCTATAATGGCTGTGACGAAATCATTGAGAGAGTGATTAATGGACAAAGCCATCTCCAAAGAGTCTGTAAAAATGCGATCATATCTAAAAACTAAGCAACAATATAGAGTGTTACCATTTACAAGATTTGCCAACACTAAATTTTAAAAATAAATTAATTCATTTTTTAAAGAGTGAAAAGCATACTAGCAAAAGACCAAGTCTTTATGGCTCTCTTGGAGGCCAAGACTTGTCAAACATTGTGCCGGTAAAAATGCTTTGACAATTTGACCGTAAAAATTATGAAGAAAGGAGCCAATATGGTGCTATAGACAGAAGCAAAGACCTGAAAAACTAAGTAAAACAGAGACAAATGTCAGTCCTGGAACCCTAAGTATTAAATGAAGAGAGAAAAAACTGAGCCAAGCACCAAATGGAATAAGAAACTGACAGAGAACCGACAGCAAGGAGAGATACCAGCAGAGGTCCCCTATCAGCTAATGCAGCATGGATTCACCATCTTGGCCCCCTGTCAGAGATGGGCGAACAGGGAGTATGGGAAAGCAGCTTCATGGAGCTCCTAGCAGGAGACAGAGCAGCTGGTAACCAGAGATATATGCTTTTCCACTCCCACCCTTCTTCCCCCCACACAGCCTCTGTCAAATTCCCACCATCCACAATCTCTTAGCTGGGAGGCACCAGCTCTGGCTCTGTGCCACTTGGAGTCAACCCACCCACACTGGCCGGCTCTCTCAGTGCCATTTCTTTGTTGCTGGTGTTGCTTTTCTCCACTTCTTTTGGTTTCTTCCTTGCCTCTCACCTCCTCCTCTTCTTTTTTGTCAAACACCTGGTTATGTGTGACACCCTTCCTTCTTCTTGAAAGGCTGTGAAGTGCCACTCGGCTGGGGAACTGCTTCTCCAGTCTGCGCCGCCACGTTGGTGGGATCCCTGGGGCCTATTTTTTTGTTTCTTTTTGATTTGTTTTACTTTGTTCTGTTCTGTTTTGTTTCTTTGTTTGTTTTCTTTTCATTTTCAAGGCTTGGGAGCCCTTTCTAGCCAGGCTGTACTGCAAAGCTTGGGAGCCACATCCTTGGTCTGCATAGCCACAACAGTGGGATCCCTGGGGACATTTCTTTTTTTTTCCTCCCTTTTTGTTTTTCTTCACTTCTCAGCTTGTCATGTCTCTAAATTTACCTTCTTTTCCTATCTCCTGAATACCTGGCACTGTGTGACATCTCTGGCCCTTCTAACCAGACTGTACTGCACAGCCAGGGACTAACTTCGCCACACTGTGCAGCCGCACTGGTGAGATCCCTAGGGCTTTTCTTTTCTTTTTTAATTTTTAATTATTTATTTATTTCTCTTTTTCTTTTTCCCTTTTTGTGTTTCTCCATTTTCTCGGTATCTCATCTCTCCACTCCAAAGGCAAGTTCCCCAGCACTCTTTTTTTGTTTGTTTTTGGCTCCTGTTTCACTCTCTTCTCTATCTTCTTTCCGATACCCACCTTTGATCCACACATCACAACCTCCCCACTCCTTCATGCCTACCTGCACCATGTGCTGAACTTCACACCCCCGAGCAGCAGAGGCAAGGCCTACCAGAACCTGCTATGTACTGACTCCCAGCATGCCCTGTCAGCCCTAGTACGTGCCACAAAAAACCCATCCCAGCAACTCCCTTTCAGCTGGACTTGCCTTGCTGCACCAAAGCTGAGCGACTAAACCTGCCCATTGGAGAAGAAGGTGAAAAGTATCGTGTCCACAGATGAGTAAACAACAAAGAATGCATAGCCCGTCTACTCAGACATAACCAAATAAAACAAAAAAGCAGGACAAAACAAACAAATCTACAATCAACAAACGAAGAAAATAACCACTGAATGCCCCGAAGACAGCAGACAATATCAAAACATAAAAAAAAAAAAGGACAGGATGCTTCCAACAGGTATCCAAAATAAAATACCAGATGACTTTCCAGTAGAAGAGAAGGCACTAGAATTACTTCATAGGGAATTCAAACCTCTAATATTCAGAGCCATCAAAGAGTTGGAGCAAAAAGCAGACAAAAATGGGGAAAAAATAGACAAATTCATGGAAAATACAGAAAAAAATGGAAAAATTCAAGAATACCAGAACAAAATGCTAAAATAAATTCACAACTAGATATCATAAAAAACAACAATTATAAATACAAAACATAAACAACAAGAATTCAGGAATGGGCAGTGTCATAGAAGGACTGAGGAGCAGGTTTGAAACAGTGGAAGATAGCATCAGCAAAACTGAAGACAACCACTTGGATACAACTTTGAGTAAAAATCAGAAAAAAAGAAAAAAGAGAATTGAAGAAACCCTGAGAATTATGTAGGATACAATCAAAAGCAAAAGTTTGTGACTGATGGGAGTTTCAGAACAAAGGAGAAAACAGAAAACACAGAGAGGATCATTGAAAAATTGCTGACAGAAAACTTTACTAATATCATGAAAGATGAAAAGATGACCATCCAAGAAGCTCAACAAACCCCATATAGGATAGACCATGAAAGAAAATTACCAAGACCTATAATAACACTCGTTAAAATCAAAAACAAAGAAAGAATCCTGAGAGCAACGTGAGAAAAACAAAGACACATACAGAGGGGAAACAATAAGACTAAGCTCTGATTACTAGGCATAAACAGGCAAGAAGGCAATGAAATGACATATAGAAAACTGGAAAGAAAAAAATTGCCAACCAAGAGTAATATATCCCGCAAAACTCTCGATCAAATATGATGGTGAAATTAGGACAATTCCAGATAAACAGAAATTAAGGGAATTTGTAAAAACCAAAAAAAACTTACAAGATATTAAAGGGAGTCCTTCAGTTTGAGAACAAACAACATCAGACCACGGCCTGAATCTAGGACACAAGATGGTACCAGCCAGATACCAACCTAGGAAATGAACTCTCAAGGACTACCCAAAATGAAAAGAATTACAACAGGGAACCAGCGACGCTAATCTGTAAACGACAACATCAGAACAATAAAAGAGGGAATAAACAGTGTAGGGATAGAACCTTCTAATGGAGGGGAAGGCAAGGCGATACCAAGCAATAAGAGACTGGTTCAAACCTAGGAAGATAAGGGTAAATTTCAAGGTAACCACAAAGAAAGTTAACAAACCTACTCATCAAAATAAAGAAGAAACAATAAACTTTCAGTAAAAACAAAATCTACAAAAACAAAAGAAATGAAAAAAAAAAACCCCAGAAAGAAAAGAAATTCAGCACAGGAGAGTAAAAGGAACAAAGACAATGTCAGCATCACAAAAAAAAAAAATGAAAAGAAGAAAAAAAGCACTACAAAGTGACTGTAATAAAATCACACTTATCAATAATGACCCTGAACGTAAATGGCCTAAATTCACGCATAGAGCGTGACAGAATGGATAAAAAAAACAGGATCCATCAATATGCTGTCTAAAAGAGACAAAGCTTAAAAACAAAGACATAAACTTATTAGAAATCATAAAATGGAAGAAAATATATCAAGCAAATAGCTACCAAAAAACATCAGGAGTGGCAATAGTAATCTCAGATAAAATAGACTTTAAAACAAAATCCACCATAAAAGACAAAGAAGGGCACTAAATCATGATTAAAGGAACAATCCATCAAGCAGACATAACCACAATAAATGTCTACGCAACCAATGACAGGGCTCCAAAATACATAAAACAAACTCTAACCGCACTGAAAAGAGAAATTGACAGTTCCACAATAATAGCAGACTTCAACACACCACTCTCAGTAAAGGACATAACACCTAGAAAGAAATTCAACAAAGATATAGAAGACCTAAAGGTCACAATCAGTCAACTAGACCTCATAGACACATATAGAACACTCCACCCAACAGTTGCAAAGTACACATTCTTTTCCAATGCACATGGAATGTTCTCCAGAATAGACCACATCTTAGGCCACAGAGAAACCTCCAACAAAATCCAAAACACTGAAATAATACAATGTATCTTCTCTGACCACAACGCTATCGAAGTAGAAATTAACAACAGGAAGAGCAAAGGAAAAAAAAATCAATTACATGGAAACGGAATAACACCCTGCTTAAAAATGACTGGATAATAGAAGAAATCAGACATTAAATAAAAAAATTCCTAGAATCAAAAGAGAACGAAAACACATCGTACAAAAACCTTTGAGACACAGGAAAGGTAGTCCTCAAAGGACAATTTATAGCAATAGATGCACACATCAAAAAAGAAAAAAGGGAAAAAACCAAAACATTAGCTACAAACTCAAACAAATAGAAAGAGAACAGCAAAAAAACCCACAGTCACCAGAAGAAAGGAAATAATAAAGATCAGAGCAGAAATAAATGAAACAGAGAACAGAAATGGAATGTCATGGTTTGAATTATGTCCCCAAAAAAAGGTGTGTATCAATTTGGCTGGGCCTTGATTCCCAGAATTGTGTGGTTGGCCTCCATTTTGTTATTGTAATTTTATGTTAAAGAGGATTAGAGTGGAACTGTAACACCAGTCTTACTCAGGTCACATCCCTGATCCAATGTAAAGGGAGTTTCCCTGGGGTGTGGCCTGCACCACCTTTTATCTCTTGTAAGAGATAAAAGGAAAGGGAAGCAAGCAGAGAATTGGGGACCTCATACCATCAAGAAAGCAGTGCCAGTAGCAGAACGTGTCTTTTCGACCAGGGTCCCTGTGCCGAGAAGCTCCTAGTCCAGAGGAACACTAATGAGAAGGCTGACAGAGAGAAATAGCCTTCCCCTGGAGCTGACGATCTGAATTTGGACTCTCAGCCTACCTTACTGTGAAGAAATAAAACTTCTCTTTGTTAAGGCCATCCACTTGTGTTATTTCTGTTATAGCAGCACTAGATGACTAAGACAGATGCACACATCAAAAAAGAAAAAGGGAAAAAATCAAAACATTAGCTACAAACTCAAACAAATAGAGAACAGCAAAAAATCCCACAGTCACCAGAAGAAAGGAAATAATAAAGATCAGAGCAGAAATAAATGAAACAGAGAACAGAAAAGCAACCGAAACAATTAACAAAACCAAAAGTAGATTCTTGAAAAGATTAACAAAATCGACAAAACACTAGCCAAACTGACAAAAGAAAAACAGGAGAGGACGCAAATAACCCAAATAAGAAATGAAATGCCGCACATTACAACAGACGAACTCAAATAAAAAGGATTATAACAGAGTATTGTGAAAAACTATACAGCAACAATTTGAAAACCTAGAGGAAACGGACAAATTTCTAGAAACACACTACCTACTCAAACTAACACAAAATAATGTTGAAAATCTGAACAGACCCATAACAAGAGAATGGATTGAAAAAGTAATAAAAAAAAACCTCCCAACCAAAAAAAAAACCCTGGCTCAGATGGCTTCACCGGAGAATTCTACAAAACATTCAGAGAAGAACTTATACCAGTACTACTCAAACTATTCCAGAACATAGAAAAGGAAGCAATACTTACAAATTCATTCTATGAAGCCAGAACAACCCTGATACCAAAACCAGGCAAAGACACATTAAAAAAAAAATTATAGACAATATCTCTCATGAATATAGATGCGAAAATTTTCAACAAAATTCTAGCCAATAGAATTCAGCATCATATCAAACAAATAATACACCATGACCAAGCAGGATTCATATCAGGTATGCAACGATGGTTCAACATTAGAAAATCAATCGATGTAATCCACCACATAAATAAAAGGAAAGAAAAGAATCACATGATCATCTCAATTGATGCAGAAAAGTCATCAAAGTCCAACACCCATTCCTGACAAAAATTCTCAATAAAATAGGTATAGAAGGGAAATTTCTCAACATAATAAAATGCATCTATGCAAAA
>NW_004444227.1:221032-270712 GCF_000243295.1 Trichechus manatus latirostris
ACAAAATAGTCTCCCATTTAACAGTTACTACAAATTGGCCAACATCATTCTTAATGGAGAGAGGCTGAAAACATTCCCCTTGAGAACAAGAACAAGACAAGGATGCCCTTTATACCAAAACTATTTAACACTGTACTGGAAATCCTAATTAGAACAATATATAAGGCAACAAAAATAAATAAAGGACATCCAAACTGGTAATGAAGAAGTTAAACTGTCCCTATTCATGGATGATATGATACTATACGTAGAAAACCCAAAAGACTCCACAAGAAAACCACTGGAACTAATAAAAAGATTCAGCAGAGTAGCAGGATACAAGACAAACATACAAAAATCAGTTGGACTCCTATACACCAATAAAGAGACTGATGAAAAAGAAATCAGGAAAACAATACGGTTTATGATAGCCCCTAAAGAAATAAAATACTCAGGAATAAATCTATCCAGAGATGTAAGAGACCTATACAAGGAAAACTACAAAACACTACTATAAGAAACCAAAAGAGATCTACATAAATGGAAACACATACCATTCTCATGGATAGGCAGACTCAACATTGTGAAAATGACGATTCTACCCAAAGAAATTTACAAATACAATGCAATCCCAATCCAAATACCAACAACATTCTTTAAAGAGATGGAAAACTTAATCATTAACTTTATATTGAAAGGGAAGAAGCCTCGAATAAGTAAAGCACTATAGAAGAAGAAGAACAAAGTAGGAGGACTCTCACTAACTGACCTCAGAACCTATTACACAGCTACGGTAATCAAAACAGCCTGGTACTGGTACAACAACAGATACATTGACCAATGGAACAGAAATAGAACCCAGATGTAACTCCATTCACCTACAGTCATCTGATTGTCAACAAGGGCCTGAAGTCCATCAAATGGGGAAAAGACAGTCTCTTTAACAAATGGTGCTGGAAAAACTGGATGTCTATCTGCAAAAAAAAATGAAACAGGACCCATACATCACATCATATACAAAAACTAATTCCAAATGGATCAAAGACCTAAATACAAAGACAAAAACTATAATATTCATACAAGAAAAAACAGGATCAATGCTAGAGGCCCTAATACACGACATTAGCAGGATACAACCATAACCAACAACACACTAACTCCAGAAGATAAGCTAGAAAACTGGGATAGTCTAAAAATTAAATACTTATGCTTATCAAAAGAAGTCACCAAAAGAGTAAAAAGAGAACCTACAGACTGAGAAAAAAATTTTGGCCACTGCAAATCAGACAAAAGTCTAATCTCTAGAATCTACAAGAAAATCCAACATCTCTACAACAAAAATACAAATAATCTGATTAAAAAATGGGCAAAGGATATGAACAGACACTTCACCAAAGAAGACATTCAAGCGGTCAACAGACACATGAGGAAATACTCACAATCATTAGCCATTTTAGAAATTCAAATCAAAACCACAGTGAGATACCATCTCACCCTGGCATTACTGGCACAAATAAAAAACACTAGAAAATAACAAATGTTGGAGGAGCTGCGGGGAGATCAGAACTCTTATGCACTGCTGATGGGAATGTAAAATGTTACAACCATTTTGGAAAACAATATGGCACTTCCTTAGAAAGCTAGAAATAGAAATACCACATGATCCAGCAATCCCACTCCTAGGAATCTATCCTAGAGAAATGAGAACCATCACACGAATAGACATAGGCACACTCATGTTCATTGCAGCATTGTTCACAATAGCAAAGAGACAGAAACAACCTAGAAGCCCATCAACAGATGAATGGATAAACAAACTATGGCACATACACACAATGGAGTACTATGCAACAATAAAGAACAATGATGAATCTGCGAAGCATCTCATAACATGGATGAATCTGGAGGGCATAATGTTGAGTGAAACAAGTCAATCACAAAAGGACAAATATTGTATGAGATCACTATTGTAAAAACTCATGAAACGGTTTACACACAAAAAGAAACAATCTTTGATGGTTGCAAGGGAGAGGAGGGATGGGGGGCAGAAAAAACACTAAATAGACAATAGATAAGTGGTAACTTTGGTGAAGGGTAAGACAGTACACAATACTGGGGAAGCCAGCACAACTTGTACAAGGCAAGGTCATGGAAGCTCCACAGACACATCCAAACTCTCTGAGGGACCAAACTGCTGGGCTGAGCGCTGTGGGGACTATGGTCTCGGAGAACATCTAGCTCAACTGGCATAACATAGTCTATATAGAAAATGTTCTACCTTCTACCTTGGTGAGTAGCATCTGGGGTTTTAAAAGCTTGTGAGCAGTATCTAAGATACTCCACTGGTCTCACCACTTTGGGAGCATGGGAGAACAAAGAAAACAAGATACAAGGAAAAGATTAGTCGAAAGGACTAATGGACCACAGGTACCATTGCCTCCACCAGTCTGAGTCTAGTACAACTAGATGGTGCCCAGCCACCACCAGTGACTGCTCTGACAGGGATCACAACAGAGGGTACCAGCCAGAGCTGGAGAAAAATGTAGAACAAAATTGTAACTCACAAAAAAAGGTCAGATTTACTTGCCTGACAGAGACTGGAGAAACCCCAAGAGTATGGCCCCCGGACACCCTTTCCAAGCTCAGTAATGAAGTCACCCCCGAGGTTCACCCTTCAGCCAAAGACGAGACAGGCCCATAAAATAAAACGAGACTAAAGGGGCACAACATCCCAGGGGCAAGGACTAGAAGGCAGGAAGGAACAGGAAAGCTGGTAATAGGGAACCAAAGATCGAGAAGGGAGAGTGTTGACATGTCGTGGGGTTGTTAAACAATGTCATAAAACAATATATGTACTAACTGTTTAATGAGAAACTAGTTTGTTCTGTAAATCTTCATCTAAAGTAAAGTAAAATAAAAATAAAAACGCAAGGGAAGGTAAAGTAAATTATTGACTCATATTACTGAAAGACCTAGAGCAATGGTTCTAAACCCTGTCTGCCCATTAGAATCATCTGGGGAATTTTGTTTTGTTTTGTTTTGTTTTTAATGCCAGAGTCCAAATCTCAGTGGCCTCCCCAAAAAAACTAAAACAAAAACCCTTTGCCATCCAGTCAATTCCGACTCATAATGACCCTACAGGAAAGAGTAGAACTACCCCATAGAGTTTCCAAGGCTATAAATCTTTACAGAAGCAGACTGCCACATCTTTCTCCTGCAGAGGGGCTGGTGAGTTCAAACTGTTGACCTTTCAGTTAGCAGCTGGGTGACTAACCACGGCACCTCCAGGGCTCTTTGCCCCCTCCCCCGTGATAATGATTTAAGTGTTCTTGGGTACTCCAGATATTTACTATATTTACTTCTTACAGGTTCCCAGATGACCTCTAATGTGCACATAGATTAAATACGACTACTTTAGAAGAAGAGTGGGCTTCAGGTGTGACTTAAGCAGGATTTCTATTCCATTTATCTCTGAGTCTCTAGGCCCAATCCCCTTCCACGTGTCAACTCTATCTGCAAGCAGGTTTTCTTCATGGTAGTATAATGGCAGTAGCCTTATATCTACATGCTATACCATCCAAATAAGAGAAAGCTTCAATTTCTCCAACCACAGAACACAATCCTAGGCTATTCTCTGGGCCAACTTAGTTCCTATTTCCCCCTGAACCAATCAATGTGGCAAGAGGGAGAGAATGATGCTGATTATCATGTTTAACTTAAATCAAGAAACATAAAATTAATATAAAAATTTATGTCCAGAACTAATGAAGCCTATAACGTTCCAATTGAAGGAAAAGTGTCAACCACCCCTTAAAGATACCTATACAAATCAGGACACACATGAAAAATAAGAGAAAAATCACAAGTAAACAGTATCAAAAGTAAACAAAAACAGATGCCACAGATGTTTGATCTGAAAAATAATTACATAACTAGGTAGAATGATGGAAAATTTTAAAAAAGTAAAATATGGCTAATATAGTTACAAAATTAATATCACTGATGTGTTCTTAAATTGCAAGGAACGGTTGTTGAATATGCATGCATCCATCACTTTATATTTATTCCTATGTGAAAATTAATATTAAATTAGTTGAGAGTTGAATTATAGCACATCTTAACAATGCATCTCTCACATCAAATCAAAGACTTCTATATTCTGTAGTCATTAAATGATGATAGTCAAAAGTGCTTTCTAACATAAAATGTTAATGATACAGTCTTAATGGAAGACAAGTTTTTAATTATTTTATTATTACAATTATTACAAAACAATGAATATGAAAGATCTTTTCATAACTAATGTTATAAGAAAATTTATAACACATTAACAGTTACTACTGTTATAGTTTACTGCGTACACTTTTTTGTTCTCCTTTTCCATCTACAAAATTTCTTTAATGATCATGTATTACTCTTATGAATAAAAAAAATTTAATAGACCAATAAGTTTCATCCATTACAGAATCAGTAAAAAATATTAAAAGAAATAAAGACTTTAAAAAAACATTTTCACTTCTTTCTAAAACTTGAACCTCTGGACTTTAATTGCTGAATTAACATGCAAATTTAAAAAATTAAATGTTTAATCATAAAATCAGTGTAAAGGGTCATTGTGTAAATGTCAAAAGTATGGTAAAATACCAGTACCATCACTTAGCCCTTGCTTAAAATAATCTCCACAATGAGACATTTAATTTTTCATGAGACTGCCTACTCTGTAATTAAAAATGTTTAATTATTAGGCTGCAAACTACTTGAGCGCAATGATGGCATCATATACTTAAAATCAAAACACAGACAAACCTCTGGAAAGATGTGAGGCAAGAGAGAAATGGTGAGAAAAAATTTGTTACATTTTATGATTCAATTACATTTTTACACTCATAAAAATTCATTTATTACTTGTATATTTTTAAAATGGAAGCAAAGGAGAGAATATGGAGAAAGGATGGATTCAGGAGTTGAAATTAACCATCAAACTTTTTCATTTTGTTTTAATTTTGAAAAAAGACAAGAGGGAAGTTAAGAAAATGCAGACTGCAAGTTTGAAATTTTTGCATAATTGTCTATGTAACGTATAGAAGTAGCAGACATAAACTAAAAATATGAAAGATTTGGACAACACAGTTAACAAACTTGAGATGACTGGCATATTTAGGACACCGCACCCAATAACTGCAAAATACACATTCTTTTCAGCTATTCATGAAACGCTTACCAAAAGAGACCACGTGATAGTCTAAAAAATAAGTCTCACACAAATTCTGAAAGATTTAAATTATATATATCATATCTTTGACAACAGTGGAATTAAGTTGGGAATCCAAAAACAGAGAATAGAAAATTTATAAACATTTGGAAATTAAGCAGCATAATTCTAAAAACCTATTGAGTCAAACAAAAAATTACAATAGAAAGTATAAAATATTTTGAAGTAAATGATAATGAAAATATGGTAGGACAAAATGTGTGTGGTACAGACAAAGTGAGATTTAAACAGAAAATATGGAGAAGAAAGGCTGAAAATCAAATATCTAAGCAGTAAATTAAGAATACAGAAAAAGAGGAGGTGGGGCCAAGATGACAGAGTAGTCAGATATTTCCTATGGTCCCTCTTACAACAAAGACCCAAAAAAACAAGTGAATCAATTATATGTGACAATCTAGGAACCCTAAACATCAAAGACAAAGCTGAGGAATCAGACTGAGTGGCGGGGGAAGGAGAGATGGTTCAGAAGCAGTGAGGAGTTGTCAGACTAGACCAGGCCAGCACCAGCACACTGCAGACTGGATCGTCTAGCGCACAAGGGGTGAGGCAAGCAGTGGCACTTGGTACACGTTTTCCACATCAGGAGAGACCGAGCAGCAGAGAGTCTGCTCAAGCCTCCAGATCCAGTGAGAAATGGCACTCAATCAGTGAAAGATTAAGTATAAGCGTCTAATCTACTGCACAGATCACCAAATTTAAAAAAAAAAACAACCCTTTTTGGAAGTGCCTCTCTCCCATTTACCGGCCCACTCCCCACTCTGCTCCGGGTCCCGGTCCAGCTGCAGCGATTGCTGCACCCCCTGGGCCACAAGTAGGACCTGTCACATGACCTGAGCCATTCTCCCGAATTTAGAGAGGGAACAAATTAACAAACAGGAAAAAATAATCTGCCAGCACCCCTAAGCCAGGAACTCAGGGTAGGCACAGCCCTTTTACCTAGGCACAGGCATAAGGGGTCCACAGACTTTGAATGCCTTTCATCCCTGCATAGTTCTGAGTGGGCCCATTTCAACAGTGTAGGCCCTCATTACCATAATACAACAGGGTATATACATGAAGCCTATTTTCATCTGTAACAGCTATAAGGGTGAGTAGCAGATTTGTGACATTTGACACCGCCATGCTCATTAAGCAGGGTCCTCACCTACGCACATCAGGGGCCTGAGAACTGGTGGCTCCACCCACTCTAGCGAACCACCTGTGACAGGGGTCCAAGAATAAGTGGTGCTCCTAGTCTTTATAGCCAACAGCATTGGGTGCCCAAAGTCCGGCTGCAAAACCCACCCATCTACGCACTCTAGGGAACAGGGAGTATTCAGCCCCCTGCCTTGATCAGTGCATGACCCCCTACTACAGCCAGATACCTGTCTCTACACCAATCACCCCTGCCCATGTAGGACTGTAGGTGAGAGCCTGCACCACACACTTCATGACCAATGACCTGGACACCTGAGCTGAATCCACAAAAGAAAAGTAAATGGACTTCTGAGCTCACATACCTAGTAACAGCTCTAGCCACCTGGAGACAGGACATGAGAGCTTCAAAGATGCCAATAATCAAACTAGCTCACACAGCAGCCTAATTGGGTATATCAAAACAAAACAAAACAAGAAGCTAGGACACAGTAAGCAAATATAAAATAAATAAATATAATAACTTATTGATGGCTCGGAGACAACAGTCAATATCAAATCACATAAAGAGGCAGACCATGATGGCTTCAGCAAGCCATCAAAACAAAGAATCCAGAAACCTTCCAGAGGAAGATAACTTCTTGGAATTACCAGAGGTAGAATTCAAAAGATTAATATACAGAACTCTTCAAGAGATTAGGAAGGAGATCATTCAAAATGCAGAAGAAGCCAAGGAACACACAGACAAAGCAATAGAGGAACTTAAGAAGGTTATACAAGAGCATAATGACAAATCTTAACAGGCTACAAGAATCCACAGAGAGACAGCAAACAGAAACCCGAAAAATTGACAATAAAATTTCAGAATTAGGCAACTCAATAGAAAGTCATAGGAGCAGAATTGAGGCAATGGAAGTCAGAATTAGTGACACTGAAGATAAAGCACTTGACTCCAACTTATTTGAGGAAAAGTCAGATAAAAGAATTTTAAAAAATGAAGAAACCCTAAGAATTATGTGAGACTCTATAAAGAACAATACCTACGAGTGATTGGAGTACCAAAACAGTGGGGGATAACAGAAAATACAGACAGAATTGTTGACAATTTGTTGGTGGACAACTTCCCTAACATCATGAAAGATGAAAAGATATCTATCCAAGAAGCTCACCGAAACCCACACAAGGTAGATGCCAAAAGAAGTTCACCAAGACATATTATAATCAAACTTACCAAAACCAAAGATAAAGAGTGAATTTTAAGAGTGGCTAGGGATAAACCCTGGTGGCATAGTGGTTAAGTGCTACGGCCGCTAACCAAAAGGTTGGCAGTTCGAATCCACCAGGTGCTGCTTGGAAACTCTATGGGGCAGTTCCACTCTGTCCTATAGGGTCGCTATGAGTTGGAATCGACTCAATGGCAACGGATTTGTTTTTTTGGTTTAGGGATAAACGAAGTCGTCTACAAAGGACAGTCAACAAGACTAAGCTCGGACTACTCAGCAGAAACCATGCAGGCAAGAAGGCAATGGGATGACATATATAAAGCCTTGAAGGAAAAAAAATTGCCAGCCAAGAATTATATCAATCCAGCAAAACTGTCTCTCAAATATGATGGTGAAATTAGGGCATTTCCAGATAAACAGAAGTTTAGGGAATTTGTAAAAATCAAACCAAAATTACAAGAAATACTAAAGGGAGTCCTCCAGTTAGAAAACCAGTAACATAAGACAACAACCCAAGACTAGAACACAGGACAGAACAACCAGATATCAACCCAGATAGGGAAGACGCAAAAATAAATCAAACCTAAAACACTGAAAATAGGGAAACAGAGACAACAATATGTAAAATATGACAACTTTAAAATAAAAAAGGGGGATTAAATGTAGTCATAGATCTTTCATAGAGAGAGGAAGTCAAGGAGATATAAAGAATAAAAGATTGGTTTAAACTTAGAAAACAATAAAGATAATGGAAGAAAAAATAGGGACAATGTTAGAGGCCCTAATACATGGCATAAACAGAATACAAACCATAACTAACAATGCACAAACACCAGAAGAGAAACTAGATAACTGAGAGCTCCTAAAAATCAAACACTTATGCTCATCAAAAGACTTTACCAAAAGAGTAAAAGACATTCTACAGTCTATGATAAAAATCTTGGCTACGACATATCCTATCAGGGTCTAATCTCTAAAATCTACAAGATATTGCAAAACTTCAACCACAAAAAGACAAATAACCCAATTAAAAAATAGGCAAAGGACATTAACAGGCACTTCACCAAAGAAGACATTCAGGCGGCTAACAGATACATGAGGAAATGCTCACCATCATAAGCCATTAGGGAAATGCAAATCAAAACTATAATGAGACACTATCTGACAACAGCAAGGCTAGCATTAATCCAAAACACACAAAATAATAAATGTTGGAGAGGTTGTGGAGAGACTGGAACACTTATATACTGCTGACTGCTGGTGGGAATGTAAAATGGTACAACCACTTTGGAAATCGATTTGGCACTTCCTTAAAAAGCTAGAAATAGACGTACCATACAATCCAGCAATTCCACTCCTTGGAATATATTCTAAAGAAATCAGAGCCATCATCACACGAATAGATATATGCACACTCATGTTCACTGCAGCATTGTTCACAATAGCAAAAAGATGGAAACAACCTAGGTGCCCATCAACGGACAAATGGGTAAACAAATTATGGTATATTCACACAATGGAATACTATGCAATGATAAAGAATAACAATGAATTGATGAAACATCTTATAACATGGATGAATTTGGAAGGCATTATGCTGAACGAAATTAGTCAGCTGCAAAAAGGACAAATATTGTATGAGACCACTATTATAAGAACTCAAGAAAAGGTTTAAACACAGAAGAAAACACTCTTTGAGGGTTATGAGGGTGCAGAAGGAGGGTGAGGGTTATTTACCAACTAGATAGCAGACAAGAATTGTCTTAGGTAAAGGGAAGGACAACACACAATACAGGGGAAGTCAGCACCACCGGACTAAACCAAAAGCTAAGAAGTTTTCTGAACACAACCAAATACTTCAAGGGATAGTGTAGCAGGGACAGGTGTCTGAGTCAATTGCCATAACAAACTTTATTAAGAAAATGTTCTGCATCCCACTTTGGTGAGTGGCGTCTAGGGTCTTAAAAGCTAGCAAGTGGCCATCTAAGATGCATCGATTGGTCCCAAACCACCTGGAGAAAGGAAAATGGAAGAACATCAAAGGCACAAGGAAAATATTAGCCCAAGAGACAAAAGGGGCCACATAAACCAGAGACTCAATCAGCCTGAGACCAGAAGAACCAAATAATACCCAGCTACCACCAATGACCACCCTGACAGGGAACACAACGGAGAGAGCTACCACCAATGACCACCCTGACAGGGAACACAACGGAGAGTCCCTAACGGAGCAGGAGAAAAGTGGGGTGCAGAACTCAAATTCTAGTAAAACCATCAGACTTAATGGTCTGACTGAGACTGGAGAAATCCAAAGAGACATGGCCCCTGGACTCTCTGTTAACCAAGAACTAAAACCATTCCCAAAGCCTACTTTTCAATAAAGAATAGACTGGACCATAAGACATAAAATGATGCTCATGAATAGTGTGCTTCTTAGTTCAAGTAGGTATATGAAATTAAATGGGCAGCTCCTGTCCAGAGGCGAGATAAGAAAGCAGAAAGGGATAGGAGCTGGCTGAATGGACGTGGGAAATCCAGGTGGAAAGCAGGAATCTGCAGTCACATTATAGAGATAGCAACTACGGTCACATAACAATGTGTATATAAATACTTGTATGAGAAACTAACTTGAGCTGTAAACTTTCACCTAAAGTACAATAATAAAAAAAAAGTATATAGAACAAGAGCAGCAAATTAAACTTAAATAAAGTGGGAAAAGTAGAATAATAAAGACAACAAGAAAAATGAAACAGAAAATCACCAAAGCCACAAGGTAGTTATTTGAAAAGATCGATAAAATTTATAAAATATCTCGCAAGACTGATCAACCAAGAGAGAAAAACTATAAATTATCATTATTAGAAATAAAAAGTAGGCATCATTATACATCCTACATACATTTTAAAAATAAGAGGATGTTATAAATAACTTTATGTAAATATATTTGGAAATGTAAATAAATGGGAAAAAACTGGTGAAAGAAAAAAAAATAGAAAAATCAGAACAGTACCTAAATCTATTAAGGAATAATCTATTATCTAAAACTATCTCATATAATAAAAAAAAAAAGATAGCCTTATATGGCTTCACCAGTAAATTCAGGAAACATTAAAGGAAAAACACCAATCTTATGCAAACTGCTCTAAAAAATAGAAAAAGAGGTAACACTTATCAACTTACTTTATGAGATAACCATAACTATTCATTACATCAAGCCTGACAATGAAATTACTAAAAAGGAAAATCACAGACTAATCTCCCCCCGAACATAGAAACAAAAATCTTAAATAAAATATTAGCAAATAAAGTGCTGTGACATATAAAAAGGATAATGCAGGATGAACAAAAAGTTTTTATTCCAAGTATATAAGAATGATTAATATTCATATCTCAATCAGTGTAATTTAACATGTGAGAAAAATAAAGAAGAAAAAGGATGAGCATCCCAATAGATGTGGAAAAAATATTTAATAACATTTAGTACATATTCCTAACATAAATGCTTAGCAAAATAAGAGGAGAACCTATTTAAATGATATTTTTTTTTACAAAATTACCAAGTATATTATACAATATAGTGAAATACTGAAACACTCCCCATAAATTCAGAAACAAAATAAGGAAGTTCACTCTAATCATTTTTATTCAACATCTGACTGTAGGTCCTAGTCAGTACCAGTACACCAAAAAATAATAATAGAAGGCAAAGGGAGTGTAGAGGAAGACATAAAAGTTATTTTCCATAGATTATATGGTTTTATATGTAAATAATCTAAAGTAAACTGCAAATTAACTACTAGAATTAATACGTGAATTAGGCAAAATCACTGGATATAAGGTCAATAGCCAAAAATACATTTCAAAGAACCAGCAACAAATAATTGTAAAATAAAATTTTAAAAATATATACTTTTATATTAGTATTAAAAAACATCAAATAGAAGAGTTCTTGTTCTGGTTAAGATGGGATAAGCACAATCTACCTCGTCACTTGAGGCATCTAAAAACCCTAGACAGACTGCATGGAGCAGCTGTCTGAGAACTGTGAAAAGTAAATGGAGGACTTCTAGTTCTAGACAAGATAGAATAAGCACATTCCACCATAATCCTCCTGCTAATTACAATTATTACAATATTACAAAATACAGCTATCAGAAAATTCTATAAGATGAACAAAATAAAGTGGACTGGCTGGGAACCTCAGGACTCAAAGGAAGACTTGACAGTGACTTCTCTGGGGTTTCTTTCCTCTTATGCCTCCTAGCCTTGACACTAGAGTAGCTCACAACCTGGACACATCAAAAGACACAGAAGGCGGGAAAAAAAAGGCCACAGAAAAGCCTGTTCTGTCTAACCATAGAACCAGGAAGAAGAAAGACCAGCAGGATTTTTTACTATATTTGCTCTACTCCAGAGAAGCTGCACCCTGTTCCTTCCCTACTAGGTGCTATGGAGACTGGGGTTGAGCCCTGTTGACCATCCTTGCCTGTACCAATGAGACAGCCCCCCTTCCACTCATTACCAGGTTCTGCAGAGACTATGGGGCAGAGTCTTGTCAAACAACCTCACTCTAGATTCAGTGACTGACAGCGAACAAGTAGGACCTGACTTCCTCCTAGCTAGAGTGTGTGGGTAGGGGAGAAGAATTATGGAAAGGAGGGAGCTGAAGAAAGAGACGGTTTAAATCAGTGTATGAAGTTATCGGTACAACCCCAAGTGGCTTGTGGGTGAAACCAATCAGAATCAACATAGCAAAAGCTTTCAGAATTGAAATACGATGCAAAATAATGTCAAGGTTCCAAACTGACCACTGTGTAGCACCCAAACAGGACAGGATAAAATATCACAGAAAAGCCTTTAAAAATTAAATCGACATAGAACCACAACCCACAAGAGTGATCCAAGATGTGTGTTCTAAACCCAAATTAGTTGACTGCCTGCTAAAATAGAAGTTTAAGTAGAAACCAGAATTTCATACCATAATACTGAAAATATAAAATGACTCACCAAGAACCAGGAAAATTTCAAATCAAATAAGATAATCAACAAATGACAACACCAAGATGGAACAGATGTTGGAATTATCTGATGATGATTTTAAAACAGGTATCATACAAAAGCTCCAACAAGCAATCATGATATTCTTTAAACAAATAGAAAATTAGAAAGTCTTAGCAAACATCTAGAAGATATAAAGAAAAGTCAAAGGAAAATTTTATCATGGAAAAATACAATAACTGAAATAAAAAATGCATTGGATGGGCTAAATGGCAGAATGGAGATGACAGAGGAAAAATCAGTGAATTTGATCAAGAGAAATTATTCAGTAAGAACAACAAAGAGAGAATGGATTTTAAAGATTAACAGGGCCAGTGCTCCCTAATGCTAGTGCTATCTCTAGCTCGCTGAGCTCCAGCCAAAGGAGAAGGTGGATAAGTAAGGTCTCTACACCACAGCTCATACAAAGTAGACTGCCTGCAAATCCATTGGTGGTAAAAGGCCCAGGAGCCACTGTCTACAAAAGCCACTTGCAAGAGTGTACTCTCTACTGGAGAGGTGAAGAGACCTCTTAGTTACAGGTGGTGCACTGGTTAAAGCACTCAACTGCTAACCAAAAGATTGGTTGTTCAAACCCACCAGCCATTCCATGGGAGAAAGATGTGGCAGTCTGCTTCTATAAAAGATTTACAACTTTGGGAACCCAAGGGGTAGTTCTACTCTGTCCTACCGGGTTGCTGTGAGTCGGAACTGACTCGACGGCAGTGGGACAGGCCTGGTACTATGGCACTCCATGAAATTAGAGGTTATCAGAAGTCCACTGAACTTCTGATTCACAAACTTCCCTTCCTGCGTCTGGGGTGAGAAATTGCTCAGGACTTCAAAACAGATCTGTGCTTCCAGAGCACAGCTATTGGTACTTTGCAAGATTTATGTGAGGCCTATCTGGTTGGCAATCTTAAAGACACCAACCTGTGTCCTATCCATGCCAAATGTGTAACAGTTGTGCCAAAAGACATCCAGCTAGCATGTCGCATAGGTGGAGAACATGCTTAAGAATTTACTATAACAGGAAGTATTTCATTCTCAAAAAAGAAAAGAAAATTAACTTCTTCTTACTGGTAGTTCTGAACGATAGATATTGTTTTCCCCCATGGAGTCAAAAGGTACCTAAGTACATGATTGCAAATGGAAAAATAGGGGACAGAAATCAGGTATTGGTAGTTCTCCCATTTTCATTTGTGTGTCAATTTTTCACATAAATGTAGGGACATAAAGCATCAATATAAGTCAAAATGTCTCAATGAACAAGTTTTAGCAACTCTACAACAATTATAAATAAACCTGCTAAATTTTTCTGAACCATGTCAGAATTTGGATTTTTTAAAAACAAGTAATTTCCTTATTGATGGAAAAAAAAAATTCTCAGAGACCTGTGGGAAAATACCAAAAAGTCTAACATTTATGTCATCAGAGTCTCAAAACAAAAGGAGAAAGTTCAGGGCTGAAAAATATTTGACAAAATAATGGCTAAAAACTTCCAAAATTTGACAAAAGATATAAACCTACGGTTTTAAGAACCTCAAACAAGATAAACCAAAGTAAATCTAAACTTTCTAAAAATTAAAGACAGGAAGAAAAAAATCTTGAAATCAGCCAGACAGAAATGACACATTACCTTTGGGGGAACATGATTCAAATGAGATCTGATTTTTCTTATCTGAAAGTCACCCATCTGGTTTCCTTTCTGGTCCTCATATGTGCCAAGTCTTTCCTTCCCTCCTCAGAGCTCTGGCGCTATAGACTTTTTCTGTCTGGATCAGTTTACCTTAGCTTCTTCTCACCATTGGCTTCTTCTCATTCTTCGGATCTCAACTCAAACATCATTTCATTATTACCCTATCTAAGGTGTCAACCCACGACATATCTAGGCCATTCCTCTTTTTCAAGGCATCCTGTTTATTTTCTTCCTGACTCTTAATGCCATCAAAAATTCACTTATTTATTTAGTTTTTCATTACTGCCTCCTTTCTTCCCTGCAGTAAAATGTTAATTCCATGAGGGCAAATATTGTGTATGTTTTGTTCACTTCTATGTTCCTAGCACCTAGAATTGCTCGTGGTAGACTCTCAACAAGTATGTGTTGAATGTTTGGTTGAATGAATGAATGAATGAATGAGAAAATGGACAAGGTCTTGACATTAAGTTAATTAGAGAGCAAGGGAGGGCTAACATTAATAAAGTTGAGCATAAATTATAGGATATTTTAAGTCAGTGGTGTTCAACATGCACCTGTCTTAACATTTTCTGGGAACTTTAACAAAAGCAAATACTTGGGTTCTACCCCACAACGATAAACTTATAATATCTGGAAGTAGGGCCTTGACACTGGTATTTTTAAAGATTTCTAGATGATTCTAAGTAACTTTTTAAGCCAGGCTGAGAAACACTGGCCTTACCAATCGGCATATAATTTTGGATATACCAGTAAATGGAAAAATCTAGTTGTAATAATGATCCAATAATAAAATGCTAAAGAGGAAAGGAGCACCTTTATGATGAAGTGTGAAAGGAACTCATAACTTCTAACAGATAGCTGTTTTTCAAAATAAATTCACAATGGTGTGTAGCTTCCAAGAATAGTGACAATATAGCATTTTATAATAATGTTCAAAGTAAGTTTCATTCTGAAGGGAATTTGCACAATTTAAGCTTCAAGGAAAATCCAGACAGTCATTATAGAAACAGGATAAGGAAATGAAAAATGATAAGTAACTGTCTGGGAAGTTAACAAATGATTCTTTTTGTTCATCTCTCCCAACTCATTAAATTAACTTTAAGAATAATCTCAAAGTTTACTTCCTTCAAAACTTTCTCTGCATAAGTTCATCACTTGTATTATGTTTTACAAAATTATAGACATTTGTCCTAAATTAAAGCAAACAGACAAATTATAAGGATTGATTGGTTTGGGGTGTAGTAAAATTAGAAATATCTACTAGAAATTCAAGTAGGGATGTCAGCTAGGAAGTAGGGCATGTTGGCAGTCAAGAGAGGGTGGGCTGGAGTGGTAAATGACCTACTGTGCCCTTGACCTTTAGAAGAGTTCCTACTCCTTGCGGGTGTAGTGAGAAGACAGTAGCCTAAAACTCTCAATTAAGGTTACAGTGTATAAAATCCCATTGCCGTCGAGTCGATTCTGACTCATAGCAACCCTACAGGACAGAGTAGAACTGCCCCCATAGAGTTTCCAAGGAGCACCTGGTGGATTCAAACTGCCAACCTTTTGGTTAGCAGCTGTAGCTCTTAACCACTACGCCACTAGGGTTTCCACACAGTGTATAGTGACAGGTAATTCCAAGTGTTGTAATATTCCCAAGGGTCATTAATATTGGCTCACTCATCTACAAGCTATGGGATAAATAATGAAAATCTCATTCAATATATAGGCATTCATCATGTTGTTAAATGTAACAAAATAAGACAAAATCATATGTTACAAATTTTTCAAACTTTCTAGTGCATACGTAAAACTCAAAAATGTTCTATTAAAAATCTGATGCTAACTTTGAAATTTAAGTGTGAATATTTCAAATTTAATAAGCAAATTTAAATGAACAAGTTAACGAAAAACTGTAACATTTACAAAAATATTACTTTTAGGTTGCTTCCTGATTTCGAGTGTTTATTTTAATCAAAATAACTAAAATTAAAATTGCAAATCCTGAGAATATTCAAACTCAAATCAAAATTGTACTTTTAGCACAAGGTGCTAAAGATAAAATTGTCAAAAGTTATAGCAATTATGAGATTAGACCTATACATGCAAGATTAAATCCTTGAAATTATTTATTTGAACTGGGTATACAATACTTGATAAAAACAAGCAAGAAAAGCTCCCTCTGTATGGGGTATTTACATAGTAATCCTTTATCTGAGAGCAAATTCTTATCTCAGATAAGTTAAACTGATGCTTATTATATATTCCTAAAAACTACTTTTAAGGTAAACAAAACTAACCTAAGGATTCTCTGAAGCACAATAAGAAGCACTATAACAGTGGCCTACCATCACTATACTGTAGTAACCTACATAAAGCACAGATGAGATGGTCACCAGGAAAATAAAGTGCTAGGTCAGGAAAGGATTTTACAAAGAGCAGAACAAATTAAGAAAATTGCAATACAGGTTCAACACTGGAAAACAATTAATGATTTTCATATTTTTTTTTCCATTTTTATGTAAGAGCATGATCTATCTCACTTGGCTAAGAAAAATTCAAAACATAATGATGGAAAATTAAAATAACATGCAAACCAGCATTTTCAAATACAATGAATTTAAGATTAAAAGTTGTCTTAGTTATCTAGTGTTGCTATAACAGAAATACCACAAGTGGGTGGCTTTAACAAACAGAAATTTATTTTCTCACAGGTTAGGAGGTTAAAAGTCCAAATTCAGGGTGCTGGCTCTAGGGGAAGTCTTTCTCTGTCAGCTCTGGGGGAAGGTCCTTGTTCCTTGGCTCCTTGGTGACCTTCCTGTGGCATGGCATCTATCTTCCCCCAACCTGGCTTGCTTAATCTGCTCCTTTTATATCTTCTAAAAGACGAACTAATGCTGCCTCACTAACATAACAGACAACTCATTCCAAAATGGGATTATAACTACAGGCATAGAGATTAGGATTTACAACACATATTTTGGGGGGACACAATTCAATCCACAACAAAAGTGTATATACATGCAAAGATACATCTAACAAGCCATATTGATACAGAGGATAGAAGTTACCTCAACCAGTCCTGGATCTTAGAAATCCTAGGCAAAAATACACTGCAATTAGACTAGGTGCAAAGTATAGATGTATTCTCTAGTCACTTTCATATAAATAATATCAAGTGTTTCATTTAGATTATATGCCAACTTGAAAAGCATTTCATCTTTCTCTCAGGTGTATTCAAATTTCATAATTAAGTCTATTCTTTCTTTGAGGTAAGGTACCACTCAAGAGAGCAACCCCTAATTTATATTCTTCTTAAAGATTAAAGGATATACTGATCTGGCAAAACTGTTGTTCAAGAACGACAGCAAAATTAAGACATTCAAGACAAACAAAAGCTTCAAGAATTCATCTCCACAAGACCATCCCCACAAGAAGTACTAAAAGGAGTCCTTCAGACAGGAGGAAAAAAAAAAAAAAAGGACATTAAAAAGAAACTTGAAGCCACATATCAAAAGATCTCTGGTAATGGAAATTTCATGGGCAAAAACATGGACAACTTTTAAGGGATTCTTACTTGATAAGTGAAATTATTTTATATGCATATATATATATATACATGCATATATATATATACATATATATATATATACATGCATATATATATACATACATATTTAAAAAGTATAAATCTATGTTACAGGGTACATGACGTATAAAGATGTAACTGATATAACAACAACATAAATGGGGGGGAACAGTAGGGGTATAGAGTTTTTATATTTTATTGAAGTTAAGTCAGTATCAATTTAACCCAGGTTGTTATATCACACACACACACACACACACACACACACAAGAAATACAGAAGTGAATCAAAATAGCTCACTACAAAAAAGCAGCAAAATATAAAAATTGGTAGCAACTGAGGTAAGAAAGTTCAAAGAAGACATGAGTCACACAAAAAACAAATAACAAGTAGCAGAAAGAAGTCCTTCTTCCTTATCGGTAATTACAGTGAATGTAAGTGGAGTAAATGCTCCAATCAAAAGACAGAGTGTGGCAGAATAGATTAAAATATATATATGACCCATCTATATGCTATCTTCGTATCTTCGGCTCAAATACACAAGTAGATTGAAAGTGAAAGGATAGGAAAAAATATTCCATGCAAGTACCAAACAAATGAGAGTGGGGGCGATGATCTTAATATAAGACAAAACAGACTTCAAGGCAAAATCTGTTATAAGAGATAAACAAGAATATTATATAATGGTAAAAGGACTAATTCATCAAGAACGGATAACAATTCTAAAAATATATGTACCTAATACAGGAACACCCAAATACACAAAGCAAATACTGAAAGATTTAAAAGAAAAAACAGACAGCTCCACAACAATAGTGGGAAACTTCAATACACCATTCTCAATAATGCGCAGAACATCTAGAAAGAAGATCAATAAGGAAACAGAAGACCTGAATGACGTGATAAACAAACTAGACCTAACAGACATTTATAGAAAACTCTACCCAACAACAGCACAATACACATTCTTCTCCACTGCACACAGGTCATCTTCCATGATAAACCAGATGTTAGGTCACAAAACAAGCCTCAGTAAATCTAGGAAAACTGAAATCATACAGAGTATTTTCTCTGACCACAATGGTATGAAACTAAAAATTAATAACAAAAAGAAAACTTAAAAATAAACAAACATGGAAATTAAACAACACACTATTAACCAACCAAGAGGTCAAAGAAGAAATCAAAAGGAAAATCAGAGAATATTTAGAGATGAATGACAACGGAAACACAACATATCAAAATTTATAGAATGCAGTGAAAGCAGTGCTCAGAGGAACACTTACAGCTGTAAATGTCTATATTAAAAACAAAGAAACATCTCTAATCAAAAACCTAACTGAAAAACTTGAGGAATTAGAAAAAGAAGAACAAACCAAACCCGAAACAATTAGAAGAAAAGCGATAACAAAGATCAGAGCAGAGGTAAATGAAACAGAGAACAGAAAAACAATAGGAAAAAAATTGGTGAAAGTAGAGGCTCATTTTTTAAGAAATGATCAATAAACCTGACATGGCTTTAGCTAAAATGACAAAGAAAAAAAGGGAGAAGACGCAAATATACAACAAAACCTCCAAAAGTCAGAACCTGTATAAGGTGGAAACCTGTCACAGAAGCAAAACTCAAATATTTCCCACTAATAAAGAACAACAGAAAAAGTGGTAAGACTGCATCCTGTCAAAGGCAGATTTGCAAGACCTTGAAAAACAAGGCAGTCCCGTTGAGTTCCATCTCTCACAGGTTTCACTGTATAAAATCAGAATTGAAAATGGGGACATTATAGCAGACAATAACAAAATAAAAATTATCGTTAAGAGAATACTATGAACAATTGTATGCCAATAAATTTGATAATCTAGATGAACTGGATAAATTCCTAGAAACACATAAACTACCTACACTGACTCAAGAATAGATTTCAACACTCATAATAAGTGAAGAAACTGAATCCAAAAAACCAAACCAAACCTGTTGTCGAAGAATTCTAACAAATATTTATAGAAGTAATCCCAATTCTTCTTAAAGTTCTCCAAAAAATAGAAGAGGAGAAAATACTTTCCAACTCATTCTACAAAGTTAGCATCACTATGATACCGAAGCCAGACAAGGACACCACCAGAAAACTACAAACCAGTATCTCCTATGAATATAAATGCAAAAATTCTTAACAAAATACTAGCAAACCAAATCCAAAAGCATATTAAAAGGATTATACATCATAATCAAGTGGGATTTATCCCAAGAATGCAAGGTGGTTCAACATTAGAAAATCAATCAATATAATACACCACATTAATAAAATAAAGGAAAAGAGCCACAAGATCATCTCATTGATGCAGAGAAGGCATTTGGCAAAATGCAACACCCTTTCATGATTAAAACACTCAACGAGCTAAGAATAAAAGGGAAACTCCTCAAAATAACAAAAAGCATTTATAAAAAACCTACAGCTAAAGTCATACTCAATAGAGAAAGACTGACAGCAATCCCTTTAAGATTAGGAAGAAGACAAGGATGTCCACTAGCACCGCTGCTATTTAATGTTGTTCTAGCCAGAGCAATTAGCCAAATCAGCAATTAACCTGATTTGGTGTCCAAATCAGGGAGGAAGAAGTAAACCTATTCCTTTTCACAGACTACATGATCCTATATATAGAAGACCCCAAAGAATCCACAAGAAAGCTAATAGAGCTAAAAAATTAATTCAGTAAAGTGGCAAGATACAAGGTCAATACACAAAAATCAGCCGGATTTTTATACATCAGCAATGAATAAACCGAAAAAAGAAAATTAAGAGAATAATCTCATTTACAATGGCATCTAAAAGAATAAAATACTAGGAATAAATTTAACCAAGGAAGTGAAAGACTTGGAAAGTGAAAGACTTGGAAAGTGAAAGACATGGAAAACTATAAAACATTAGTGAAAGAAATTAAAGATGGCCTAAATAAATGGAAGGACATTCCATGCTCATGTAACAGAAGACTCAATACTGTCAAGATGTCAATGCTACGTAAATAAATCTACAAATTTAACATAATCCCTGTCAAAATTTCAACAGCCTTCTTTTCAGAAATGGAAAAGCCAATCTTCAAATTTATATGGAACTGCAAAAGACTCCGAATAACCAAAGTAATCTTGAAAAAAAAGAACAAGGTAGAAGGACTCTCACTTCCTAATTTTAAAACACACCTTACACTAATAAGGCCTCATTATCATAACAAATAAAACCCTATTCCCAAATAGGATTACATCACATGTTCAGGGGTTAGGACTTCAACATATATTTTTGGGAAACACAAATCTATTGCTATTGCTGTTGTTAGGTGCCTTTGAGTTGGCTCCAACTCCTAGTGACCCTCTGTATAACAGAACCGAAATGTTGCCTGGTCCTGCACCAACTTTACAATTATTGCTATGTTTGAGCCCACTGTTGCAACCACTGTGTCAATCCATCTCATTGAGGGTCTCCTTCTTTTTTACTGACCCTCTGCTTTGCCAAGCATGATGTTCTTTTCCAGCATCTGGTCCCTCCTGATGACATGTCCAAAGTAAGTAAGAGGAAGTCTCACCATCCTTGTTTCTAAAGACAATTCTGTCTATACTTTTCTCCAAGACTGATTTGTTCGTTCTTCTGGCAGTCCACAGTATATTCAATATTCTTTGGCAACACTACAATTCGAATGTATCAATTCTTTTTTGGTCTTTCTCACTGTTCAGCTTTCACATGCATATGACGCAATTGAAAATAGTATGGCTTCTGTCAGGCGCACCTTAGTTATCAAAGTGACATCAATGCTTTTCAAGATTTTAAAGAGGTTTTTTGCCGCAGGTTTGCCCAATGCAATATGTTGCTTGATTTCTTGACTGCTGCTTGGGTGTTGATTGTTGATCCAAGTAGAGTGATATCCATAACAGTAGCCAAAGGGGTGAAGTGTAACAGATATTAAGCTATTGTCTCTCAGCTCCAAATCTGAGGAATTTGCAAACCATATTTCTGTTTTGTAAGATGGTTCCCTGCTGGGTTTTGCAAAAATGAAGTGTTAGAAGGTGTCTGTAAGGCTGATGGAAAAAGGGACTTGTTCCTTTCAGCCTGCTTCTTCATTCCAGAAGCAGCTGTTCCTTCCCATAGTAGCATTGAATCTAGATGCAATTTTTCCATCATGCTCCTGTTTTATCTTTTTCCTGTGTCACTATGCACCTTCTCAAACTTTATAACATGAATAGTTCTTCTTCCTAGTATCTCTATCCTTTATACTCCTTTTCACGTCTCTGGACTTCTTTACTATCCTTCCTTTCCCTTCTTTTTCTACTGATGTCACTTTAACTTACATGAACCTACTTTAGTTTTCCCAATTTGTTCTCTGTATACTCGTATTAGTGATACTACTATGATGTTACTTAATGACTACATTTTAAATTTACGTTATGGAAAAATGCCTTTTATCCCTAAACATCTGTAATGATGAAACTGAACTTTTGTCTGCCCCTAAAAATCCCAAACCAGTCCTTAGACACCCTTCAAACTTGAAACTGAAACCACTCCCAGAGATCACTTTTCAGCCAAACAATAGACAGGCCTATAAAGTGAACAATAACACCCGTGACGAACATGCTCCTCAGAAAAACCAACCATACGAGATCAAAAGGGCAGTATTTACGCAAAAGCAAAGCTCAGAAGGTAGGAAGGGGGCAGGAAAGCTAGGTGAATGGAAATAAGGACCCCTAGGGAGGAAGTGGGGAGAGTGCTGACATATTGAGGGGATAGCAACCAATGTCATGAAACAAGATGTGTATAAATTGTTGAATGGGAAATTAATTTGCTCTGTAAACTATCACCTAAACCACAATAAAATGTTCCAAAAAAGAACAGCATAGACACAAAGAAATGCATACATAATATAAGGAAGTCAGATGGCATGTGAGGATCACCAAGGAACCAAGGAATGCCTGGGGCTACCAACAAGGAAGGGATCAACATGGCCAAGATCCTGATTTGGACTTTTAGCCTCCAGAACTGTAAGAAAATATATTTATGTTCTTTAAAGCCACTTGTGGTATTTCTGTTACAGCAGCACTAGGAAACTAACATAGTTGCTAAATTTTGGGGTCACAATTTTCACATTTTTGGGGGTCAAAATTTGTATAAAAATTGTTAAATGGAAACCTAATCTGCTGTGTAAACCTTCACCTAAAACAAAATAAAATATATATTTTTTAAATCCTAACAGAGCACCATTAGTATTCATTTTGTATATAATAACAGCCAGGTGCTCAAAATTTTAATGCTCTGAATTGAGCAAAAGATGACTGTGTTAGCCATATCAGTGACATCAGAATTCTGTAAATGAATCCAGCATTGCAGGCTATAGCATCAGTGAAGGAAGTATTGAAAATAGACATGAATCCTTATATCTTTAAATATATTGAAAAAAGTTTTACTCTTAATGAATATGTACAACTTAAGTAAGCTAATTAGGCATTTGAAGTCAATTTTTAAGTGGACTTCATGTTTCATTACTCAGGAATTTATTAGAAAGAAGTTTTAATGGCATCAATATCATCATTACGCCATATGTAAAGGTGGCCTATGTAGTCATTTGTCATCAAGGACCTTAAATGATAGTGCTAAAGGTACCTGACTGATCATCTCCATATTATTTTTAACATATTTCTCCCTCTTTTAACTCCCACATAAACTACTAAACAATGATTGGTTGACATAAAATGTAGGAATCAGATTGGGATGCCATAGATGTAGCATAATTGAAGTCTCAGAGATAATACGGAATATGTATCACTTTGCTGTTGTGGCCCCTTCAAAGTTAGGACAGATTTTATTCCTAAATAGCATGGAAGTGGAAAATTTTCTTTTTTTATCAACCAAAGAGTAAAGATAAGATTGTTTCTTCATGAATCTATTGTTTACTTTGGAAATTTCTGTAGGGCAACTAAAAATAACCAAAACTGCAGTTTTAGCCCTCTAATCTAAAACTCAGAATTGCATCCCTTCACAATCTGTAAGTACTGACAGGCAGTAGCACCCAATCAAAAAGCAGGCTGTTAGCAGCTGGTTTATCACAGTGCATCTTGCTCAGTAGTCGCTTTCACCGTTCTTTCTCTGCCTTGATGAAGATGGCAGCTGGTAGCATTTGTTCTTGCTGTTTGCTTATAAAACCCATTTTCTGAACACATGAAGTCAGACCAATGGAAAAATTACGGAGAATTAAAATGCAATGGAAGCACAGGAAGCATGTAAGTCCACTGTAACCAATTCACTCTTTAGCATGTCAGAAATCATTTGCCTAATTTTTTTCTTTACTGGCATTGATGGGCCCTACAGTAAGAAAATTTATTATAAGTGTTCTCCTCCCCCAAAATTAGGTGTATGATAAGATACCAACAAACTAATCAAGCAATAAAACAAACTGTAAAATTATGCAAGAATCTAAGAATTTTTAATAAATATTCCAATGAGTACTAAATTATAAGAAAACACATGTTAAGGGTAACTTTTATTCTTATGGACTTCAGCTGAAATCCACTTCTAAAATATTCTTACTATTTTCAGGGTCCCAAGAGTCTGTGTCCCACGCCCATGGGACCCTTTTTTTTTTTAGTTCCTGAGATACTAGTACCAGCTGAGCTATGCCCCCTCTTCAGAGGTCTGAATTCCAGCTCCACGAGGTCTCTCCAACCTTCCAAGTTTTAATAATTCCAATCTATTCTCTTTGTTCTCCAAAGCCTAAAAATTGTGGCATCTTCTGTGTTACCACCTTCATGATACCTTAGTGTTCTCTTTGCCATTCAGTTTTCCAATATCTGTAATTCCTTACATTACATTGTCTCTGTTAAAATAACTAGTGTGCTGATACTGGGGAAACAAGCACAGCTTGTACAAGGAAAGGTCATGGAAGCTCCGCAGACACATCCATACTCCCTGAGGGACTGAATTGCTGGGTGGAGGGCTGTGGGGACCATGGTCTTAAACAACATCTAGCCCAATTGGCATAACACAGTTTATAAACACAATGTTCTACATTCTACCTTGGTGAGTAGCGTCTGGGGTCTTAAAAGCCTGTGAGCAGCCATCTAAGATACTCCACTGGTCTCACCACTTCAGGAGCAAGGGAGAATGAAGAGAACAGGATACAAGGAAAAGATTAGTCCAAAGGACTAATGGACCACAACTACCAAGCCCTCCACCAGACTGAGTACAGTACAGCTAGATGGTGCCCGGCTACCACCACTCACTGCTCTGACCGGGAACACAACAGAGGGTTCTGGACAGAGCTGGAGAAGAATGTAGAACAAAATTCTAACACACACAAAAACGACCAGATTTACCGGCCTGAAAGAGACTGGAGAAACCCCGAGAATATGGCCCCCAGACCCCTTCTAGCTCAGTGGTGAAGTCACTTCCGAGGTTCACCGTTCAGCCAGAGATTGGACCACCCCATATAACAAAACAGTACTAATGAGGCACAGCAGTCCAGGGATAAGGACTAGAAGGCAGAAGGGGACAGGAAAGCTGGTGATAGGAAACCCAAGGTTGAGTAAGGACAGTGTTGACACGTAGTGGGGTTGTTAACCATTGTCATAGGGCAACATGTGTACTGTTTAATGAGAAACTGTTTTGTTCTGTAAACCTTCATCTAAAGTGAGAATAGCAGTACAACTGGAGGAACGTAATCGATGTCACTGAACTGTGCATGCAGAAATTTTTGAAATGGATGGTGTATCTTTGTCTATGCATATTTTCACAAAAAAAAAAGGTTGAGAAGGGAGAGGGCTGACATATTGTGGGGTTGTTAACCAATGTCATAAAGCAATATGTGTACTGACTGTTTAATGAGAAACTATTTGTTCTGTAAACCTTCACCTGAAGTACAATAAAAAAATAAAATAACTAGTGTGGTTTCTATTCCCTGACTCATACAGGTCTGGCATATTTATCTGCCTAAATACAGCATTATACCACCTCTATCTGCATTTGCCACCTAGGATTGGGGAAGGAAGAGTATTATTCCGGCACCCTCCCCAGACTTTCAGGGGTGGAGTTGATACTCCATCATCCCTAGGATTTCTAAACCCCAGCCTCTGTTTATCCCATCACTAAATTCCAGCCCAACCTTACCAGGTTTCACCCACAATGTGAGACAGCATGGAACAGACCTCACACTAAGATCTCAACTCCTTTGCTCTTTTTCCTTCCTCTCGTCTCTCTCCTTCTAGTCCAGGAAGGGCTTTCTCTTTCAATGTAGCAGAAAACTTTTCCTTAGCCTGCAATTTTCCTACTCTCTTTCTTATTGCAAAATTCTTGTGCTTCTGCCATCACCATGAGAAGAATAAGTCCCAGTTATCCCACTGGTACCGAGAGGAGGACATAGCAGAGCCACCCTAGTAAAACGGCAGCATGAAGTAGAATTGGCCCATTGCTTTTGAAGTGTGCTAGTCTAGCTGACCTGAAAACTTGCAAATAAGTAATAAATGCTTTTTACTGTATGCCACTAAGATTTTGTTTATTAATCAGCAATAGCTAACTAATATAGAAGCTGGACCTCGTAGTCAGCCAATCTCTAGTTCTAAAATATTTAATGCAAAACTTTTGAACATTAGAAAACCCTTTACTTTTTTTATAAAGTTTCATTATAAAACTTAGGCCCTCACAACCATTTTCTCTAAAATGTGCTTCAAGAAATGTTGCCAAAGTCAAAAGCTGAACGTTTATTTTTTCTGATCCTTTGCATTCCTGACATAGCAGTCCTTATCTTCTGCAAAACACAGGATGCCTCTTGTTTGAAGAGGGTGAATATCATGAGGAATTATGAAAAAGAAAAGCACATTTACCATATTTCAAAATATGTTCTTCATTAATATTATGGAATAATGGAAGGAGCATAGACATTGGTGTGGCAATGACATAGTTTTGAGCCATAATCATGCCATTTACAATTTTTATAGCTAACTTACTTATAGCTCACTGTGGGTTACACAATGAAATAAGTGTTATAAGCAATATGACACTTAGTTCCTTCCGTAACCCCATCAGGAAGGTGATGCTATCCCTATTTAACAGTCGAGGAAACTGAGATTTAGAGAAGTTGCCTAAACTCAAGAAGCTAGAAAGTAGAACTGAGATTAGAACTAGCCCTTCTCTGACTACAAAGCTTTTGCTTTTAAACTCTAACCTATTTAGGGATGATATTCAAAATATTTAACAAATCAAATCAATATAAGTTAATATGTAAATAAATATAAATCAAAATTTATTTTAAAAATTCCCTTTCATTCTCAACTCTATTATAGAACCATTTATCAAGTGATATGTTGTAGTGTAAATTGTTCACCAAATAATTCAGGAAGTTTCAAGTCCTTTGTTAAAATTTAGAAAATGCTGTTGTTATTGTTAGGTGCCATTGAGCTGGTTCCCACTCATAGGGACCCTATGTACAACAGAACAAAACACTGCCCAGTCCTGCGCCATCCTCACGATTGTTGTTATACTGGAGCCCATTGTTGCAGCCACTGTGCCAATCCATCTTGTTGAAGGTCTTCCTCTTTTTTGCTGACCTTATACTTTGCCAAGCATGATATCCTTCTCCAGGGATTGATCGCTCCTGATAGCATGTCCGAAGTATGTGAGACATAGTCTCTCCATCCTTGCCTCTAAGGAGCATTCTGGCTGTACTTCTTCCAACACAGATTTGTTCATTCTTTTGGCAGTGTCTATGGTATATTCAATATTCTTCGCCAACATCATAATTCAAAGGCATCACTTCTTCGGTCTTCCTTAGTCATCGTCCAGCTTTCACATGCATATGAGTTGATTGAAAACACCATGGCTTGGGTCAGGCACACCTTAGTCTTCAAGGTGACATCTTTGCTTTTTTAACACTTTAAAGAGGTCTGCTGCAGCAGATTTGCCCAATGCAATGGGTTGTTGGATTTCTTGACTGCTGCTTCCTTGGGTATTGACTGTGGATCCAAGTAAAACGAAATCCTTGACAACTTCAATCCTTTCTCCGTTGAGCATGATGTTGATTATTGGTCCAGTTGTGAGGATTTTTGTTTTTTTCATGGTAAGACATAATCCATACTGAAGGCTGTGGTCTTTGATCTTCATTAGTAAATGCTTCAAGAAAATGTTTGTATAATCTTTTGTGATATTTTGTGGTATCAGTTGTCTCTAGTTAAATGATGCTCCTGAGTCATAAACTGGCCAACAAGAGTACATCAGACTCTTCCAATGACTTTCTCACAAAACTGATTGTCATTAGTTAACTTTTAGTCTCTCAATAACTAGAAGAAAATCATTAACTTCAACAACATTGTTCATGAGACAGAATCCCCTATCAGTTTCTGCTAAACAGCAGTTGCATTAAAAAAAAAGTTCTATCCCTTATAATAATGTCTGAGATCTTAAGACATTCATACCTCTTGTGTTTTAAGTTACAAAACTCATTTATTGTGCTTTCACATTTAATTTAGTCAAGCCTAATTCTTCAAGTCAGAGGAAAGTGGCACAAAGAGAACCTGAAGACAGTGGACTCTATTGATAAACTGTCTGGGTTTGAATTCTGGCTCTGCCATTTAAACTTTAAACTCTGTGCCTCAGTTTCCTAGTTTTAAAGATGACCATATTCATACTAGTCATGTGAGTCAGCATGCATTTGGAATGGTGCCAGACATTTAAAAAAGCACTATGTGAGTATTAGCTCTTATTTTTACTAATAAAATTAATGTCATTAATATTCATGACAGACAGGTATTTTGTGATTGTTAACAAATTCATCTCATTAAATGAAGGTGAAATATAACATATTATCAGAGGAGATTCCCCTAACGTACATTCAATACCAGTGTTCAACACAGGCAATTTTCCTTTAAAATCCTCTGGTGGGTAGGAAGGGTAGATTTATTTGCATTTCACCCTTAACCTCTATGGGTTGCCCTTGGGGTGTTAGCTGTATTAATAAATCTTCTTTGTGACTCCCCACAATGAGGGAGTCTTGGGCTTTGTTTCCTTCCCAGGAGACCTCTGAGGCTATAAAAATTAACACTCAAGGTCATCTGGTTCGACAAACGCCCTCAGGGTAAAAGTTAGCTTCGGTGTTCCACTTGCCATTTTGAGTTCCCTCCTTAATTTAGCTTTTAACTTTCTAACTCCTGGAAACATTTATAAATATGCTTTGTTCCTATTGTATCTAGAATTTTGGAGGCTTTCAAGAATGGGTCAGTCTAGGTATCTGTACATCATAATGTCATTTCAAACACATATTAACTCATTTGAATACTATTTTATTTTAAAATAATGTTTTCATATTATAAATAAAAATCAAATCATACAGAGTCCAAATAAACAATATTTTCTTCCTTTGATCTCTCCCTGGGTCCATTCCCCAGAAATAATTGATTTTAATAGTAATAATTTTTTTAGCTTCCTTTAATTTACATTAAAACTTTAATATAGGACTTTGATGGCTATTTGTCCATTTTTCACATCTATTAACTCTGCACTAGGAAATGAGAAATAACACATATATACTACCTTGTGAACTTTCATCTCTTAATTTTATCATATTTATTATTACTACTAAAGTTTCTAGTAGTTATATTCTGTTTTATATAATAATTAAATCCTCTGTGATTTATATACATTGATTTTAAATCACTCTTAAAACAACGTTTAAAGTATAGTTATTCCCTATAGAACCAACAATTGTGGTCAAATACAAAAAGAAATAAATGGAATTCTATGTCACCAAACCACTGCCTCTTAATGAACGTCCCAAGCATGAGGTAAAATGCATTCCCTTTTCATTTGTTTTCTCTTTTCATTAGTTCTTTTAGGAAATTCTCAGTTTTTATTCTTCTTTGTGTCTATGCTACTCTTCTTGCTTTCTTTTTTTTATTTTTATTTTATTGGAACAATTCAACGTATGAGAATATATGGGTAATAAGCTTTCTGAGCTTTTTCATGTCAGAAAATGATTTTGTTTATTCACCTTACTGAAATTTTGGTTAGAAGCAGAATTCTACATCAAAAATTATTTCTTCTCAGAAATTTGAGAAAATATTACTCTATTATCTCCTAGCTTGATAATATTGCTAATTTAGGAAGTGTCTGATATCACTATGTTTCTCATCTCCTTGCAGGTGACCCAATATATTTTCTCTGCGGAAGCTTTAAGGGCACTTCCTATACTTCTGGTCCTCTAAAAATTCCAAACAATGTGTCTAGATACAGGTCTTTTAAAATTCATCCTCCCTGGCATTTTGTCGAGCTCCTCAAATTAAAGACTTATGTCTTTATTCAGTTCAGGATAATTTTAAATTCCTTTACATCATTTACTCCCAACTAGTATCTTAGTGCCTTGTTTCTGGAATGCTAATAAACAGAAGTTTGACTTGTGTCTATCCTCTCTCATATTTTCAATCTTTGTCTTTTTATCTTCAACTAATTCTTAAGATGTGGTTCTTTTAAAAAATATATTTCACTGGAACCTTGTTAAGAAGAAGGGAGGTGCATATATACTTAGTGTTTTATATGAAACCAGAAACCTGGGAATTTTGTGTGTGTTTTTTTTATTGTGAAAATTAAACCATTATATTCTTTAACAGTGCAGCAAAACCATATAAACATTTTAAACATGTAGGAGGTAAATTATCTAATATTATTATTTGAAGTGAAAATTACACTATTAATTCCATTATTTCATGGATTTGGATTATTTCAATTTAATTTTCATTATATACATATTATACACCCACCTATTTGAAAGGTATTTTCATTTGAAGAAGGGATTCAAAAATCCAAGGTATTCTATGTGACTAAATTATTTAGCTTCTTGGCTAACCAGAGTCCAACCAATATTTTTAATTACAAGTGTTTCATGCAAAAACAACAACCCTAAAAGGGAGCTTTCAGATTCAATGAGATACAAAGTTAAAAGAGATCTACATCTTTCTCTTTCACTACAAACATAAAATATTACATATACGTATGTGTTCCTACCAGTGTCTTCAGAAGTTTGCAGTTTTTTTCCTCTACTAGGTATAATTATCATATAAATAACTTTGAATACATTTTAAATATTCTCAAGCTTCAAAGTTTATATTAATAATAAATTACTTTTGACACAACTCACAGTGGACCCTGAGTATGTACAGTGACTCACTGGAGCAATAAAATTCAATACTAACATTCTTCAAGACAAAGAAATGCTTTATTAAAACAGCACATTTATTGAATAATTGCTGAGGATCTGCTACATGTCAAGAACACATCTAGATGATTTAAAACTCTTTTAAATTTGTAGCTACAAAGAATCGTGTAGAACCTGATGTTAATTTTGACACTATCGCTTATATTCACAGCCTACTAATGCCTCAGAACAAAATAAGTCCATTTCTGAATGACTTTCAACAAAGAAATATAATTCCTAGGACTTCTTACTCATCTGTCAGTTTCTCATACTGTGGTGGCTTGCATGTTGCTGTAGTGCTGGAAGCTATGCCACAGGTAATTCAAATACCAGCAGGGTCAGAATAAGATAGATTTAGGAGAAGGACCTGGCGATCTACTTCTGAAAAAATTGGCCACTGAGGCATCTGTACTCTTAAAAGCTTGCAAGCAGCCATCTAAGATGCATTAATTGGTCCCAACCACCTGGAGTAAAGGAGAATGAAGAACACCAAAGAAACAAGGAAAGTAGTAGCTCAAGAGACAGAAAGAGCCACATAAACCAGAGACTTTATCAGCCTGAGACCAGAAGAACTAGATGGTGCCCGGCTACCACCAATGATCGCCCTGACAGGGAACATAACAGAGAGTCCCAGAAGGAGCAGGAGAAAGGTAGGGTGCAGAACTCAAATTCTAGTAAGAAGACCAGACTGAATGGTCTGACTGAGACTGGAGGAACCCCGGAAAGCATGGCCCCTGGATTCTCTATCAGCCCAGAACTAAAACAATTTCCAAGGCCAACTCTTCAGACAGGGATTGGACTGCACTGTGGGAAATAAAGTGATACTCATGAGGAGTATGCCTCTTAGCTCAAGTAAATACAAGAGACTAAATGGGCAGCTTCTGCCCGCAGGTGAGATGGGAAGACAGAGAGGGTTAGGAGCTGGTTGAATGGACATGAGGAATCAGGGGTGGAAAGGAAGAGTGTGCTGTCACAGTATGGGGAGAGCAATTAGGGTCACATAACAATGTATGTATACATTTTTGTATGGGAAAAAATTAAATAATTTTTTTTTAAAAATTGGCCACTGAAAATCTTATGAATAACAGAGGAACACTGGCTGATACAGTGCCAGAAGATGAGCCCCTCAGGTTGGAAGGCACTCAAAATACAACTGGAGGAGAGCTGCCTTGTCAAAGTAGCATCGACCTTAATGACGTGGATGGTGTAAACTTTCCAGGACCTTCATTTGCTGATGTGGCATGACTCAGAATGAGGAGAAACAGCTGCAAACATCCATTAATAACTGGAACATGGAATGTACAAAGTATGAATCTAGGAAAACTGGAGGTTGTCAAAAATGAGATGGAATGCTTGAAGATCAATATTCCAGGCATTAGTGAGCTGAATGGACTGGTACTGGCCATTCTGAATTGGACAGTCACAGGGATTACTATGCCAGGAATGAAAAATTGAAGAGGAATGCCATCACAACTATTATCAAAAAGAACATTTCAAGATCTACCCTGAAGTACAACACTGTCAGTGATAGGATAATATCCATACGCCTACAGGAAGACCAGTTAATTCAACTATTATTCAAATTTACACACCAACTACTAATGCCGAAGATGAAGAAATTGAAGATTTTTGCCAACTTCTGCAATCTGAAATTGATCAAATATGAAATTAAGATGCATTGATAATTACTGGTTATTGGAATGCAAAAGCTGGAAACAATGAAGGCTCAGTAGTTGGAAAATATGGCCTTGATATAGAAACAATACAGGAGATCACATGATAGAATTTTGCAAGACCAACTACTCCTTCATCGCAAATACCTTTGTTCAACAACATGAACGACAACTATACATGTGAACCTCACCAGATTAAATACACAGAAATCAAATAGACTACATCTGTGGAAAGAGATGATGGAAAAAGCCCAATATCATCAGTCAGAACAAGGACAGGGGCCAGCTGCAGAACAAACCAATAATTGTTTACATGCGAGTTCAAGTTGAAGCTGAAAAAAATTAGAACAAGTCCACAAGAGCCAAAGTACAACCTTGAGTATATCCTACTTGAATTTAGAGACCATCTCAAGAACAGATTTGACACATTGAACACTAATGACCTAAGACCAGAGGAGTCATGAGATAACATCAAAGATACATACATAAAGAAAGCAATAGTTCATTAAAAAGACAGGAAAGAAAGAAAAGACCAAAATGGATGTCAGAAGAGACTCTGAAACTTGCTCTTGAAGGTAGAGGAGTATTTACGGAAAATGGTGCCTATAGCAAGCACTGAAATTGCACCCTGTCCAAATATCTAGCACCCATCTTTTAGATAACTTTACCATAACATCAGCTAAAAAATACAAGTCAAGCTCATTTTACTTAACACATTGTGGAACTACATGAAAATTAGTTTTACCTTCCTTGCTTTCACTGATGAAAACTGATCTATGATGTGCTCAAAGCCATTTTTTTCAGTTTCTTCTCTTTCTACACTCAGCAGAGCAGGATCACACAGTCTGCCTTGACCCACGGAGGCTCTCAAAAGAAAAGTACTAATTTTAACTTGATCTCTCACATGTGGGGATGGAACTCAGTGGTTAATGAAACCGCTCAGTGGCACACAGACCCCCTTCAAGTGGCGCCTAGGACACGTGCCATACCTGCTATACCTTAGATACATCTCTGATGCTCAGTGAAAGGAAGAAATGATGAAGTGAAAGAGCTGCACAGAATATTTCAAAGGGTGGCTAAAGAAGACAAAGTAAAGTATTATAATGAAATGTGCAAAGACCTAGAATTCGGAAAGCAAAAGGGAAGAACAAGTTTGGTGTTTCTTAAGCTAAAAGAACTGAAGAAAAAAATTCAAGCCTTGAGTTATAATATTGAAGAATTCTATGGGCAACATATTGCACAATGCAAAAGAAGATGGAAGGAATACACAGAGTAACTGTACCAAAAAGAATTGGTCAACGTTCAACCATTTCAGGTGGTAGCATCTGATCAAGAACGAGTGGTAATGAAGGAAAAATTTCAAGTTGCACTGAAGGCATTGGCGAAAAACAAGCCTCCTTGAATTGACAGAATATCATTGAGATGTTTCAACAAACAGATACAACACTGGAAGCACCCACTCATCTATGCCAAGAAATTTGGAAGACAGTTATCTGGTCAATCAACTGTAAAAGATCCATGCATGTGCCCATTTCAAAGAAAGGTGATCCAATAGAATGTAGAAATTATCAAACAGTATCATTAATATCACATACAAGTAAAATTTGCTGAAGATCATTCAAAAATGGTTGCAGCAGTACATTGACAGGGAACTTCCAGAAATTCAAGCCAGATTTAGAAGATGACGTGGAACAAGGGATGTCATTGTTGATGTCAGATGGATTCTGGCTGAAAGCAGAGACTACCGGAAAGATGTTTACTTGTGTTTTATTGACTATGCAAAGGCATTTGACTGTGTGGATCATAACAAGTTATAGATAACACTGCAAAGAATGGTGTCTTAGTCATCTAGTGCTGCTCTAACAGAAATACCACAAATGGATGGCTTTCACAAAGAGAAATTTATTTTCTCACAGTCTAGTAGGCTAGAAGTCCAAATTCAGGGCGTCAGCTCCAGGGGAAGGCTTTCTCTCTCTGTCGGCTCTGGAGGAAGGTCCTCGTCATCATCAGTCTTTCCCTGAACTAGGAGCTTCTCTGCGCAGGAACCTAAGGTCCGAAGGATGCGCTCCGCTCCCGGTGCTTCTTTCTTGGCGGTATGAGGTCCCCAACTCTCTGCGTGCTTCTCTTTCCTTTTATCTCTTGAGAGATAAAAGGTCGTGCAGGCCACACCCCAGGAAAACTCCCTTTACATTGGATCAGGGATGTCACCTGGGTGAGGGTGGTGTTATAATCCCACTGTAATCCTCTTTAACATAAAATTACAATCACAAACTGGAGGACAACCACACAATTCTAGGAATCATGGCCCAGCCAAATTGATACATTGGCGGAGGGGGACATAATTCAAACCATGACAAACGGGAATTCCAGAACACTTAACTGTGCTCATGTGTAACCTGTACATAGATCAAGAGGTAGTCATTCAAACAGAACAAGGGGATACTGAGTGGTTTAAAATCACGAAAGGTGTGTGTCAGTGTTGTATCCTTTCATCATACTTATTCAATTTGTATTCTGAGCAAATAATCCTAGAAAATGGACTATGTGAAGAAGAATGTAGCATCAGGATGAGAGGAAGACAAATTAACAACCTGTGACATGTAGATGTTACAACCCTGCTTGCTGAAAGTGAAGAGGACTTGAAGCACTTAGTGATGAAGATCAAAGACTACAGCCTTCAGTATGGATTACACCTCAACATAAAGAAAACAAAACTCCTCACAATTGGACCGATAAGCAATATCATGATAAACAGAGGAAATATTGACTTTGTTAAAGATTTCATTTTAATTGGATCCACAATCAACACCCATGGAAGTAGCAGTCTAAAAATCAAACAACATATTGTATTGGGAAAATCTGCTGTAAAAGACCTCTTTAAGGTGTTAAAAAAGCAAAGATGTCACTTTGAGGACTAAGGTGTGCCTGACCCAGGCCATGGTATTTTCGATCTCCTCATTTTCAAGCAAAAGCTGGACAATGAATAAGACCACAGAAGAATTGATACCTTTGAATTATGGTTTTAGTGAAGAGTATTGAATATACCATGGACTGCCAAAAGAATAAACAAATCTGTCTTGGAAGAATGCTCCTTAGAAGAGAGGATGGCAAGATTTCATCTCACATACTCTGGACATGTTATCAGCAGGAACCAATCCCTGGAAAAGGATATCATGCTTGGTAATGTAGAGGATCAGATAAAAAGAGGAAGACCCTCGATGAGATGTATTGACAGTGGCTGCAATAATGAGCTCTAACATTGTAAGATGGCGCAGGACTGGGCAGTGTTTTGTTCTATTGTACACAGGGTTGCTATGAGTCGGAACTGACTCGATGGCACCTAACAACAACAACATGATTTCTTAGTTATTCACAGTTATATTTATTTAACTAGCATTTTCCCTTTCCTTAAATTAGCTCATCCTGATCTTGTACTGGTTATTTTACTATTGAGAATATTATCACATCAATTCTTGGCATTGCCTCACTTAGCAAGCAATGCTACCGCTCTGGTTGATTGGCTACATTTTAAAACCTGGTTGATGATCCTGTTTTCGTAATTTGTTATTTTTAATAATATCTTACAATGGTGGTCCAATTTCTACACAAATTGATTTTAACAACACCTTGTGCATACAAGGCTACATTCTGCCATCATTATTGACTCTAATGTCTTAACTGTAAATTCTATTTTGATCTTTTACTTTTTTATTTATATTTATTTATAAATATTTTCAACAGAATTTCCATTTACTAAATAAGTGACTAATATCACATAAATTGAAAATAGTAGGTGAAATTTAAAAATGAATACTTGACTATTTCATTCAGATTAAATTTAGTAAAAGATCAAAATAAAACTTAAACACAGTTTAAAATACAGATTAACAGGAATGAAAAATTCACTAAGGATTTAGGTTTCCAGATGGATTCAAGTTAAAAATGGGAAAAAATTACATTTATGAGTAAACTGGCTTGAATCTAAAGTAAACCTTCCAAATCATAGACGTTTCAGTTTCCTGTATGTCCTTAGAATGAATGTTCTCTGACTCTACAGGGATGTTCCATGTAATACTCTCACAGAGCAACACTGAGCTTCTGCTTAGCTTCAAATATTTTGTTGAACTTTAAAAATATAGACGTATTCAGAATACCCAAAGATGCCACAGCAGACTACCAGGGTACCACTTACAGGCCTAATAAAATGTTTATGTTATTCAATCTCCTCCAGGATTCTTATATTACAAATAGGTTTGATTATAAAGGAGTCTTCTTACCATATCTAATAGTTTAGTAGTTCTTTCTGTTCTTGACAAGAAAGCAGCATATTGGTTAGTCAAGTTAGGTAGTTCAGGACTTCCACTGACCTGTGAATTACAAAAAGCATGTAAAAAGGAAGAGGAAAAGGGTATCATTTCTTATTTTTATCAATACAAGTGGCACTATAAATAATAAGTTTTCAGCAAAGCTCAGCAATATTGTTCCATCATTAAATAGTGGTAAATATATATTCTTTAAAAGGTTAATTTTTTAAAATAAGATATGGAAGTAAAAACCTTTAAGTCAATGAGACATTAAAACAGAAAAATAGTTAATTCTATGAACCTCTAGGTAAATGAGATGGATCTAAATACATTATTTAAACACATTAAGCGTGAATTATTAGCTATATTCTAATGTTAAATTCAGACATCAATTCTTGTTCTGTTTTATAACCAGCAGGCAGTGATCTCAATAATATATGAGTACAAGGTACTTGGCCAATTATATAGTATTATTTGTTAATAACTGATTATTAACACATGAAATAAAAATATAATAATAATTTAACTTGATCATATGACAATCCTGGATTAACAAACTTTCAAAGAAAAATAATAAATACTCTCTTAAATATCAAAATATCTTATATGCATTGAAGATGTAAATTAATTAGCTAAAGGAGACTGGTAATCTAAAAATTTAATTAGCAATTAATCCTTACAATATTATACTCTTTTTGCTTTATCATATAATTTAGCCATTTCTAGTAACTTAAAGTGTATAACCAGCAGCAACATTTTTTGTGTATAGAAAAAGGATGAGGATTTATTTTCCTGTTTTAATATACCTCACTGTTTTTATTTCAGAATTTGATATTCATGTTTCATATTTCAGAATGTGATACATGGTAGAAAATAGTTTGATCTCTCTCCATATTTGTTTATATTTTTGGTAACATTAATCTCCTAAAAACCCATCACTCATATACTGTATCTTTGAAACTATCAGCCTCTCTACCCCAAATGCTGAAGCTGACATTTTTCCCCTCTTTTCCTCATGATATAATTCCTAATTAGCCACTCAAAAGAAAATAGGTAAATGCTGTCACTGTGAAAACAGAACAAGCAATCACAGTCAACATCTTGTAAAAATGTGAAAGTCTTCAAGTATAGAGCATCTGAGCCATTACTATTTCACAGGGTTGTTATACAAATTTATTGCTGTTGAAAAATAATTGCTTTTATAATAATTTTATTATTGTCATGTAGGTGGTAATATAAATTATAACAGAATTTCTAAAACATTTTGTAATTTTTTACTGTTTAGAGCACAGGAAGTACCAAGTCCAGGAAATGAATAACTCACTGGAAGACTTTGGCTTTAGAGGAAATGAGTAGTTTGCAGAAGACCTCATTTCTACCTAAGGTAAGTTAAAAAAAAAAAAATCAAATAAAAGTCTGTATTTAGAAGTTTAGAATTGTGGAAGCATCACAGACCCAAAAATCAACTAATCCATTGCCATCAAGTCGATACTGACTCATAGCAACCCTACAGGACACAGAAGAACTACCCTACAGGGTTTCCAAGGCTGTAATCATAGATCAGAGGGCTAAAATTCTGGAGAGGGCAGAACTTCTGAGAGGTGAGCTATCAATCTGCAGCTGCTTTTTCCCTGGGGCATTTGTTGGTAACAGCAACGCAGGCTATGATTCTGGGTTTAGGCCTGGCAAAAGGCTAAGAAACTGAAAAACCAACTTATTGTGGTTTTGTTGGGCCAAAAGGACAAAATTGCAGATTTGAGGAGCCTCAAAACACATGGCCTGTTTCCCCTTAAGATATGTGCAAAGGGGGTGAAGGCACAGCAAGGCTAGAAATCTAAGCCAAAAAAATCCCGAAATGCCGAGGCAGTAAAGATTACAGTTCAGAACCTGCCAGACAGAATTGCCCTGAACATGTCAGGCTCACAGTTGACAGAAGTACACTTAAGACATTGGACAAATCAAAGGTAAATGAAGTCCTAGCAAAACTGTAATTGGTATAATCTGTGATTAGATTAAGTTCATCTCTCACCTCTGTCAGTGTGAAGCCTCTCCAGAGGAAAACAACACCATTTAAATTCTCTGCAATATTTTTATACACTATCTGACATTCTATTAAAGATTATGTAGCATGCTAAAACACAGAGGCATGATCAAAAATCAAGAGAAGAAAAACAGACAATAACAAAGACCCACAGATAGTAACAACGACCCATAGGTGATATGTAGTTCTGGTAGTGCAGTGGTTAAGAGCTCAGCTGCTAACCAAAAGGTCAACAGTTCAAATCCACCAGCCACTCCTTGAAAATCCTATGGGGCAGTTCTACTCTGTCCTGTAGGGTGAAATCTATAAAAAAAATAATTAAATAGACATTCTAGAACTGAAAAATAAAATACAGGTTATCCCCAATATCTAAAAGTAGAACATTCCTATGAAATCTTTCATAAGCCAAAATGGCATAAAGTAAAGAAGCAATTACCATGAAGTTATATGGAAAAAAAATTTTGCACATTCCAAGATACAAAAAATAACCTACCAAAAGACCATAAAACTAAAATAACACTGACATATAATGTTCACAGACACAGTTCAAACATATGTGGCTTGATGATGAGATGCTGATTGAAGTTCCTGGGGAAGGAGCTTGGCAACTCCACTCTCATTGCTTGGGGTACATGCTGCCTCTTTAATGGCTCATTGCAAAAGAAATCTTGAAAGCTAGTTCTGCTAGTAAAAATGAAAATCCTCTATGGATTTCTCTCGGTTAGCAAAAACAGGTACTAATGTAGGTCTTTTGTAAAAAGTGAAGTTGCATAAAGTGAACTTTCAAAAAGCAGGAGATACTTCTATCTGAAAGTAAGAACTCAATTCTTGTTAGGTGCTGACGAGTCAGTTCCCACTCATAGCGACCCTATGTACAACAGAACGAAACACTGCCCGGTCCTGCACCATCCGCACAATCGTTATGCTTGAGCCCATTGTTGCAGCCACCGTGTTAATTCATCTCGTTGAGGGTTTCCTCTTTTTTGCAGACCCTCTACTCTACCAAGCATGATATCCTTCTCCAGGGACTGGTCCCTTCTGATAACATGTCCAAAGAACATGAGGTGAAATCTCGCCATCCTCATTCATAATGAACATTCTGGCTATATTTCTTCCAAGGCAGATTTGTTTATTCTTACGGCAGTTCATGGTACGTTCAATATTCTTCACCAACACCACAATTTAAAGGCATCAGTTCTTCTTCAGTCTTCCTTATTCATTGTCCAGCTTTCACAAGCATACGATGCAATTGAAAACACCACGGCTTGAGTCAGGCGCACCTTAGTCCTTAAAGTGACATCTTTGCTTTTTAATACTTTAAAGTGATATCTTGCAGCAGATTTGCAAAATGCAATGTGTCGTTTGAATCCTTGATGCTGCTTCCACGGGCATTGGTTGTGGATCCAAATAAAATGAAATCCTTTACAACTTCAATATTTTCTCTGTTTATCATGATGTTGCTTATTGGTCTAGTTGTGAGCAATTTTGTTTTCATTATGTTGAGGTGTAATCCATATTGAAGGCTGTGATCTTTGATCTTTATCATTAAGTGCTTCAAGTGCTCTTCACTTTTAGCAAGCAAGGTTGTGTCATTTGCATATTGCAGGTTGTTCATAAGTCTTCCTCCAATCCTGATGCCACGTTCTTCTTCATATAGTCCAGCTTCTTGGATTATTTGCTTAGCATACAGATTGAATAAGTACGGTGGAAGGATACAACCCTGACACACACCTTTCCTGACTTAATACCACCAGCATCCCCTTATTCTGTTCCAATGACTGACTGTCTCTTGGTCCATGCACAGGTTACACATGAGTACAGTCAAGTGTTCTGAAATACCCGTTCTTTGTAATGTTAGCCATAATTTGTTATGATCCACACAGTCAAATGCCTTTGCATAGTCAATAATATACAGGTAAACATCTTTCTGGTATTCCCTGCATCTGACATCAGCTATGATATCCCTTGTTCCACGCCCTCTTCTGAATCCCACTTGAATTTCTAGCAGCTCCCTGTCGATGAACTGCCGCAACTGCTTTTGAATGTTCTTCAGCAAAATTTTACTTGTGTGTGATATTAATGATACTGTTCAATAATTTCCGCATTCTGTTGGATCACCTTTCTCTGGAATGGGTACAAATATGCATCTATCCAGACAGTTGGTGAGGTAGCTGTCTTCCAAATTTCTTAGCATAGATAAGTGAGCACTTCCAGCGCTGCATCCAATTTCTGAAACATCTCAATTGGTATTCCGTCAGTTCCTGGAGCCTTGTTTTTCACCAATGCTTTCAGTGCAGCTTGGACCTCTTCCTTCAGTACCATCAGTTCTTGATTACATGCTACCTCTTGAAATGGTTGAACATCAACCAATTCTTTTTGGTACAGTGACTCTATGTATTCTTTCCATCCTCTTTTGATGCTTCCTGCACCATTTAGTATTTTCCCCACAGAATCCTTTAATATTTCAACTCCAGGCTTGAATTTTTTCTTCAGTTCTTTGAGCTTGAGAAATGTCAAGCATGTTCTTCCCTTTTGGTTTTCTATCTCCAGGTCTTTGCACATGTCATTACAATACTTTGTCTTCTCAAGTTGACATTTGAAATCTTCTGTTCAGCTCTTTTACTTCATCATTTCTTCCTTTCGCTGTAGCTACTCTACGTTCAAGAGCAACTTTCAGAGTCTCTTCTGACATTCATTTGGTTTTTCTTTCTTTCCTGTCTTTTTAATTCCCTCGCGCTTTCTTCATGTATGATGTCCTTGATGTCATCCCACAACTCGTCTGGTCTTCGATCATTAGTGTTCAATGTGTCAAATCTATTCTTGAGATGGTCTTTAGATATACTCAAGGTCATACTTTGGCTCTCGTGGATTTGTTCTAATTTTCTTTAACTTCAACTTGAACTTGCATATGAGCAATTGATGGTTTGTTCCACAGTTGTTCTGTTCCCATCCTTGTTCTGACTGATAATATTGAGTTTTTCTATCACCTCTTTCCACAGATGTAGTTGATTTGATTCCTGTATATTCCATCTGGTGAAGTCCACATGTATAGTTGCCATTTATGTTGGTGAAAAATGGTAAGAAGTCACTGGTCTTGCAAAATTCTACCATGTGATCTCCGGCATTATTTCTATAACCAAGGTTGTATTTCTCAACTACCAATCGTTCTTGTTTCCAACTTTCACATTCCAATTGCCAGTAATTATCAATGCATCTTGATTGCATGTTTTATCAATTTCAGACAGCAGAAGTTGGTAAAAATCTTCAATTTCTTCATCTTTGTTCTCAAGTGGTTGGTGTATAAATTTGAATAATAGTCGTATTAACTGGTCTTCCTTCTAGGTATATGGATATTAGCCTATTATTGACAGTGTTGTACCTCAGGATAGATCTTGAAATGTTCTTTTTCACGATGAATGTGACACCATTCCTCTTTGTCATTCCCAGCATAGTATGCCATATGATTTTCTGATTCATAATGGCCAATACCAGCCCATTTCAGCTCACTGATGCCTAGGATATCGTTGTTTATGCCTTCCATTTCATTTTTGATGACTTCCAATTTTCCTAGATTCATACTTCGTTCATTCCACATTCCTATTATTAATGGATGTTTGCAGCTGTTTCTTCTCATGTTGAGTCGTGCTATGTCAGCAAATGAAGGTCCCGAAAGCTTGACTCCGTCCATGTCATTAAGGCTGCTGCTACTTTGAGTAAGCAGCTCTTCTCCAGTCTTCTTTTGAGTGCCTTCCAATCTGAGGGACTCATCTTCTGGCACTACATCTTGAAAATGTTCTACAGCTGTTTATAAGATTTTCACTGGTTAGTTTTTTTCAGAAGTAGACTGCAAGTTTCTTCTTCCTAGTCTGCCTTAGTCTGGTAGCTCAGCTGGTACCTGTCCACCATGGATGACCTTACTGGTATTTGAATACCAGTGGCATGGCTTCCAGCATCACAGCAACACACAAGCCCCCACAGCACAACAAACTGACAGACACACGGAAGAACTCAATAGCAACCCTATAGGACAGAACTCAACAGATCATTTTTTTTATTTTAGTAGAAATATATAAAACAAAATATTTACTATTTCAACATTTTTTACATGTACAACTCAGTGACATTAATCATGTAAATCATGTTGTACAGCCATCACCACTATCCATTTGCAAAGTTTTCCATCATCCTTAACAGAAACAAAGCACCCCTTAAGAAATGACTCCTCCTTTCCCTCTCCCTCTCACCACTGGTTTTTAAGTTGTTTCCACTGACTTGATCAATTAATAGCATTCCAAACACAACTGAAAGGAAGATTATTGAATTGGAACATAGTTTAGCAGAAAATATCCAAACTGAGGCACAGAGAGAAAAAGGATATATAATACAGAAGGGTATTAAGAGTTATTTGGGGCATAATAAACAGGTTTAACATATATACTATTAAAGTTCCAAAAAGACCAGCAAAAAGGAATGTGGCAGAAGAACTATATAAAGATAATAACCAAGAATTTTTTTAAACTGATGAAGCACATTAACCTATAGATTCAAAGGCTCTATGAACCCCAGGCAAATAAATACCAAGAAAATCACACCTTAAAGCACATCAAACGCAAAACCAAAGACAAAGAAAACTACACATTTCCTTCAAAAAAGCAACAAGTCTGACAACTTATTTCTCAATGGAAATGACAGAATGCATAATACAAAGACATGACATCTTTAAAGCGCTGAAAGAAAATAACTACCAACCTAAAAATCTATACCCGCAAACAAATAATTCAAAAATGACAAAATATATTGTCAGACAAACAAAAACTGATGATCCATCAGCAGACCTGCACCAGAGTAAGCACTAAATAGAGTTTTTCAGGCAGAAGAAAAATAATTCATAATGTGGGTATGTGGGTTTTACTCATTTTGAAAGTTTGCAAAAATTTTAGCCATTATTTCTTAAAATATTTTCTATGTTCTCCACACTCCTCCTCACTTTCAGGGACTCCAATTACACATATATAGGCCACTGAAGTTGTCCCTTAACTCACTCATTAAGGCGTTCTTTTTTCTTTTTCTGGATTTTTTCTATTACTACGTCTTCAGGTTCACTAATCTTTACATCTGAACTGTCTAATCTGCTGTTAACGCCAAACAATGCACTTTTTCTAAAACATATTGTGATCACTAGAACTTAAATTTGTGCTTTTTATTTCTGCCATTTCTCTATTTAATATGCTTATTCTTTACCTTCTTGAACATATGGAATAGAGTTATAGTAACTTTAATCTCCTTATCTACTAATTCTATCATTTGTGTCATTTCTGTGCTTGTTTAACTGATGTTTTTTCCTCATTATGGGGTGTATTTCCCAACTTTCATGTACCTAGTAATTTTTTTATTGGATTCCTGACTCTGGATTTTACCCTATTGGATGCTGGCCATTTTTAATTTCTTATAAATATTCTTGAGATTTGTTCTGGGATGCAGTAAAATTTCTTGGGAAAAATATCCTTTTAAGACTCCATCTCCTCAACTCACAAGACTGCCAGGACCTACCTGGGTTCCTCTTCTGTATGGTACAAACTGGAAACTCTATCTAGGCAGTAGGCTGATGGAATCATGGAGCTCACCTCATTTGTTTTCGATGTTGAAGGATCACTGTCCTGTGCTGTCTGATGTTCAATACCTAACAACTATTCATATATTTGGGCAATTTTTTTAGTTATTCATGAATATATGTAAATCAATCCCTTCCCTGTTACATCATTTTGACCAGGAGAAGTCAAGAATAAATTTTAAAATGTAAATCTGATCATATTATTGTCCAAAAAAAAAAAGCAACAGCGAAAAGCAAAAACTAAATTTCAGTGGTTTCTTATTGCCTTCAGATTAAACTAAAATTCCTGAGCATAGAAATTAAACTTGAACATAGCAGAATAAAGTCAACTTCCCCATCTCTTTCTGGATATCCTCCAGAAAAAAGGAAAAGAAAGAGAGAGAGGAAGAAAGAAATCACACTACAGTTGTTTGTGAAAGTAGGAGATAACTAAAATCCAAGACTTCCAGAAACAGCTGCCAAAAGTAATAAAGATTGAGCAGGTGCAGTATGGGGAAAACTGGAGAAAAGAAATACAGAGAAAAGACAGAGACTCCATATCTCATAGTTAGCACAAACACTTCTCGAACAACAAACTCTTAGGTACAAAATATAAATCCCTTGTTTGCAAACATAGGAGCAAGGACGCACTGACTTCCTTGGTCTCAAAAACAGAAGTGTAATTAAAAGATCACACTCACAAAGCACATACCAGGAAGAAGTCTGTTTCTGTGCCAGCAAGAGAAAAGTCTTTACATTATCAGTAATCAATATCACTAATGAAAAAGGGATATCACTTCGATATTACTTGTTTACACCCTATAGCTAATTTGTGTGTTTACTCTTTTTTTCTTGAGAAATTTTGCTAAGGGTTAATAAATTCTTTTAATCTCTTCAAAGAATCAATATTGGCTTTATTTAATTCCTCTATCATATGTTGTTGATAGGTGCTATCAAGTTGCTTCCGACTCATAGCAACCCAATGTACAAAAGAAGGAAACTGCTTGGTCCTATGCCATCCCCACCATTGTCTATCAGGTTTCTAACCTTTATTATCTCTTTCTTTTTACTTTATATGGGCTGAATTTGCTTTCCTTTTTCTAATTTCTTGAGATAAACTCTTAGATTATTAATTCTAAACAATTTCTTGTTTTCAAATATCAGCATTTAATATTATAAATTTTCTCAAAGTCACTGCTTTAGCCTAGCCACTACAAATTTTAGTATATTTTGGTTTTTATTCTTGGCAAGTCAAAAAATGTTTTCTATTTTCCCCTGTGATTTATTCTTTTACCTATAGGTTCTTTAGATATGTATTCCTTAGTTTCCAACTATTTGGGGGTTTTCTCATTATCATTTTGTTATTTTCCTAATTTAATTTCATTATGGCCAAAAACATATTCTGTTTGATTTCAATCTTCTGAGAAATTTGTGAGTCTTGTTTTATGGCACAGTATATGGTTTATTTTGGTGAATGTTCAATATATACTTCAAAACAACATGTATTCTATGATTGTTAGGTGTAATCTTCTATAAATGTCCATTAACTAAATTTGGTTAATGATATTGTTCATGTCTTCTATAAATTACATATTTTTCTGTCTCCTTGTTCCATCAATTACTGAGACAAGTGTTTCAAACTCCAGTTATGATTGTGAGTTTGAATTTCTTCTTTTAATTCTATTAAATCTTGTTTCAAATATTTTGAAGCTATTTTCTTGGGATTGTTATATCCCTTTGATGAATTAACTCCATTATCATTATAAAATGTTCCTCCTTGTGATGGTTAAGGTAGTGTGTCAACTTGGCTGGGCCATGATTCTCAGTGGTTTGGCAGTTATGACATAGTTTGGCAGTTATGTAATGACATAATTTTGCAGTTATGTAATGATGTAATCAACTCCATGATGAGATCTGCTATGAGCAGTCAATCAGTTAAAAGGGAGTTTCCCTGGGGCTGTGGCCTGCCTCCAGTATATAAACGTATGTTCCAGAGAGGCTCTCGCTCTGGATCCTAGATCCAGCTCATCACCATCTAACTTGAAGTCCCAACCTCAAGTTCTTGGGACTTGAGCCAGCGACCTGTCATACTGCCTGCCGATCTCAGGATTAATCGGCCTCCACATCTTGTGAGCCAGTAGCCAGCTGTCTTACCTGCTGATCTTAGATTTGTCAGCCCCTGTAGCTACATAAGTCAAGAGAATCCTCCAAACTGACCCACGGACTTGGGACTTACCAGTCTCTATAACAGTGTGAGCCATTTTCTTGAATTAAATCTCTCACCTCTCTCTCTCTCTCTCTATATATATATATATATATATATATATATCTTCACTGGGTTTTGCTTCTCTAGAGGGCCCAGCCTAAGACAATCATTAATTAGAAATAAAATGAACTATGTTTCAATTAAAGGATTATCAGTCTGAATTTTTAAAAATCCATATGCTGCTTATAGTATGTCAATATAAAAATAGAGAGATATTGAAAGGAATATCATAAAGATACAAAAATATTGAAAGTAGAAGAATGGAAAAAAGATACACTAGCTATCAGAGAGGAAGGTCGTGCAGTTACATTAATATCAGACTTCAAGGCAGAATTACTAAAGAAACTGTGATATTTCATAACAACAACAAAAAAAAACCTTTTAGGTCATAAAGAACATACCACAATACAACATTTAAATTTACCTAATAACATAGATTTAAAAATATATAAGGCAACACTGAAAGCACTAACATAAGAACCAGACAAAACTTCTTTTTCAGCAACTGATGGAATAAACTGATGAAACTTTTAATGTAGCAGACTCAGAATATGAACCTCTACAAATCACTCAGCCCCACCTGTCCCTAGACCCTGGGAAGAAAGACTTGCTAGGTAGAGAGCCACAGCCACTACTGCCTTCACCTTCTTCTTGATATGATTGGCTGTCTCAGTTTCCCCCAGAGTAGGAGTCATACTCTGGGCATAGTATCCAGTATTCCCACTGTAGCAGGAGCCTCTGCAGGGTGGGTGCCAGGCCTTACGCAAGAAGACAAACACTTCCCATCACTTCCAGACTTCAATGTTGCACTGTACTGCAGAGTGTTAAGATATGGCAGCTACCTGGAGGGGTCATGTAAACTCAAAAACAGGAAGAGCCTATGGAACAAACTTTGACCAAGAAAAGACAGATGGGAAGGGGTCACCAAATAAGTTTCTCTTCCTTCATCCTACTGTCCCCTATGAACTGTTCTAGATACCCTTACGTGACCCAGAAACTAGTTGTGTTTCCTTGTGATGCTGTGGCCAACTGGGTAAGGTACCGCCTTGATTTTGCCTTCTCTCTTCCCCAGCCTTACTTTTTCCCTCACTCTTGTGGCCCATGGATTTCCTTCCAATAAAGACTTAGCCCAAGGCAAAGTTTATGGGCCATGTTTCCTAGGGAACCTGGGTTAATCCATTCAATACAGTACAAAAGTTTTGAACAAGGCAGTTAACAAACATGACCCAAATGACATATATAGAAAGCTATAAACTAAATATACATTTCAAGCACACCTGAAGCTTCTACCAAAATCGATCATATGCTGGACCATTAAGCAAATTTCAATAAATTTCAAACGAATGAAATTAATATATACTCGGTCTACAGTAAAATTAATCTATAAATCAATATCTAAATGATAATTAGAAAGTGCCCCTATTTTCCATGCAAATTTAAAACTGTTTTGAACTGAACAATGAAAATATTATATACCCACTCCTCACTTATCGACATGGTTAGGTTCCAAAGGTTGTTACACAAAAATCAGCATTATACAAAAATGGCATCATTACATAGCTGACAAATTACATCATTAAATAACTCCAAATTACATCATTACATAACTGCCAAACCACTGAGAATCATGGCCCAGCCAAGCTAACACATAACCTTAACTATCACAGCCAGCGTTACTCTTGCCTCACATCTCAGAGTTCATTACTGCTAGACATACATCATTAATGCACAAAATAGATGAACAGTAGACGTTTTACTATTGTCATAAATGCAAAATCTCAGATAATGAGAAGTCGGTGAGGCATAGGTGTATGTTAAAGCATGTGGAATGCAACTAAAAACCATACTTAGATTTAAATTTATAGCCCAAAATACATGTATTAGAAAATAAGAAAGGCTGAAAACCAATAAACTAAGCATCTACCTCAAGGCATTAAAAAAATAATAATTAAATTACCCCAAAGAAAGAAGAAGGGAAATAATAAAGATAAAGTCACAATTCAATGAAATAGAAAACAAATACATAGTAAAGAGCATCAACAAAGCCAAAATATGGTTCTTTAAAAAGGCTAAATACTTTTATTAACCCTTCATGAGACTGATCAAAGAAAAAAAGAGTTAATGCACAAATTATCAATATCAAGAGTAAAAAGTGGGCATTAAAAATCATTTGTAGATATTATGAACAACTTCATACCAATAAATTTGAAAAATTAGATGAACTATTCCTCAAAAAACATCTTACCAACATTGATGTAAGAAGATATAGGGAAACTTATTAATACTAGTTATTAAGTAAAAGAAACTCATAATTCATAACTTCCCACAAAGAAAATTCAAAGCCTGTGGGCTCTACAGGGGAAGTACACCAAACTGAAGAGAAAAAACAAACAAAAAAAATTAATCTTTCACAATATTTACCTGTGTTTTATTGACTATACAAAGGCATTTGACTGTGTTGATCATAACAAATTATAGATAACATTGGGAAGACTGGGAATTCCAGAACACTTACTTGTGCTCATGAGGAACCTGTACTTAGACCAAGAAGCAGTCCTTCAAACAGTACAAGGGGATACTTCGTGGTTTAAAGTTAAGAAAGGTGTGTGTCAGGGTTGTATCCTTTCACCATACCTATTCAATCTGCATGCTGAGCAAATAATCTGAGAAGCTGGACTATAT
>NW_004444227.1:270812-323278 GCF_000243295.1 Trichechus manatus latirostris
ACCACAGCCTTCAGTATGGATTACACCTCAACATAAAGAATACAAAAATCCTCACAACTGGACCATTAAGCAACATCGTGATAAATGGAGAAACGATTGAAGTTGTCAAGGATTTCATTTTACTTGGTTCCACAATCAACACCCATGGAAGCAGGAGTCAAGAAATCAAACGACATGTTGCATTAGTGTTGAAAAGCAAAGATGCCACTTTGAGGACTAAGGTATGCCTGACACAAGCCATGGTATTTTCAATCATCTCATATGCATGTGAAAGCTGGACAATGAATCAGGAAGACCGAAGAAGAACTGATACCTTTAAATTGTGGTGTTGGTGAAGAATATTGGATATACTATGGACTGCCAGGAGAATGAACAATTCTGTCTCAGAAGAAGTACAGCCAGAATGCTTATTAGAAGCAAGGATGGAGAGACTACATCTCACACACTTTGGAAATGTTATCAGGAGGGACCAGTCCCTGAAGAAGGACAACATGTTTGATAAAGAAAAGGGTCACTGAAAAAGAGGAAGACCCTCAACGTGACTGATTGACATAGTGGCTGCAACAATGGGCTCAAGCATAATAACGATTGTGAGGATGGCACAGGACTGGGCAGTGTTTCGTTCTGTTGTACATAGGGTCTGTATGAGTGGGAACTGACTCAAGGGCACCTAACAGCAACAAATATTGACTCTATGTACACTAACCTGTCTGTGCTGAAACCTGGGTGATAGTAAGAATACTACCAAAATACTAGATTTGTACACCTGTGAAGAAATGAAAATGGGGCATGCTCAATGGAAGATCCCAAGTAGAAGACTCTGTTAACTAAGTCATCAAAATTTCCTGCCTTGGATAAGGTTTTACTGTCACCATTCAGAGGCAAAAGGAAAAACAATTTCTTCTCTGGGAGCAATACCTCTTATTTAATATACCTGGTCCATTTTTGCTCAAGTTGTGCCTCTGCTCCATTGAATTCAGCTTAAACCAACATGCTCAGAATCAGTTTCAGCATATAGGATCAAGCTCTCAGTAATATTCAGAAAATATACTAAATGAGCCCCATTTGGACAGAAAGAGTCAATAAACTTCAGAAACTGGACAACCTCCAACTTCTAGTGATTAAGACATGATGGAGAACACCTTTTATTGGTTTGGACACAACGTAGACTGGTGTATAAATCATGTCAGAGGACTCTAAAGAGCCAAAGGCTGGCTGGAGCAACCTGAAGCATCAGAGAAAGCTCTGACCTGAGAAGAACTCCATTCCCAGAGTGTGTTGAGGCAAAGATGCACAGCAGGCCTGGGAGTGTTTCAAGGAGGAGGAAGATATCAATTACATGGAGTAAAAGTCATATCACTCACTCTGGATGAAGCCAGCTGCCATACGTAGAGGCCCATGTGCTAAGGAACCCAAACCTCCTGGCAACAACCACATGAGTGAGCTTGGAAGTAGATCCTCCAGTGCCAGTCAAGCCAGCCTTCAGAAGACTGTAGCCCTGACCAGCATCTTGATTGCAACCCCGTGAGAGACTCTGAGACAGAACCACCCAGCAAGGCCACTCCCTGTTTTCTGATCCCCAGAAAGTGTAAGATAATAAACGTCTGTTGTTTTAAGACAAAAAAAATTAATCTTTTACAAATTCTTCCAGAGATTAAGAAAAAAAGAAATACTTCCCAACTCCTATTATGACGTCAACATAATCTTGATTGAGTGACCAATCTCACTCATTAACAAAGATGTAAAATTCTAAGCAAAATATTAGGAAGCCAAATCCAGTCAAAGAGCAAACTGGTTTTATCCCAGATGGCAAGTTTGGTTTAACATGAGAAAATCAAACAAAATATCTTATCACTTTAAAAGAATTATTTTAAAAATCATGATAAAAATTCTTCACAAACTAGGGACTAAAAGGGATTTTAATAGATGATAACTAAGCAAAATCACAGCAAATACCCTACTCAGTGGTGAAATGTTAAAAGCATTTCCTCTGAGATCAAAAATCCGGCAACAGATTACCATTTCTATTCAAGTGGAGGTTTCAGTCTGTATAGTAAGGCAAGAAAGAATATAAAAAGTGAAATGAATGGAGGAGAAAAAAAGAGATTAAGCTGACATTATTCATAGATTGCATAATTCTGCTTGTGGAAAATCCAAAAGAAACTACTAATAAATCCACAGAATTAATAATTAAATTTAACAAGAATTCTGGACTCTTAGCAAAGCAAATCTAAAAGATCAATTATATTTCTTTGTAACAATAACAGAAAGCTAAACAAAGAAACATTTAAAAGGCACCATTCACAACAGAATTTTAAAAAACAAAGATGAAAAAAATATAATGAAAAGATGTGTAAGACTTCCCCCCCAAAATTATAAAACATCAGGAAAAACTTAAAGACCTCATTTGAAGCTAAATTCACTCCCTCAAAATAGTGAAGCAATCCTAAAACGAAGATAAGTGTTTAAAGAAGTAGGTATGATGAGATCCTCAAAGATATTTTTTTTAAAAAAGATCCATTTTATTTTAATTATAAAACATAGCTGTGGACCAAATTAATTTTTAGTCTTATGCCATAAGATACCATATATTGATAATTTCAATAATATTATGACTTATACTAATGAGTCATATATCACAAGTAATTTCAAGAACAACCCTAAGGACTTGGTATTAGGTTTAAAAACATTATTTTGGTATTCATATATTACCTGATAATCAGCAGGCCCAGGAGTAATAAGAGTTTCTTTCCGAAACAGGAAAAATGTCCGAGGAACAGAAGATCCAAATGCACTTTTCTTTTTTTTCTCTGAGCAGATATTTTTAACATTGTCAACTATAGCACTGTTTAGGATATTATAAAACCCAGGGCCTAAAATTATGAAGAATATCAAAAATAAGAATAAACATTCCTTTACTTCTTTTGAACTGAGAAATTTTACACTAAGTAATTTTTTTAGAAAGAACACCCAGAAAAATATTAAAATATGTAAAGTTTAATCAATTAGAAATATCTTCTTTGAAATATCTGACATTGCACTAGTCTTCGCAGCTAGTGTAATAATATAACTTTACTGTCAATCATCTGGATATGCTATAAATTAGACATCTTTTTATCAATTTTATTTTATTTAATCATCAGGCAAGGTTAAGAACCATAGCTACCAAGTAGCAAGTCTATACTACAAATATCCAATAAACTTCAGAACATATGGAAACTTTAAATAACTTAAGTTTCTAGTACATTCACTGCCTTACCCTCAATTAGTTATTGTAAAATCCTCCACTTAATTTTTATTAAATAAAGAGGAAAATATCATGATAAAACATAAATAGGTAGGTTAATTATCCTTTACCTATAATTTATTCCTGAAGAAGAAAACTAAGTATAAAAATCTCTTCTTCACATTGAAACAAATACTGGAATCAAAATGGCAGAGTAGGAATCTCCATGCTCCCCTCCTCACCCAGAGAAAGTACAAATACAAGCAGAAAACAGCACTGTCGCCTTGCTGGAATGCTTGTGAACAGCCAGGAGATCACGACAGCAAGGTGCAGCCTTGCAGAATAGTAGGAAGACTTTGAGACTTTTCTCTTGATGCTGGCTCGAACATCACCCCTGACCCATTCGGCAGCTGGCTAGAAGTGTCAGCTGCATTGCCAGCTTTGGAGCTGAGCCCCTAGTTCTAGGGTGAACAGAGAGCATTTTATTAACAGGGTGTGATGTTTCCCTGCGTTAATCAGTCAAGTGACTACTCAAAGGACAAAAACAAAGTGTTTGTCTCGTTTCATCCATCTTGGAGGTCACTGGGGTGGAAGAACGTCAGACATAGATCACTCACTGTAAGGTAAGCAAAGAAGCCCATGGCTGCCTGGAGCAAAGGAGGGAGACAGAGATGCCAGGGTGAAAATGCCAGGGAGAGAATTTCCTTGGGAAATTGGGGCACATAATGTCACCTGTTGTTGTTGTTGTGTGTTGTCAAGTCAATTCTGACTCATAGCAACCTTACAGGACAGAGTAGAACTCCCCATAGGGTTTCCTAAACTATAATTTTACAGGAGCATATCACCAGATCTTTCCTCCTGCGGAGCAGATGGTGGGTTTGAACCACAGATCATTCAGTTAGCAGCTAAGCCTTTAACCATTGCACAACCAGGGCTGCTTTAAAAGCACCTAAGTGTGTTTAATTCAGAGAGTCACAGGCATGTACAGGGCAAGATGCCTGGCCAGAAAAATCAAAGGTAATCCTACATTTTCTTCTTGGGTGGATCTCCCAGCTCAGTGTAAGGCTGCATAAGGATTTTCACAGCACAGAGCCAGTCTGCAAAGACAGCAAGAGGCTTTTTTCCCAGTGGTTTTCCCACTGTTTATTTTAGCAAAAATAGTTTGAAAAAGTCACTAAGCTAACTGACTACCACAACCTTAAACAATAAAGAAAAGAGAGAAAGGAAGAAAGAAAAAAATAAAGAAAAACTAGCAAACCCTGAGAGAACTTGAGTTCTAAAACTACTGTATTATACCATTAAAATGTCTCATTTTGAACAACAACAAAAAAAACCACAAGACATACAGAGAAACAGGGAAATATGCCCCATTCAAAGCAACAAAATAAGGCAGCAAAGACTGTCATTTAAGAAGAGGCCATTGAAAATACCATGGCTTGGGCCAGGCACACCTTAATCCTCAGTATGACGTATTTGCTTTTTAACACTTGAAAGAAGTGTTTTGCAGCAGATTTTCATCTGTCACGCGTCTGTCAGTTTGTCGCACTGTGGTGGCTTGCATGTTGTTGTGATGTTGAAAGCTATGCCACCAGTATTTCAAATACCAGCAGGGCAAAGTAGACAGGTTTCAGTGAAGCTTCCAGACTAAGACAGACTAGGAAAAAGGACCTGGCGGTCTACTTCTCAAATAACTGGCCAGTGAAAACCTTACGAATAGCAGCAGGAAAACAGTACAAAGCTACAGTTAAGACATATGACATATTAAATTGAAATCTTAATAAAGCTGTAAATTATTTTTAACTGTCTCTGTTTAGTGATAAATGGAGAAAATATTGAAGTCATCAAGGATTTCATTTTAATTGGATCCACAATCAACAACCATGGAAGGAGCAGTCAAGAAATAAACGACATATCGCATTGGGCAAATCTGCTGCAAAAGACCTCTTTAAAGTGTTCAAAAGCAAATATGTCACTTTGAGGACTAAGATGAGTCTGACCCAAGCCATGGTATTTTCAATCTTCTCATATGCATGCGAAAACTGAACAATCAATAAGGAAGACAGAAGAAGAACTGATGCCTTTAGATTATGATGTTGGCAAAGAATATTCAATATACCATGGACTGCCAGTAGAACAAACAAATCTGTCTTGGAAAAAGTACAGCCAGAAAGCTCCTTAGAAACGAGGATGGCAAGACTTCATCTCACATACTCTGGACATGTCATCAGGAGGGACCAGTCCCTGGAAAAGCACATCATGCTTGGTAATGTAGAGGGTCAGTGAAAAAGAGGAAGACCCTGAACAAAACGGATTGACACAGTGGCTGCAACAATGGGCTCAAACAGCAACAATTGTGAAGATGGTACAGGACTGGATAGCATTTTGTTCTGTTGTGTATGGGGTCACTATGAGTCAGAACCAACTCAACAGCACCTAGCAACAAATGTTTAGTGCACAGTCAATGCTAAAAAAAAAATTGATTGACTTAAAATGGCAACACTAACTGTATAGAATCACAGCAACAATAACAAAAAAAACTGCACTCTGATGCATCCACCTTGTTAAGAATATTAAGTTATATAAAGCTCAACAGCAGAAATGCTAACCTGGCATTTCCTCTGTCCTGGATTCCTGTGTGAATCGAGCAGCACTTTGACCAAATGCAGATTTTTTCAGTCCTAAAGTTTTCTTTGAGGACTTGAGAGCAGTTCGAGGTTCATTATACGTGCCAGGAGCTGGTGTGATTGATTTCATAGGTACAAATCTCTAGTGAAGAACGGGAAAATACGCCAATGACAGACTAATAGTACATTTTGATACTTCATGAGTTAAAAGCTGCCTTCTTAGTAATATAACATCTGGAGTTTAATTTACATCTTAATGTAGTGAATGAATTAATATCTTATACCCATCAAACCATAAAATAAATAGCTTTTAGTAAAATCACCTATATATTAATGCAGCAATGCATTATGTACATTACCTGTGGAAGAAAATCATCACAACATGAACTTCTTGATGATAATGTACGGACAATTTTTACATTTAAAATATTCTACAAGGTATTAAGTTAAAAATTATATGATCTAATATAGTTTCTTGTATGTAATAAAAATCACATGAGTTGACAAAGTTCCTTAACATATGTATTCAATTAACCCCCCAATATCATTAAATACCTTAATAAATCTAAAATCTTATATTCAAGTAGTTTAGAAATCCAATTTAATTACATAAACGTTAGTATTTATTAAATAGTATTACATGTATATATAGAGAGAATATGAACTCTTAGGAAATACAGTGTTTGATAATCTTATTTTTTTATCTTTTTATTTGGAAATAGTTTCAAATTTACAGAAAAGTTGCATGAATAAAAATAATACAGAAAACACATGCATAATCTTTACCAAGATGCACCTATTGTTAACGTTACCCTATTTGCTTTTTCATTTGCCTCCTCTCTCTGTTTCTTTCTCTATCTGTCTCTCCCTCTCCCTGTCTCTCTGTACACACACATGCACACACACATGCACACACACATGCACGCACACGCATGCACGCACACATGCACGCACACACGTGCGCACACACACGCACATGCACACACACACGCGCACACACACATACACATGTACACATATATAGAACCATTTAATGGAATGTTACATAAGTTATAACCCATTACCCCTAAATACTTCCTAATACTCGTGTATTTCCTAAAAACAGGGATACTTTCTTACATAACCACAATACACTCATCAACTTCAGAGAAGCATTATTGATAGAATGCTTTTATCTAATCTGCCATTCATATTCAAAATCTGTCAGTCAGCCTCATAATGTCCCTACTGCATTTTTTTCTCTCCAGTACGTAACCTACCCTAGGATCAGGTATTATATTTAGTCATCATGTCTCTTTAAAAAAAAAAAAACCAAACCCTTTGCCATCGAATCAACCCTACGGGACAGAGCAGAACTGCCCCATAGGATTTCCAAGGAGCGCCTGGTGGATTTAAACTGCCAGTCTTTTGGTTAGCATCCGTAGCTCTTAACCACTACACCACCAGGTTTTCCATTAACTTCCTTTAATCTAGGAACATTTCCACAGCCTTCCTTTGTGTGTTATGACTGACATTTTAGAAGAATACAGCAACATCACTTCCCTTTCGTATAGTAGAACCTTCCTTTTTGGGAGTTTCTGGATGCTTCCCCATGATTATATCTATACTATGCGTTCCCAAACACAATACTAAATAGCTGATGTTGTGGTTTTCTAAGGGTATCACATCTGCAGGAACACGAAGTCCTTTGTCCCTCACTGGTCATGTTCATTTTAATCAAATCCAATACTCCTTCTATATTTACTAGTCAACACTCAGCATTGTACTCTAAACAAAGGCCCTCCCTTCTCCCCCAATTATATCTTTATCTATCTATCTATCTGTCTGTCTCTCTGTCTGCCTGCCTATCTTCCTGTCTATTTATTGTAATATGGACTCATGAATGCTAATTTTAATAATTTATAATTCATTTCTGTACTTAATTATTTTGGCCCAGAAATTGCAAGTTGAGGTTAGACGACTCCAAGCTGTCTCCTAGGTACCTATAACATGCCCTAGATTTTTTTTTTAGTACTTCTTTACTTTCCAATACAACAAGATGTTGTGGGCTCATTTTGTACCTACTCTGCCCAGCCCTGGAATCAGCTATTTCTCTGAGAAACCCTGTCTTTTTAGTAGGGAATGAAATTAGACGTCAAGATCTAGGCTCAAGATGTGCTTCTTGCTACTAGGGTGTCTGCTTCTTGATCCTTTCAGCAGACAGAGCCAGGAAATATATACATACATTTACACATACATGTATATCTTAACATCATGAGTTTAACTTCCATTCAAATTTACCCCCACAGGGTACTTTGTAGCCTCCATCAATCCATATTTATATGTATATTTTTCCACAGTGAAAACCCTGGCTCCTAATATTAGTTATTTTGCTTAAACCTGTAATATATCTGAAATACTCTCAGAATTAATTCTCCCATACTGTTACAATATACAAGCTTACTAAAACAGATTCAGAATTTGTTTATAAACTTCCATTTGGTATCCCCACCCCATCCCATCCAAGACTGAAGATACATAATCAAATATGGTGTTACTAGGGTAATCTGAATTCTTTTTTTTTTCATTCAGTGTGGTTAGGGGTATTCATTCAATGACTCATTTATTTCCTTCTTTCAGTTTCAGTTTTTTTTTTTAAACACTTCCCATTATTATTGATTGAATTTTATGTTTTGAATATGTGGAACACTGACATGCTTCCAAAAGACAAAATATATACTGCCTTCTACCCAATGGTATGCTGCATCTCTAGGGGAAAAAATGTCTTGATTTGTAACATATGCCAATTTTCATGGTGTAAATATATCCAACATGGAGGCTGATTTCACACAACCAGCATAACATCAACCAACTTGCAAAACTCCTGAAAAATTAACAATTCGCTCTTGCAAGCAAATACAAGTGAGCTGTAGCATACCAATGCTTCTACCTCAACTTCTCACCATCCATTGTAAGTGACCAACTTCATTATTTTCTGGTTTATTTTTGATAAGTAGTTAGATGTGTGTTTTCTTATTTTCCCTTAATTTCTTATACAAAAAGTAGTATATTTTATATGTTCTTTTGCATTTTGTCAAGTAGGGAGATCTTAACACTACCAAAGCAATTTATTACTACAAATACCAAAAAAAAATTCTCTAATTTTTTTCCTAAATATTACCTTATTATTTAGATGCTGAATACAATGTTTTAAAAAACAATATTTCAACCCTGGTTACATATTAGAATCACTTGAAGAGTTAAAAAACACAAACACTGATGCCTGGGCTTGATTCTGAACAAACTAAATCAATCTCTAGGAAGCAAGGGAGAAGGACAGGTTGAAAGCTGGGTATCACAATGTTTTAAAATTCCCCAGGTGTTTCTGATGTGCAGCCAGGGTGAAAACCATTCTTACAAAGGAAATCTTATGTTTTAAAATTTGTTGAAGACATAAGGAAATTTAGTACATTTAGATAAAATATCAGATAACTCCTTAAATCAATGACTAAAATAAGTATTCTAGCACATAATCTGTCTTTATTACTATATACCACAAATTCTGTGTTCTAAGTTCATCTTCCTACTTGTTTTAATTGCTTTTTCTTTCATCATCATTAATGTGTCTGTTCATATTCAGCTAAACACTAACACTATCCCTAGAAGGCAGTCCTGTTTGATTTTAACTCTTTCATCTTTCACCTCCAAACTATAGATATGCGTGTCCTCTTAGGTTTCATGCTAACACTTCGCGCATTCACTTAGCATGTATATTTGAAAACTCAGGCTAAAACAGACAGTTTGTATAAGCTAAACTGAACTTTCACATATGCAAGTTTGCTTATAGAAAATGTTTAATCAATAATTTCGATTCTAATACTCATCTTTGTGTATTATTGTTAATATTCTGATCTTATTTCATTTCATTTTACTCATATTTTTGGGCAATATAATTTGCCAAGGCTGTGCGTGTTTCCAGTTTGCTTAAATACCACTTTTACTTTAATAATCTCCCTAAACACCATTGGATTTTTTGCTGGCTTCACATTATGCCTATTAGAATCTGTATATGAAAATGTCTGCAGGCCATTACCTGGGACTGAGAAAGAAAAGCAGGGGATGGCTCATTTACATTTGATATCATACTTTCAGTCTTCTGAAACTGACTTTTAATGTCATATCTTCCAGGCCCTGGTACACCCTAAATTACAGACAGAAAGAAATACACGTTCTCATTAACAAAGGCTCTATAGCACCTAAGGGAACAGTTGGCTAAATATCTGAACCAAAGCTACAGGGTTTTTAAGCATATTCCTATATGATATTACCAAATCACTTCATTAAAAGGCAAGCCAGAACACAAGTCTTAAGAGCAGCAAAAAAGAAAAATTTCCTTAGCAAAGCTTCCCATGAACCTAGCAAACACTCCGTGAAGCTTTGCTGCCCTCTACTGATATATCTCAGATAAATTATTCAGCTCTCCACATAATTATACATTACAATGAAGAAATAAAAATGTCTTTTATATTTCTTCCATTTAAAAGAATACAAGTAGCTTCTCCATAAAAAAATTTTTACTATTTTTTCATCTTTAAACAATAGCCAATATTTTTTTCCAACAAATAAACTTCAGACAATATTTTAATTATGAATGTTAGAAGATATAAGACATTAAGCTTTTAATTAGATATTTTACAATAAATAAAAATTTATTCAATAAGTCCTGGAACTGAGATCTCTATTATATATATGTGTGTATCTATATATATACATATATATATCAAGCAGTCTATTTATTCATCAACAAATATTTTAATTGCCTTGACAGTACTTTTTATATAGTATTATAGTCTCATATATACCTCCCCAACTCTTCTATCACCACATGTCTGTTCATTTTTTCATACTGCAGTGGCTTGTGTGTTGCTGTGATGCTGGAAGGTACACCATTGGTATTTCAAATACCAGTAGGGTCACCCACAATGGAAAGGTATCGGCTGAGCTTCCAGACTAAGACAGACTAGGAAGAAGGACCTGGTGATCTACTTCTGAAAAAATTAGCCGGCGAAAACCTTATGAATAGCAGTACAACATGGTCTGATATAGTGTCAGAAGACGAGCCCCTCATGTTGGAAGGCACTCAGAAGACTACGGAAGATTTGTCACCTCAAAGGAGAATCGACCTTAATGAAATGGATGGAGTCAAGCTTTCAGGACCTTCATTTGCTGATGTGGCATGATTCAAAATGAGAAGAAACACCTGCAAACATCCACTAATAATAGGAACGTGGAATGTACATAATATGAATCTAGGAAAATTGGATATCGTCGAAGATGAAACGGAATGCATAAACATTGATATCTTGTGCATTAGTGAGCTGAAATGGGCTGGTATTGGCCATTATGAATAGGACAATCATATGGCATACTATACCGGGAATGTCAGATTGAAGAGGAATGGTGTTGCATTCATCGTGAAAAAGAACATTTCAAGATCTATCCTGAAGTACAACACTGTCAGTGATAGGATAATACCCATATGCCTGCAAGGAAGGCCCACCTGCCACCTTACAAGGTAATTAATATTTCTAATTCCTGAGCTTTTCTAAAGTGCCTTGGTGGTGCAGTGGTTAAGTGCTCGGCTGCTAACCAAAAGGTCAGCAGTTCAAACCCACCAGTAGTTCCACGGGAGAAAGATATGGCAGTCTGCTTCCATAAAGATTACAGCCTTAGAAACCCTATGGGGCAGTTCTACTGTGTCCTATATGTCACTATGAGTCAGAATCGACTCGACAGCAATGGTTTTGTGGCTTTTCTAAGGTACTGTAATGTGAATTGGTTTTTTTGTTGGCATGCCCCTCTGAAAGCATTTACGTATTCCATTCTACTTAGTCATTTACTATTTACCCCTGAGATTCCCATTTTCTGAAAACTGTGGGCATTTTTTAACTCTTATAATTTGCTCTCCCTTTGTATGTGTGTATGTCTGTGTGCGGCACTGCATCTTATTCTTTTACAATTAATTCAGTGAGGTTTTGGAAGGAAGTTAAGATACATGCATGGGTTCAATTCCCCTTGTTTATCCAGAAGCCCTTCTATCCTTTTCTACAGAATCTACAAATTATAAAGAACTTCATGGAGCTAGGAATGTAGCAGAAGATACAACAATGCTACCAACAAGTCTAATAAACATTGAGGTGTGGTAATCTTGAAGAGAAGGAAAATGTTAACTTTACCACATTGTTGACACATAATAGTTCAATAAATATTTGTTGACTAGATGGGAATATAAAGAAATGACTATCATCCATAAGACTTGGTTTTTCTGAATCTTTCTTTCAAATATCAGGGATACTTTTCAGGATCTAATAGCTGGACAGAACATAATAGTACACATATCACACCTGAAACTATGCCATTGACTTACACTGTGATTATTCAAAATTAGAACTTAAAATAAAAAATACTAAGACAAGAAATTGTAATAATTATCAAATGGGGTTTGGTGTAGTAAGATACTGAGAGAAGTCTAATTTTGTTAAAATTTTCATTTATTTCTATATACTTTAATTTCACATCTAATTTAATTGCTTGTGCTCTTCAATATGACTTTAAGTAAGTGGCCTCATTCTAAACATCTCCAAACAACAATGCAATGACATTAGAAAAGACCTGGAGAGGGGAAAAAAAAAAAATTCTTTTTTTTTTTTTCACTAACAATCATCCAAGTATTGCAAAAACATTTTATTTTAGAGGCTTTTCTTTTTCAGTCTATAAAATTCTCACTTCTGCAATCAATACTCACTTAGATAATGTTTTTAGTTCTCCCTGTCCGCAATTCTTCTTACAAATGAAATGAAGAAACATTAATTCCTAGCATTTACTGACTACCAGGCACTACACTTGGTACTTTACCTATGTTATCTTTAACCCTTAAAATTCTTGCAAGGTAAACAATGTTATTCAAGTTTTCCCAATGGAGAAAATAGGATTTATAGAGATTAGGTAACTTACGTCTACACAACTTCCATTGCCGTGGAGTCGATTCCGACTCATAGTGACCCTATAGAACAGAGCAGAACTACCCTATAGGGTTTCCAAGGAGCGGATGGTGGATTTTAACTGCTGACCTTTTGGTTAGTAGCTATGCTCTTAACCACTGTGCCACCAGGGCTTCCTACACAAGTAGTAGGGGCAAAAATCAAACTAAAGTCTGACTACAAAGGTCCTCTTCTTTTACAAAGAGTATTACCAAATGTGCAATTTTGCAGAGCTTATGACAAAACGAATTGAAAAAAATCTTAAATGCTCATTAACCTATTGTATAGTAATAGGTCCTGTTTTATATTTTAAAACAAAATTCCTTTGGCTATCCATTCATTCCCTTTACAAATATTTATTGAATTGCGTTAATATGTGTCAGGCATGTTCTTGGAGGGGAACGTGATAGAACTCTGCCCTCATGAAGTGAAAATTCCAGTGAGAGACAACAACTAACCAGACAAATAAAATAATTACAAACTGCAATTAATGCCATGAAAGAAAAAAAGTGCTAAGATAGAAAATAACAGTGGGAAGCTAGAGAGAGAGTATTTATGCTGAAACCTAAACACAAGAAGAAGCTTACCCTGGGAAAAATGGATGGAACAGCATTCCTACCAGAGAAAAGTATATGTGAAGGCCACAGGAAAACTGGTCAGAATAGCATCCCTAGAAGAGTGAAAGGCGTGTGCAAAGGTTCTAAGGAAGGAGTTTGGCATGTTCAAAGAAAAAGAGCAGTAAAGCAGGAGGGTAGTGAGTGGAAGAGAAAGGAGGTGATAAAATTGGAATCACAAATAGGGGTCAGATAATGCCAATCTCTGCAGCCCATGATAAGGAGTTTGAATTGTATTCTAAGTACAGTGGGAACCCCCTGAGCGGTTTAAAGCAGGGTAGTGACAAGATTACATTTTAAAAAGATAAATCTGACTGCCCTGTGCAGAATGGATTAAAGAGTGGAGCAAGATTGGAAGTGGAGATACCAGTCAGAAGTCTATTTCAGAAGTCCAGACAAGAAACAATGCCTTCTTAGACTAAAGAGTAGCTGTGGTGATGATAATAAAATAACAGCAACAGTAATAATAGCTGCAATAGATTATCTACAAAGATGGCCACCGAAAATTTGTCCTATCCCTGTAATCACACGCCTTACCTCCCATCAGGAGATGAAGTCCTTCTCCCCTCCCCTTTAATCTGGGCTGGCCTTGTGACTTATTTTGACCAACAGAATGCAGCAGAGGTTACAGGGTGCGACTCCAGGCCTAGGCCTTAAGAGACATGACAAGTTTCATGTTTGCCCTCTCAGAGCCCTGAGCCCCCTTGTAAGATGTCCAACTACTGAGAAGGAAAGCAATGCCCAGCTCCCAGTTGAGCTCCCAAATGAATGCAGCCAGATGAGTGACCACAGCTGACACCACATACATCAGATAAACTACCCTACTGAGCCCATTCAATCCAGAAAATCATTGTACTATAAGGGTAAATTCTAGCAGGCCTGGACTTGGCCTGAGCCATTTTGCTAAAGTATACACAAGGCACCAACCCTGATCAAGGCATGAAACTACTGATGAACAATCTTGCTTTGTAATTATAGGTCTCATGAGTTTTGCAGTGGTTTGTATCAGCTTGTTAGCATCGTTAAATGATAATAGTAAGTTGACAGTTTGCACCTGGTCTTAGTGAAACCCTTGGAAGGCTCTGTTGTCATTGCTGGTTATGTAGCAGAATATGCCTATGTGGATAGAAGAGTATAAGAAACCCTGGCAAGACTCTATTTTGTGCTCCCTGGTTCTGAGCCATTCCATGCACACGTCAGTGGTTCCTGATCCGAGACAAAACACGTGTCCTGTTATGGCCTTACAGAGGGAACACAATGGAGCTCACTTCTGGCCTCTTAAGAACCTTTCCTTGCAACCTTTGGCTAAGAAAAATATACTTATTTTAATGCTGTTGCTATTTGTATCCTCGTCCTGCAACAAACTGTAGATTTTAAGTATTTGCATTTTGGACCCTGAATCTTCTTTAATAATCAAAAACCCTGATTACCACTACTAGCGAAATCAAGAAAACTAATAAATTGTTGTTTCTAGGCACTAAATTTTGGGGTGATTTTCTATGTAGCAATAGATGACTAAAACAACAGCTAACATTTACTAAGCATCTACTATTTGCCAGGCACTATTTCTAAATGCTTCAAATGAAACAGCTCATCTAAATCTCACAACATCCCCATAAGGCAGATACAGTTCGAAGATAAGCAACCCGTGACACAAATTATTTCCAAAAGCAACACAGCAAGTATGTAGGTGGTTGGGACAGATGTCATTGATTGCTAACACATCCCAATTACTAACCACACTTTTCCTAGCTATCTTACAGATAGAGCAGCCATGTGACATAGTCCTGGTCAATGAATGTCAACAATAGTCAGAGAAAATAGGCACCAGTGCAAAGGAGAAAGACTAGTTACATTTTGAACATGTTAGTTTTGTAGCTCCTGTAAAACATCAAAGTGGAGATGTTATGTAGACAGTAATGCATGGAGGATTGAAGTTCAGTGGCAAAGTCAGGGCTGCAGATTTTGAAGTGATCTGTGTATCTGGAAGTGATCAGTATATAAGTAGTATCTGAAGCCATGAAACTAAATGAGATTTTTGAGGACAATGCATAGAGAAAAAAGAGAAAAATCTAAAAATATTATGTAATATTTATGTGATTCTCAGTACTATATTTACTTAATACTATATTCTTAATATCACTAATCTCCTTTTAATGATCCATATGAATCTATGAGTAATTCAAAATCTTTAGACTTATTCTGACCTAATTTTGAGATCATTTACTATATTTTTCAGCTAATATTTAGGCTGAATGATTTGGCCAGGAAGACTAATGATTATTCCATTTTCCAGAGCTAATGAAAATGTATCAGTCCAATTCCTAAAAATGACATGTAACATCTTTTTCTATTATAAAATGCTATAATAAGAACAAACAAATTTATAAGCAGTAGAAAATGAAAATTTTCAACTTAAAATATTTTCTGTATACATATATCTAATTTTTGCTAAATTATTGTATTTGGAACCATCTTCTTAATAAAGGAAAATAGACCTCTTATTTAAAATGAAATATATTTAATAAGTATGTCTCAGATGTAGTGAACCCTTTAAGGAACCCAATACTAATGATTAACTAGATAGGGCAACTTCCATTTGGGATGGAGAAAAGACAGTATGTCTATTATGTTCATTTGCATAATTGCAACATAAATTTTGGTTCATTTAGAAGGCATAATGCATTCTTTATTTCTGATTTCAGGAAACGACATACTCTATATGGTGTTTTAAAATCTAATTAAATTTAAATAGAACTAAATCAAATAAACGTGGTAAAGAAAACCCAAAGTGAACAAAAAGATTTGAAAAGTAACTTTGTATTAATCAATAATAGCATTGTATGTGTCACTGGGTCTCAGATGCAGCACTTAGGTTATAACCATTCAAATGACAGAATTAAACGAGTGACAGCAAGTGTCTTGTAGGATAAATCATGTACTAGTTAGCCCACATATGTTAAGTAACAGAAACAGAAAACAAAAGTGGCTTTTCCATGTAAATCTGAGAGGCAGAATTTAATTGTAAGATACTAGGTTTGACTATGTATTACTGCTTTGTAGAAGTGACTTGTCTTATTCAGTTTCAAACAGACTAACACGAAATTGAGTAAAACTGTTGAAAACTTACTTAGATTCCATAATACATCTGCTGAAGTAACAGTTTATGTCAACACTGGTATTAGTAATTCAGCTGAGTCAAAAATTTAATATAGCAAATCTGAAGCCACGCAGCCAAGTTCTGAGCTAGAGTAAATATAAGTAAACGTTCTCAGCCTGGGAACCCCACCACAATAATCAAAAATTACATAAAATTTTTGCACTAAAAAATTTTTCACCAAGAGGAAACATACAAATAGTTTATATAGTTTCCCTATAACTAGTATATCCTATGTGGTAGATTATCTAGTAGCAGTCAAGATTTATAATACCTATTTAGGTAAATTAATACTATGTAAATATACAGGGCTCATTAACATTTATTACTATACAACGCAATATGAACCTCTGCATAGAGTTACTCAAGGCGAGTATATTCTTCCTGCTCTTTGCAAACCCAACCTGCTTTCTTAAAGGAGAAAAGAAACAATAACATTTAATGAATGATACACAGGCAATTGAACACGCCCAAATGAAATTATGTTAAGGGCTATAAACCTTAAATGAAGCTAAAGGACCCATATAAGATTAATTGATATTATACTCACAAGGATAAAGAATTCAAATGCCTACCGGGGTTAGGTGGACATAAGTGTTGAATGGAAAAGGGTGCACTGGTGATCACCCACCTTTAATCCCACGGGTAGCTCTTAATCAGCCCCAACTGACTGTTGTTAAATTTTTTTTTTTTCATTTTTAAGAAAAGCAGAAAATTTGGATTTGTAAACAAGACTAAAGGGGCACAACAGCCGAGGGGCAAGGACTAGAAGGCAGGAGGGGACAGGAAAGCTGATAATAGGGAACTCAAAGTCGAGAAGGGAGAGTGTTGACATGGCATGGGGCTGTTAATCAATGTCATAAAACAATACGTGTACTAACTGTTTAATGAGAAACTAGTTTGTTCTGTAAACCTTCATTTAAAGTACAATAATAAAAAAAATAATAATAAGTCTAGCACAGCTCAAAAAAAAAAAAAGAAAATTTGGATTTGTATAAGAAATCCCAAAAGTTATAAATTTTGGCAATTAATTCAAATTTTTACAACTATTAGTAGGTCATAAAAATACATCTGTGGATTAAATTTAGCCCACTGGCCACTAGATTCCATACTCTGGTCTGTAATATCTTAGGCTAAGTACAAATATATTAAGAATATACATCCAGATATAAATACCTGCATAAGCCTCCAGATCCTGCAAGTGTAAATCCAAGAGATTTGATAAATGAGTTAGAGGTTTCTGTGCCTAGTTGTAGTATCACTGTGTTGAAATTATAATGTTCATAATTACAAGTGGTCAGCACAAACTCACAATCTTTGTACACACTAATAGCTGTGAAATTGGCTTTGCCTACATCTGAAGGTATCTCTGAAATCTATATAGGAAATGAGCTAAATTACTCATATTTACTTTAATTAGATTTCTGTACAGTGATCAGACTACTGAATTATATCAATGACATTTCCTGATACTGCAAAGAGTCTGATTTTTTTTCTTTACAATTATTATTGTTATGAGACAGAGATCTAACTTTCTATTAGGATTCACAAGTTAGTGAACACAGTAAATTAGAATTTTCCATTCTCTTCTCTTATGAGAAGTATATGGGGATGTGTTGGTGGCAATCAAAAACTGAAGTGTGAAAGTAGGATCAGTTGGTCAGATTTATAGATCCCTGAGCAAAAGAACAAGATTGTCTTTCCAATCATCAAGTAATGAAAGTACCAGAATAAGAACTTTCTCTGACTCTATATGATGGAATGTCAATATGAACTTCAGATGGATGGAGAGTCAAGAAAATGATGAGTAAATTTTGAATCACTAAATTGAGGCCACTGGTGATAACCTGAGAGCATGAGACAAACCACATAGCATTTAATACTCAAGATGGAGATTCTTTGTCTGTACCTTCATTAGTAGTTTTCTTAAAGTTTAGCACCTGTACTCTTCTTAATGGACAATCAGTGCACATGCAGATCATCAATCTGAGATAAAATTTTTAAAATATTTTTCTTAACTTTTTTGATAACAAAAATCAATGATAATTTTTTTTCTTGTGTTTCTATTTATTTTAATTGGAGTTTTGTTTTTTATTGAACTTTTTCAATGATATTTTTATAAGCTGTGTTCAGCAACTCATAGAATTTCTAACAAACTAAAAGTAATTCTTTTCTTTTTTTCCAGTTAAGATGCTGTGTGCCTTGGCCATTGGGGCTTGGATTTCATGGGCTGGAATTCATTTCATAGGTCAAGTTCACTAATTTTTTTTTTTTAATTGTGCTTTAGGTGAAAGTTTACAGCTCAAGTTAGTTCCTCATACAAAAATTTATACACACGTTGTTATATGACCCTAGTTGCTATCCCTATAATGTGACCTCACATTCCTCCTTTCTACTCCGGATTTCCTGTGTCCATCCAACCAGCTTCTTATCCCTTTCTGCCTTCTCATCTCGCTTCCAGACAGGAGCTGCCCATTTAGTCTCATGTGTCTACTTGAACTAAGAAGCGCACTCTTCATGAGTATCATTTTATGTCTTATAGTCCCGTCTATTCTTTATCTGAAGAACTGGCTTCGGGAATGGTTTTAGTTCTGGGTTAACACAGAGTCCGGGGGCCTTGTCTTCTGGGGTTCCTCCAGTCTCAGTCAAACTATTAAATCTGGTCTTTTTGCTAGAATTTGAGTTCTGTACCCCACTTTTCTCCTGAACCATCATGGACTCTCTGCTGTGTTCCCTGTCAGGGCAGTCATTAGTGGTAGCTGGGCACCATCTAGTTCTTCTGGTCTCAGGCTGATGCAGTCTCTGGTTTATGTGGCCCCTTTTGTCTCTTGGGCTAATATTTTCCTTGTGTCTTTGGTGTTCTTCATTCTCCTTTGCTCCGGGTGGGTTGGGACCAACTGATGCATCTTAGATGGCCACTCACTAGCTTTTAAGACCCTAGACGCCACTCACCAAACTGGGATGCAGAATGTTTTCTTAATAAACTTTGTTATGCCAGTTGACCCAGATATCCCCTGAAAACATGGTCCCCAGACCCCTGTTCCTGCTACACTGTTCCTTGAATTGTTTAGTCATATTCAGGCAACATCTTAGATTTTGGTTTAGTCCAATGGTGCTGACTTCCCCTGTATTGTGTGTTGTCCCTCCCTTCACCTAAGATAATTCTTGTCTACTATCAACAATAATATTTTAAAATTAGCAATAAAATAAGTTTTATTTTGGTGAGAAGGATAACATTGTTTGAAGCTTTTCAACAAGGTAGCTAGACGCAACTAAGTGATGGATAACTTATTATTTAGGTTATATTTGCAATTGATTTGTCATGCTAGCATCTACTAAATTAGAAAATTTAAATTTCACAATCACAGATCATTGTAAATGGCACCTAGTGTTCAGTAGTTGTTAGAGAAGTCTGGTAATTCATATTAAATACAAATAGTCCAGAAATTATGGAGAGATAGCTCACTGAAGACTACTTTTAGCATTCTAACAGATGAGAAATTATAATATTTTACAGCCAAAAACTGGAAGGTTGGATGCTTCAACTTGGAAGACAACAGTGAGTACATTTCTAATCCACTCTTAAGTTGTTTTCAGTCCTGTAAATTATACATTTCTGCTCTGCTGTAGCATTTGGATGTGGTTTTTATTTGAGCTCAATAATACAACATCAGTTTCTTCCTCCAAAGGCTGAAAAAGATCTTGATCTGGGCACAGGTTCAAATCTCAGTCTCAAGTTATTTATATTACAGTTTGATTGTCTGAAAAACTACTGAATCTCAATATTAAAAACTGCAGTATTGTGGCTTAGAAATGATGAGTTCAGGCCATTTCAAATACCAAAATATGTCACTTAAAAAGACCACATGAAATCATAATGGTCTTTACTGGCATTAAATGTATAATTAATTTCAATTGCTCATATGATTATCTGTCTCCTCATCAATACTTCAGTGTGGTCAAACAGTATTCACTATTCATTTCTTCACTATCTGTCTTAGTTATCTAATGCTACTGAAACGGAAATACCTTAAGTGGGCGGCTTTAACAAGCAGAAATTTATTTTCTCACAGTTTAGGAGGCTAGAAGTCCAAATTCAGGGTGCCGGCTTTAGAGGAAGGCTTTCTCTCTCCATCAACTCTGGAGAAAGGTCCTTGTCTCTACTTTGCTTCTGCTCCTGGGCAATTTTCATGTGGTTTGGCATGTGTCTTCTACCATCTAGTTCTTGTTTAATCTCCTTTATATCAAAAAAGACACCGATTTATGACACACCCTACACTAATCCTATCTCATTAACTTAACAAAGACAACTCATTCCCAAATGGAATTACAACTACAGGCATAGAAGCTAGGATTTACAACACATATTTTTGGTGGACACAATTCAATCTATAACATTTTATACTTTGGCCCCCCAAAATTCATGTCTTTCCCACATGCAAAACATATTCACCCCATCACATCATCCCAAAAATCTTAAATCATCTCTAAGTCCAAAATCTCATTTTATGAATCATCTAAATCAAATATGGGTGAGACTTTAGGTATATTCCATCCTGGGGCAAAATTCCTCCCTTCACCTGTGAACCTGTGAAATCTAGAATACAAGTTATCAGTTTCCAAAGTACAATGGTGGAAAAGGCACAAGGTAGACATTTCCATTACAAATGGGACAAATTGGAGGGAAAGAAGGAATAACAGGCACTCAGCAAGTCTAAAACCCAGCAGAACAAATTACGTTAGCTCACAGGCATGAAAATAATCCTCTCTTCTCTGAGATCATCTGGGCAATGGCGCCACCCTCCAGACTCTGGGTATTGGCCACACTCTCTGGATTCTGGGTGGAGGCTCCTCAGCCCTGGGCTTAAGCTCTGCCTTCCAGGCCCTCTGGGACTGCAACCCTACTCCCTTGGCTTTGGGCAACCCCATTCTCCTAATGGATCTGAGTGGCAACCCCACCCCCACCCCAGGCGCCAACAGGCCTCATTCTTCATGACAGCCCCTCCCCATCAGCTTTGGGCAGCAGCCTCATCCCCCTCCATCGGTGGACTTGTGAACCTAGAAAAATAAGTTGTCAGCTCCTAAAATACAATGGTGGAACAGGCATAGGACACCAGACATAAAATTCCTAGGACACCAGACATAAAATTCCCATTCAAAAAGTAGAGAAATGAAAGAGAAAAAGGAAACATCAGTCCCAAGCAATTTTGAAATCCTTTCAGGCAAAGTGCACTACATTACAGGTCCTAGGAATAATCCTCTGTGGCTCCCAGCTCCACCCTCTGGACCTGAGGCTCCATTTTTAGAGTCATCCTTCCTTTTTCATGAAGGGTAGCATGAGCTTACAGGTATTTCCTGCCTACAGAATTTTGGAATCCAACAGTCTTCTTTTATTTCTCCTTCTCTCTGTCTCTTTTAGTCCAAATGGCAGTGTTTCTGCTAATATAAAATTCTCACAAACCTTGTGTGTCCCCTGCGTCGTTCACAAGAATTCACTCCATTACACAAGAGATTCCTCCATAGTTCTTTCCTAGATACCTTCATCTCTATTTTTGGCTTCTGGTGGGTGGCTGTGGGGATCTAGTCACACACCTAATCTCTTCAAAGAGCCCTCTGTATTACTAACTACTCTGAGTTCTTGATCCTTCTGAGGTACTAGCAAAAGATTGTTCAGCCACAACCATAGCTTTCTCTCCAGAGCACATTTTCTTTACAATGAATCTCCCAATTTTAGTGTCTTTTGCAATCTGGATAGGCTGAGAATTTCTCAAACCATCAAGTCCTGGTTGCTTTTGGCTTAACGGTACTGCCCTTGATTATCTGTTCTCTCAAATTTTGCTATAAGCAGCAAGAATAAACCAGGCCATATCTTCAACACTTTGCTTGTAAATCTCCTCAGCTTTCCAAAATATGTATCCAAGGACATCCCTTATAAATTATACTTTCCACATAACTGTAGGACTCATTCAGCTAAGTTTTGTGTCACTACATAACAAGGGCCCCCTTTTTTACAGTTTTCAATAAATGTTCCTCATTTTCTTCTGAGTCCTCACCAAAAGTATCTTCGACATCCATATTTCTGCCAACATCCTGTTTATGATGATTTAGGTATTATCTAAGATGATACAGGTTTTCTCTACCATGTTCCTCACTTCCTTCTGAGTCCCGACCAGAAAAGTCTTTAACACCCATATTTCTAACAGTCTGTTCAAAGTAATCTAGGCTTTTTCTATCATGCTTCTCAAAATTCTTCCAGCCTTTTCCCATTAGCCAATTCCAAAGCTACTTCCACGTTTTTAACTATTTGTTACTGTAGCACCCCACTTACAACTACCAACATATTTATCAGTTTCTTATTACTGCTGTAACAAATTATCACAAACTAAGTACCTGAAGCAACACAAACTTATTATCTTACAGTTCTGGAGGCCAGATATCCTAAAATCAAAGTGTCAGCAAGGCTGCAACCCTTCTGGAGGCTCTACAAAGAATTTTTTTTCCTTTCCTTTCCTTTCCAGCTTTCAGAAGTTGCCCACATTCCTTGGCTCATGGCTGCACATCTGACCTCTGTTTCTGTCATCACATTGCCATCACTGACTGACTCTCCTGCATCTCTCTTAGAAGCACCCTAGTGACTACACTGGACTCACCTGTATAATCCAAGGTAATCTCCCCAGCTCAAGATCCTTAACTTAATTACATATGCAAAGTCCCTTTTACCATGTAAGGTAGCATATACACCGGTTTCGAGATTTCGGATAGGGACATCTTTGTTGTTGTTAGTTGCCACCAACTCAGCTCCGACTCATGGTAACCTTATATATAACAGAACAAGTTGTTGCCTGGTCCTCACCATCTTCATGATCTTTGGTATGTTTAAGTCCATTGGTGCAGCTATTGTGTCAATTCATCTCATTGAGGATTTTCCTTATTTTCATTGGCCCTCCACTTTACCAAACATGCTGTCCTTTTCTAGCAATTGGTCTTTCCTGATGATGTGTCCAAAGTTGATGAGCCAAAGTCTCCATCCTTGCTTCTTAGGAACATTCTGGTTGTATTTCTTCTACACTGATTTGTTTGTTCTCTTGGAAGTCCATGGTATATTCAATATTCTTCACCAGGGTATCTTCTGTTGTGGTGGTAGTTGTGTGCTGCCGAGGGGCTGTTATTGTGCCTACCACGCCAGGCTTATCTCCATGGGCCTATTTTCTCTCCATAACATACCTTGTTTGGTAAATCTGTACTGCCTTATTATCTCTTCAACATATTCAAGCTGATTTTTTAATTCAGCTTTCTGATTATTCTTAACTAGACAGTTCATTTGATTATCTAGTCTTAGTGTATTTTCTCAGCAAATTGCATTTTCCAAGCCCTCTGCAAACATTTCAGAGTTTTTCACTACCACAAGATTCCTGTTATCAAAAATATTTTGCTTGTTCTAGCTTTTTAATTTTTGTTTATAAATTTTAATTCTAGAGTGTTACAATCTTTGCATACATTCATTCCATTTACTTCTCAATCACTCTTACCTTAAAATTTCTTATTATCTTCCATTTTTTAAATAAGAAAACAGCATTAAGGAGCTTCAACAACTTGCCCAGTCACATAGCTAGTAAGAAGCAAAAATATTAACTTTTCAGAAGCATTAATAAATTTATCAAATTTTTCTAATGGATATTTGAATCTGATGTAGAGTTTCTTATTTCCTGACAGGAGTGCTGGTGGTGCAGTAGTGAAGTGATGCCGCTGCTAACCAAAAGATTGGCAGTTCAAATCCACCAGCTGCTCCTTGGAAGCCCTATGCGGCAATTCTATTCTGTCCTCTAGGGTCACTATGGGTCAGAATCCACCGGAGGGCAACGGGTTTTTTTTGTTTGTTTTTTGTTTTTTTTTACAGTATTTCCTTACAAAGTATAGATGTTGCAGAATTTTATTCACCTATTTTCACTCTTTATTTCCTCTCCTTGTTTTAGTTTTAATTTGCTCTTCTTTTCCTATTTCCTAAAGGTGCATTGATTTTACACCTTTTTTCCTCACTCTGCTGCTAACCGAAAGGTAGGTGGTCGGAACCCACCAGCCACTCAGTGGGAGAAAGACGTGGCAGTCTACTTCCATAAAGATTTACAGCCTTGGAAACTCTATGCAGTAGTTCTACTATGTCCTACAGGGTCGCTGTGAGTCAGAATCAACTCAATGGCAACAGATTTGAGTTTTCTTTTTTTTTTAATATAAGCATTAATTCTATTATTCACTAAGGACTGTGTTAGCTCCATCCCAAAAATACCAGTATGTTTTGTTTTCATTTTCATTCAGCTCAAAATATTTTCTAATTTTCTCATGATTTATTCATTCACCCGTGGCATATTTAGAAGTGGGTTACTTAATTTCCAAATATATATGAGGATTTTCTAGATATCTTTGTGACTGATTTTTGGTAAAGTCTGTAATGGCCAAAGGGTATACTTTCTATGATTTCAATTATTTTAAATGTATTAAGGCTTGCTTTATTGCCCAGAATATAGTCTATCTTGGTGAAGGTTCTATGTACGCTTGGAAATATGTGTATTCTGCTGTTGTTAAGTGTATTCTGCAAATGTCTATTAGGTTAAGTTGAACAATAATGTTGTTCAAGTCTTTTGTAAACTCACTGATTTTTTTTTTTTTGGTCTCCTTGGTCTATCAATTATTGAAACCAGAGTGGTAAAATCTATAACTAAAATTGTGAATTTCTCTATTTCTCCATTCTATTCTGTAAGTTTTTGCTTCATGTATTCTGAATGTCCATTTCTATATATATATACATTTAGGATTATTGTGTTTTCTTGATGACCTCTTTCTTTTTCATTATGAAATGTCTCTCCATCTTTAACCTTTGTAATATTCCTTGCTTTTATATCTAATATGTCTGATATTAACATAGCCACTACAGCATTTTTTATTTGTGTTTGAATGTTATATCACTTTTCATTCTTTTATTTTTAACATAAGTGTATCTATATATTCAAAGTGGGTTTCTTGGAGATAGCATAGTTGTGTCTTGCTTTTATATGCTATATGAGAATCCCTGCATTTTTAGTTTTAGACCATTGGCCCATGTTGATTTTTTATTGCTAAATGTATATATGTATGTATGTGTATGTATACATGTATTCATGTGTGTATATATGTATGTTTATGTATACATATGCGTGTGTATAAAAACCAAAACAAAACCCGTTGCCATCGAGTTGATTCCGACTAATAGCAACCCCATAGGACAGAACAGAACTGCCCTATAGAGTTTTCAAGGAGCACCTGGTGGATTCGAACCACCAAACTTTGGTTAGCAACCGTAGCTCTTAACCACTACACCGCCAGGGTTTCCATGTGTGTGTATATATGTGTGTGTTTATATATACATAATTTGCTACATTTCTCTCGTCTCATGAGTTCTTTGTTTCTTTCTTTTTTTTTTTTTTTTCTCTCTCCTTTCCTGTCTTCTTTTGGATTATTTGATTTTTTTTTATGATTCTATTATACCTCCAAGAAGCCCTAATAGTGCAGTGGTTAAAGCACTCAGCTGCTAACCTAAAGGTCAGTGGTTTGAGTCCACCAGCGACTCCACAGGAGAAAGATATGGTACTCTGCTTCTGTAAAGATTACAGTCTTCGAAACCCTATGGGGTTGCTGTAAGTCGGAAGCAACTCAACAGCAGCAGGATGGGTTTATATGTCATAAACTTGCTAGGCATTATTAGTTTTGCTTTAGACAGTAAAGTATCTTATAAGAAGATTAAAAATTTAAAACATTATTTTTATTTATTTATATATTTATTATATCTGATGTAGTAGGAGTCAATGTCATGTAAATAAATTATGTCTTCTGGACATGCCTGAGTCTGATCTCTTATATACCATTTCCACTTAATGATAGATTACTTTTGTGTACTCTAAATCGTAGGGATAGATTGGTTAGAAAACATGCAGTTCATGACGGCAAGCTCAGGCCATCTGATCATCTGATGTCCTATGATTGGGCACTTAGTTTCCACTAATTCCCAGTAGTAAGCCAGAAGCTGTTTCTCACAAAGAAAACAGTTATCTGCAAAAGAGGACATAGAATTGCTCCCAAATTCTAGAATTGTGTGCTCTTATTCTCATAGTGGTACTTGACACAAGCTTTCTATGGAATCCCAATTTGCAACACACGTTCCAAGAATTAGTGGATCTGTTCAATCATAAGGCCCAAGTGAAAGAGCTGCTTTCAGTGAAGCCTAGACTTGCAGTACAGCATTCTCTTACTCTGATACTCACTCAAAACTGGGAGACTTATCCGTATCTCAGTAGATGGGCTGAAGTCATATTCAAATGTGATATGTATTAACTGCAAAATCCAGAAAGGGCATCCAAGTTGGTAATGAAGAATTAAAACTGTCTCTATCTGCAGATGATCTGATACTATATATGGAAAACCCAAAGACTCCACGAAAAAACTACTGGAACTGATAGATTCAGCAGAGTAGCAGGATACAAGATAAACACAAAAAAAATCAGTTAGATTCCTATACACCAACAAAGAAAACAATGAAAAGGAAATCAGGAAAGCAATACCATTTATAATAGCCCCTAAAAAAATAAAATACTTAAGAATAAATCTAACCAGGGATATGAAAGAACTGCACAAAGAAAACTACAAAACACTACCGCAAGGAAACAAAAGAGATCTACATAAATGGAAAAACATACCATGTTCATGGATAGGTAGACTCAACATTGTGAAAATGACAATTCTACATGAAGCAATCTACAAATACAATGCAATCCCGATCCAAATACCAACAAAATTCTTTAAAGAGATGGAAAAACTAATCATTAACTTTATATGGAAAGGAAAGAGGCCCTGGATAAGTAAAGCATTACTGAAGAGGAAGAATAAAGTAGGAGGACTCGCACTACCTGACCTCAGAAACTACTATCCAGCTACAGTAGTCAAAACAGTGTGGTACTGGTACAACAACAGATACATCGACCAATGGAACAGAATCAAGAACCCAGAAGTAAATCCATCCACCTATGGTCACCTGATCTTCAACAAGGGCCAAAGTCCATCAAATGGGGAAAAGAGAGTCTTTTGAACAAATGGTGCTGACAAAATTGGATGTCCATCTGCAAAAAAATGAAATAGGACCCATACCTCACACCATACACAAAAACTAATCCAAAATGGATCAAAGACCTAAATATAAAACCAAAAACTATAAAAATCGTAGAAGAAAAAAATAGGATCAATGCTAGAGACCCTAATACACGGCTTTAACAGGATACAAACTGTAACTAACAACATACAAACTCCAGAAGATAAGCTAGATAACTGGGATCTTCTAAAAATTAAACACTTATGCTCATCAAAAGACTTCACCAAAAGAAAACCTACAGATTGGGAAAAAAAATTTGGCTATTACAAATCCAACAAAGGTCTAATCTCTAAAATCTACAGGGAAATCAACACCTCTACAACAAAAAGACAAATAATCCAATTAAACAATGGGCAAAGGAAATGAACAGACACTTTACCAAAGAAGACATTCAAACGGCCAACAGACACATGAGGAAATGCTCACGATCACTAACCATTAGGGAAATGCAAATCAGAACCACAATGAGATACCATCTCACCCCAGCATTACTAGCACAAATCAATAAAACAGAAAGTAACAAATGCTGGCAAGGCTGCAGGGAGATTGGAGCTCTTACATACTGCTGGTAGGAATGCAAAATGGTACATCCATTTTGGAAAACGATATGGTGCTTCCTTAGAAAGCTAGAAATAGAAATACCATATGATCCAGCTATCCCACTCCTAGGAATATATCCTAGAGAAATAAGAGCTGTCACACGAATAGACATATGCACACCCATGTTCATTGCAGCACTGCTCACAATAGCAAAAAGATGGAAACAACCTTGATGCCCATCAACGGACGAATGGATAAACAAACTATGGTACCTACACACAATAGAATACTACGCAACGATAAAAAACAATGATGAATCTGGGAAGCATCTCACAACATGGATGAGTCTAGAGGGCGTTATGCTAAGTGAAATAAGTCAATCAAAAAAGGACAAATATTGTATGAGACCACTGCTATAAAAACTCATGAAATGGTTTACACACAAAAAGAAACAATCTTTGATGGTTACAAGGGAGGGGAGGGGTGGGGGTGGAAAAACACTAAATACACAATAGATAAGTGGTAACTATGGTGACGGGTAAGACAGTACACAATACTGAGGAAGTCAGCACAACTTGTTCAGGATAAGGTCATGGAAACTCCATAGACACATCGAAACTCCCTGACGGACCAAATTACTGGGTTGAGGGCTGTGGGGACTATGGTCTCGGGAAACATCTAGCTCAATTGGCAAAACATAGTTTATAAAGAAAATGTTCTACATTCTACTTTAATGAGTAGCGTCTGGGGTCTTAAAAGCTTATGAGCAGCCATCGAAGACACTCCACTGGTCTCACCCTGTTGGTAGCAAGGGAGATGAAGAAAACTAAAGACAAAAGGGAAAGATTAGTCCAAAGGACTAATGGACCACAACTACCACTGCCTCCACCAGATTGAGTCCTGCACAACTAGATGGTGCCTGGCTACCACCACTGAATGCTCTGACAGGGATCACAATAGAGGGTCTCAGACAGAGCTGGAGAAAAATGTAGAACAAAATTCTAACTCACAAAAAAAGACCAGACTTACTGGCTTGACAGAGACTGGAGAAACCCTGAGAGTATGGTCCCCAGACACCCTTTTAGCTCAGTAATGAAGTCACTCCTGAGGTTCACCCTTCTTCCAAACATTAGACAGGTCCATAAAACAAAACAAGACTAAAGGGGCACACCAGCCCAGGGGCAAGGACTAGAAGGCAGGAAGGGACAGGAGAGCTGATAATAGGGAACCCAAGGTCAAGAAGGGAGAGTGTTCACATGTCATGGGGTTGGTAACTAATGTCACAAAACAACATGTGTACTAACTGTTTAATGAGAAGCTAGTTTGTTTTGTAAACCTTCATCTAAAGCACAATAATAAAAATAAATACATAAATATAGCAACACAATCACCAGAAGCAGCCTCTAAAAATATACAAGTGAGGCTTCATGCCAACCCTACTGACTCCAGTTCAAACCTCAGAAGCTAGGGTTTGGGGTGGAATTATGACAAAGGTATGATCAAAAACAAAACAAAGAAGCACAGTTCTAATGCCCATCCCATGTTAAGAACTGCTCTAGGTAAATGTCCATAGCAAGGGGACCAAAGGAGTAACTTTCAAGGTTGGAAAGGATGAAGCAATATATTACAGTCTAGCCCAGTTTCTCTTGACTTTCTCATTTTAAACCACAAGATAAAAGAAAAGAAAATAGGTATGAGAATGTAGAAATGAACTCTAGATTCTTGAGAATAAGAAGATACTGTCCTGGATAAGAGTTCATATAATTAGAGTAGCAGCAAAGCAATTAATCCTAGCTGAATAATGAAGTTTCTCTTTAACTTGAAATGGAAAGAGTACATGAAGCTGTATGTAGGATTTCTGATGTGTAAAGCAAAAGAAAGAACATATTAAAAAGTTTTGAGTTCTTTTTTCCTTAAAGCAGAATTTGTAGAAACTTAAATTGAGTTAAGCAATGCTAAATAAGAATTCAATTCATGGGGTAAAAGAGTAGTTTCTAAAGTACACTTGACTTGAAATTTTGGAATAACATAGATCTGGATCAGAATATCAGGCCCATCATTTACTAACAGTAAAAGTCTTGGTCAAGTTAGTTATTCTCAATAAACTTCAGTTTCCTCAGCGGTAGATTAAGTATAATACTAAAAGAACAAGGGCTCTATAAAGAAATGGCTGATTCTATATCTTAAAAGGATGAGCTTGGAACATTTTATACCAAAAGGTAAGGAATGGATCAAGAACTGCTAGGTTTGGATAAAAAGAACTCAGGAGCTAAGTCAAATAGGTTCCCAACTACCAACGATGGAAGATTTCAGGCAGCAATAAGAATATGGACTGAAACATACATAACATGTTTTAACTCCATGAATTCATAATGATATGTTTAAAAACTCACTGATTACAATTAGAGAATACTAAGCAACAATGCATTATTTTGAAAAGTGGTAAATAAGAAGAAAGAATCAACCATTTATCTTGCTTCTTCTGTAAGAACTATATCCCACAGGGTAATCAAAGAGATGTGGTGCATTTCAACTAATAGATGAAGTGCAAGTAATAGAATATCACCATTTTTCAACCCTTAATAAATAATTAGATCAAGATTATGGTCATCAATTGCTACTAATATAACAAAAAGAGCAAGAACAGACAATATATACCTCCTGGTGGAAGTACACAATAAATTTATGAAGCAGTCTTGCTAGAAAGATTGAACTTTAATCTGATTAATCCTGTAGGTCAAAAAACTAATTTACAGGAAATACAAAAGGCAGATGAGCATATTATATTGGGATATAATCAACAAAGTCCATACTGTGGAAAATTCCAGAAAAAATATAACCTGTTTTATTCAATAAATGTATAAAGAGATGAAAGAGAAGCCTACAGATTAAAAGAAACAAATATATCAACCAATTGCAATATACAGATTTCATCTGGATTCTGATTCAAACAAAATTAACAAACAAAACCTGAGACAATCAGGAAAATTTGAACACTAAATGGCTGTTGTTAGGTGCCGTTGAGTCAGTTCCAACTCATAGTGACCCTATGTACAACAGAAAAAGACACTGCCCATTCCTGCACCATCCTCACAATGTTTGAGCCCATCATTGCAGCCACAGTGTCAACAAATCTCGTTGAGGGTCTTCCTCTTTTTATCTGACCCTCTACTTTACCAAGAATGATGTGCTTCTCCAGGGACTGGTACCTGCTGATAACATGTCCAAAGAGCATTCCAGCTGTACTTCTTCCAAGACAGATTTGTTCGTTCTTCTGGTAGTCCATGGTCTACTGTTTGATAATTTACACATTCTGTTGGATCACCTTTCTTTGGAACGGGCACAAATATGGATCTCTTCCAGTTGGGTGGCCAGGGAGCCACCTTCCACATTTCTTGGCATGGTGAGCACTTCCAGCGTTGCATCCATTTGTTGAAACATCTCAATCAGTATTCCTTCATTTCCTGGAGCCTTGTTTTTTGCCAATGCCTTCAGTGCGGGACCCTTCTGAGTGTGGGGCCCTGCACAACTGCACTGGTTGCATGCTCATAAAGCTAACCCTGAGCACAAAAACATATGGTAAGTCTATAAATAGGAGAATGAATAAGGAAATCAGAAATTAGAAGTATCAATATCAAGCTAGAGTTCATTACATGTAACAAGTTGGGTTAAGTAGTTCAGAACTATGTCTGTGAACTAGAGTACTGGAGGCCTGCTTTTATGTGATACTAATTATACAATAAAGGATCAGCTGCTGTGGGTTTACCTTATGGAAGATCCAGTATGATACAAGTATGTTTGCTCTGGAATGTTTATTTACATGAATATTCTTATTAATCATAGTCCTCTCACTAGATTAACCTATAAAATTAGTCTCAGCAGCATAAGGAGTCCAGGATATCTTGTGGTATACTTCAGCTCCCTATCCTTGATCATTCTTTAATTCTTTCAACAAATATTTGCTGAGTGTCTACTATATGTCAGGTACTTTCCTAAGTGCTGGACATAAAGTTAAGAACATAAAATGTCTGCTCTTGTGGAGTTTCAATTTTAAACAAATATAATTTTGAAAAATACTACATGGAGGTGAGTGATTAGATTGGGTGGTAAGGGAAGGCCTCTCTAAAAAGATGGTTTCAGAGCAGAAGTCTGATTGAAATGAGAGGAAAGCTTTTTAACAGTAAAGGCTATTCTAGGCAGAGGTAATAATAAATGCAAAATAGTTGGAGACAGAAACAGCTTGGCATGTTCAAAGAAACTGAAAAAGGTTAGTAAAATACCTAAGACTATAATGGCAAAAAATGAAGCTGAAGAGGTTAGCAGGTCCAGATCATTATAGATCTTATGTTGTTGTTGTTGTTAGGTGCCATCGAGCTGGTTCTAACTCATAGCAACCCTACGTACAACAGAACCATACACTGCCTGGTCCCCCACCATCCTCACGATAGTTGTTATGCTTGAGCCCATTGTTGCAGCCATTGTGTCAATCCATCTTGTTGAGGGTCTTCCTCTTTTTCACTGACCCTTGACTTTACCAAGCATAATATGCTTCTCCAGGGACTGATCCCTCCTGATAACATGTCCAAAGTATGTGAGATGAAGTTTCATTATCCTCGCTTCTAAGTAGCATTCTGGCTGTACATCTCCCAAGACAGACTTGTTCGTTCTTTTGGTAAGTCCATGGTATATTCAATATTCTTCACCAACACCACCATAATTCAAAGGCATCAATTCTTCTTCGGTCTTCCCTATTCATTGTCCAGTTTTCACATGCATATGAGGTAACTGAAAAAACCATGGCTTGGGTCAAGCACACCTTAGTCCTCAAAGTGACATCTTTGCTTTTTAACACTTTCAAAAAGGTCTTTTACAGCATATTTGCCCAATACAATGCGCCATTTGATTTCTTGACTGCTGCTTTCACAGGTGTTGATTGTGGATCTAAGTAAAATGAAATCCTTGACCACTTCAATCTTTTCTCCATTTATTATGATTATAGATCTTACAAAAGATGGTGAAGTGTATGGATTTTATTCTGAAGGTGGTAGAAACCAGTGGAGAGAGACTTGAGTAGGGGAAGAACATCATCAGATTTTCATTTTTGAAAAACACCACTGAACACTACATGTAGAATAGACTATAGAGGATTAAGAGTGCAAGAATGGGGCCAATTTATGAGAATATCAGAATAATCCAAATAAGGGATGATTATGGCTTCAACCATATAGTGATGGTGAAGGTAGTGAAAAGATCGTGTTAGGGATATACTGTAACAGCAGAGTTGAAAGACTTGCTAATGGATTCTGTAGAGAGAACAATTAAAATGCCTACATTTTTGGATCAAGCAATTAGTACTATTTAATGTTGACCACCCTAGGCATCTGTCAGTTTGTCGTACTGTGGTGACTTGCGTGTTGCTGTGAGGCTGGAAGCTATGCTACCAGTATTCAAATACCAGTAGGGTCACTCTTGATAGACAAGTTTCAGATGAGCTTCCAGACTAAGACAGACTAGGAAGAAGGACCTGGTGGTCTACTTCTGAAAAAACTAGCCAGTGAAAACCTTATGAATTACAGTGGAATATTGTCTGATATAGTGCCGGAAGATGAGCCCCACAGGTTGGAAAGCACTCAAAAGAAGACTAGGGAAGAGCTGCCTCCTCAAAGCAGAGTTGACCTTAGTGACATGGATGGAGTCAAGCTTTCGGGACCTTCACTTGCTGATGTGGCATCACTCAAAATGAGAAGAAACAGCTGCAAACATCCATTAATAACAGGAATATGGAATGCATGAAGTATGAATCTAGGAAAATTGGAAGTCATCAAAAATGAAATGAAAGGCATAAACATCAATATCCTAGGCATTAGTGAGCTGAAATGGGCAGGTATTGGCCATTAGGAATTGGACAATCACATGGCATACTATGCCGGGAATGACAAATTGAAGAGGAATGGTGTTGCATTCATCATGAAAAACAATATTTCAAGATCTATCCTGAAGTACAATGCTGTCAATGATAGGATAATATCCATACACCTGTAAGGAAGACCAGTTAATACGACTATTATTCAAATTTACACACCAGCCACTGAGCCAAAGATGAAGAAACTGAAGATTTTTACCAACTTCTGTAGTCTGAAATTGATCAAACATGCAATCGAGATACATTAATAATTACTGGTGATTGGAATGCAAAAGTTGAAAACAAAGAAAAAGGATCCACAGTTGGAAAATATGGCTTTAGTGACAGAAACAATGCCAGAGATCACGTGATAGAATTTTGCAAGAGCAACAACTTCTTCACTGCAAATATCTTTTTTCAACAATATGAACTGCGATTGTACATGTGGACCTCACCAGATAGAATACACAGGAATCAAATCGACTACATCTGTGGAAAGAGATGGCAGAAAAGCTCAATATCATCAGTCAGAATAAGGGTAGAGATTGACTGCAGAACAGACTATCGATTGCTCATAGGCAAGCTCAAGGTGAAGCTGAAGAAAATTACAAGTTCATGAGAACCAAACTACAACCTTGAGTCTATCCCATAAGAATTTAGAGACCATCTCAAGAATAGATCCGATGCACTGAACACTAATGACTGAAGACCAGATGAGTGTGGCATGACATCAACGACATCATACATGAGGAAAGCAAGAGGTCATCAAAAAGACAGGGAAGAAAGAAAAGACCAAAATGAATGTCAGAAGAGACTCTGAAACTTGCTTTTGAACACTGAGTAGCTAAAGCAAATGGAAGAAATAATGAAGTAAAAGAGTTGAGCAGAAGATTTCAAAGACAAAATAAAGTTTTAAAATGACATGTACAAAGAGCTGGAGATAGAAAACCAAAGGAGAAGGACATGTTCAACATTTCTCAAACTGAAAGAACTGAAGACAAAATTCAAGTCTCAAGTTGCAATACTGAAGGATTCTGTGGGCAAAATACTGAAAGACGCAAGAAGCATCACAGAAGATGGAAGAAATACACAAAGTCACTGTACCAAAATGAATTGGTCAACATTCAGTCATTTCAGGAGGCAGCATATGATCAGGAACCTATGGTACTGAAGGAAAATTCCAAGCTGCACTGAAGACATTGGTGAAAAACAAGGCTCCAGAAATTGATGGAATAATTGAGATGTTTCAACAAATGGATGCAGCACTGGAAATGCTCACTCATCTATGCCAAGAAGTTTTGAAGACAGCTACCTGGCCAACTGACTGGATGACATCCATATTTACGCCTATTCCAAAGAAAGGTGATCCAACAGAATGTGGAAATTATCAAACAATATCGATAATATCACACAAAAGTAAAATTTTGCTGACAATCATTCAAAAGCAGTTGCAGCAGTACATCGACAGGGAACTGCCAGAAATTCAAGCCATATTCAGAAGAGAATGTGGAACAAGGGATATTGCTGATGTCAGATGGACCCTGGCTGAAAGCAGAGAATATTAGAAAGATGTTTACCTATGTTTTATTGACTATGCAAAGGCATTCAATTGTGTGGATCATAACAAATTATGGATAACATTGTGAAGAATGGGAATTCCAGAACACTTAATTGTGCTCATGAGGAATCTGTACATAGATCAAGAGGCAATCGTTTGAACAGAGCAAGGGGATACTGCATGGTTTAAAATCAGGAAAGGTGTGCGTCAGGGTTGTATCTTTTCATCATACTTATTCAATCTGTATGCTGAGCAAATAATCCAAGAAGTTGGATTATATGAAGAAGAATGCACCATCTGGTTTGGAGGAAGACACATTAACAGCCTGTGTTATGCAGATGACACAACTTCGCTTGCTGAAAGTGAAGAGAACTTGAAACACTTACTAATAAAGATCAAAGACTACAGCCTTCAGTAAGACTATACCTCTACAGAAAGAAAACAAAAATCCTCACAACTGGACCAATAAGCAACATCATGATAAATGTAAAAAAGATTGAAATTGTCAAGGATTTTATTTTACTTGGATCAACAATCAACACCCATGAAAATAGCAGTCAAGAAATCAAAAGACGCATTGCATTGGGCAAATCTGCCGCAAAAGACGTCTTAAAGTGTTAAAAAGCAAAGATGTCACTTTAAGGGCTAAGGTGCTCCTGACCCAAGCCATGACATTTTCAACTGCCTCATATGCGTGAGAAACAGGGACAATGAATAAGGAGGACCAACAAGAATTGATGCCTTTGAATTATGGTTTTAGCAAAGAGTACTGAATATACCATGGACCGCCAAAAGAATGAACAAATCTATCTTGGAAGAAGTACAGCCAGAATGCTCCTTAGAAGTGAGGATGGAGAGACCATGTCTCACATATTTTGGACTTGTTATCAGGATGGACCAATCCCTGATGGAAGACATCATGCTTGGTAAAGTAGAGAGTCAGTGAAAAAGAGGAAGACCCTCAACAAGATGGATTGACACAGTGGCTGCAACGATGGCTCAAGTGTAACAATGATAATAAGGATGCCGCAGGACCAGGCAGTGTTTCGTTCCGTTGTACATAGGATCGCTATGAGTCGGAATCTACTCAATGGCACCTAACAACAACAACAGTGTTGAACAAGCAATATTTCATTCTGTCATAAGTAGGTTGCTGTGAGTTCAGCCAACTGGATGGCAACTAACAACAGCAACACTATTTAATGACTGGATTGCTGGGTTAGTGGGTGAAAATCAAAAGTTCTGTTTTGGATGTGGGTAGTTTAAGATGCTGTCTTAGTTTCTTAGTGCTGTTATAACATAAATACCACAAGTGAGTGGCTTTAACAAACAGACATTTATATTTTCTCACAGTTTAGGAGGCTAGAAGTTCAATTTCAAGGTGCCAGCTCTAGGGAAAGTCTCTCTCTCTTGGCTCTAGGGGATGATTTTTATCTCTTTCAGCTTCTGGTCCTTGGTTCCTTGGTGATCTTCATGTGGCATCTGTCTTCCCCATTTGCCCTTGCTTTCTTCTCTGCCTGATTTGCTCTTTTATATCTCAAAAGCAACTGGCTTGAAACACACCCTACACTGATATGCCTCATTAGCATAACAAAGAAATTCCTGTTCCCAAATGGGATTATATCCACAGGTATAAGGGTGAGGATTTATAACACATAATTTTGGGGAGACACAATTTGCTCCATAACAGATGCTTATCAGATAATCAGATAGAAATGTTGAATATTCAGTTAAATAAAAATACCAAGAGTGGAGGTGGGGGGCTTCAGATAGAAATTTGCAAACAATCAATATAAATACTATCTAAAGCCATGGAATGGAATATCTTTGCTATGAACTTTAGTGGTATGAAGGAAAAGGCACAATCTAAACAAGCTGAGCATAGAAAGGAAAAGTGGATATTAAACAGGTAAAGAAGCTGAAAGAACTGGTAATGTGATGCACAATTATTGCTTTGAGTCAACATGAACCAGGAAATCATCTTCAGGTTTAAAATATTTTTTGATTATATTCAATGCAAAAAAAATTGCTTACTTTATGACAGGTATTGTAATAGATTCTGATAATATAAATAAGCTCTACCATAGGGTTGTTGGTGGGTGCAAATATGCTAGAAGTCAAGCTATATTCTCTCTTAGATGACACCTTTTAGCCTAGATCACTGGTTAGAAAGGTCTTTAACAGTCCTTAGCCACCCAAAGATATTATATGTTATAATGGGAATTGAATCTCCCTGAGTGCTAGCCAGAACACAGGGTAATGATAATGCCAATTGATTAGAAAATTTCAGGAATGAGAAATACAATTACTACTGAAAAGAGTACAAAAGAATGGGTGTGTGGGCAAAGGGTTAACAAAATTCTTTCCCCTTCTGCATAAGAATCTGACCCACTGTAAAGGTAACTCTGCTGCCCTGGTACCATGATAAGGGTAGTATGTCAACTGTGCTTCAGGCAACATTACTTATGGTAAAAATGATCCCTGATTGTACATTGTATCTGGAATATGAGAACTATTAATACCTGACAGGGATATTGTTGTTCTGGGTTTCCCAAAATGATGACTCTTGTAACTGGTATGTCACTTGTGGAGATTCTGGTAGTCATGCCTATGAAGTTGTTTCAAGAGTTACTGGCTCCAGTGAGATATTAGGCTTTTAAGTCAGAGGATCCTACACTCACACAATGTGGATTTTTGCTTGCACCTGAGTTCTACTGTTGTGAGAGCTGCAACTGCCTCAGACGATAAATGCCTAACGCTGCCCTGCTGATAAGCCAAGTTTCTGTCCTATATTCTTCTGAGTAGACTGGTTTAAAGTGTGATCGTGTGGGCTAGACTTTCAGACCTTTGACCAAAGTGTCTAAGGCATTATGAGAGAAAAAGGATGGGGAGGGATACTAGATTTAAAAAATAAAATAAAATGGGGAGGGATATTGATGCCTGGGTGGGAGATCTATTTTCCTTTAGTCTAATGGCAAAAGTTCTGGGACATACAATAGAAAAATAAACCTTCCGCTTGTGAGGGTAAGTGAAGGTTGGAGTCAATCCAGGTTTGTGCCAAGAGGAAAATTTGCTAACTCCCCAAATGGTCTATGAAATGGACCTGGTCTGAAACCCAGCCATGGGTGGACTGGCTAGAATGATGGCTACTGACTAAATCAAACTCTAATAACTGGCTTGGAAATGAAGGTGGGCACACAAACCTGTAGAACCAATATTTTGACTACTCTGATGAAAGGATGGAACCACCAGGTTGGCTATGACCCTCAATCAAGAAATGTTTCTGTTATGTGTCAGACAGCAAAGCCAGGCAAGGTGATTGGGCAGCCTTAGTTGACCAATAGTCTCTGCTACCTCCTTGTGATTACCAATAAAAATGAAAAAGCATCCTACAGTAACTTCTACAGTGACTGAATATTTTAAAAGCCCAAGTCAAAAGGACATGGGTAACTAAGCAACCAATGGGGCCAAGAAAGAAATCAAGAGAGAAATAAAAAATACTTGGAGTTAAATGAAAATGAAAACACAACACACCAAAACTAAATGCCTACATTCAAAAAGAAGAAAGATTTCAATAAATAGTCTAACTCTACAACTTGAGGAACTAGAAAAAGAAGAGCAAACTAAACCTAAAGTTACTAGAAGAAAGGAAATAGCAAAGATAAGAGCATAAATCAATGAAATAGAGAATAGAAAAACAATACAGAGAACCAACAAAATGAGAAGTTGGTTCTTTGAAAAGATTAATAAAATTGACAAACCTTTGTCTAGACTGACAAAGAAAAAAAGAGATAAAATCCAAATAACCAAAATAAGAAATGAAAATGGAGACATTATAACTGACCCAATAGAAATAAAAAGGATCATAACAGAATACCATGAACAACTGCACTCCAACAAACTTGACAACTTAGATGAAATGGACAAATTCCTAGAAGCACATAACCTACCTAAACTGATTCAAGAGGAAGTAGAAGATCTCAACAGACCCATAACAAGTGAAGAGATCAAATAAGTAATCAAAAACCTTCCAACAAAGAAAAACCCTGGACCAGATGGCTTCACTGGAGAAGTCTACCAAATATTTAGAAAAGAACTGACACCAATTCTGTTCAAACTCTTCCAAAAATTCTAGGAGGAAAGAATACCCCCTAACTCTTTCTATGACACCAGCATTACCCAAATACCGAAGTCAGACAAAGACACTATGAGAAAACTACAGACCAATATCCCTTATGAATATAGATGCCAAAATTCTCAACAAAATACTAGTAAACATAATGCAACAGCATATTAAAAGAATTACGCACCATAATCAAGTGGGATTTATTCCAGAAATGCAAGGACAATTCAACATTAGTAAATAAATCAATGTAATATATCACATTAACAAAGGAAAAGAATCACATGATCATTTCTATTAAGGTAGAAAAGGCATTGGATAAAATCCAACACCTTCTTCTTTTGACAAAAACTCGCAACAATATAGGAGTAAAAGAGAAATTCCTCAGTATGATTAAGGTCATTTAAGAAAACCCAACAGTCAACATTACACCCAACTGAGAAAGATTGAGAGCTTCTGCCTTGAAAACAGGACCAAGACAAGGATGCCCACTCTCACCACTCTTATTCAATACTGTATTGGAATTCTTAGCCAGAGCAATAGCACAAGAAAAAGAAATAAAAGTTATTTAAATCAGAAAGGAAAAGGTAAAACTATCTCTATTCACAGATGACATGGTCCTGTATACAGAAAATCCCAAAGAATCCACAAAAAAGCTTCTAGAGCTAATAGAGGAATTTAGCAATCTTGCAGGATACAACTATACACCAGCAATGAGAAATCTGAAAAAGAGATTAAAAAAATTATTCCATTTACAATAGCATCTAAGAGAATAAAATACCTAAGAATACATTTAACCAGAGAGGTAAAAGACATATACAATGAAAATTTTAAAACCCTGATGAAAGATATTAAAGAAGACCTAAATAAATGGAAAGACATTCTGTGTTCATTGACTGGAAGACTTAATATTGTTAAGGTGTCAATACTTCCCAAAGTGATCTATAGATTTAATGCAATCCTGATCAAAATTCCAACAGCCTTTGCAACAGAAATGGAAAAATCAATCCTCAATTTTATATGGAATGGTAAGAGGCCTCAAATGGCTAAAGCAATTCTGAAGAAGAAGAACAAAGTAGGAGGACTCACGCTTCCTGATTTCAGAATATACTATATAGCTACAGTAATTAAAACAGTCTATACTGGTATAATAATAAACATACAGACCAATGGAATAGAACTGAGATCCCAGAAATAAATCCATACATCTCTGGTCAGCTGATTTTTTAATTGTACTTTAGATGGTTTACAGAACAAACTAGTTTCTCATTAAACAGTTAGTACACATATTGTTTTATGACATTGGTTAACAACCCCATGACATGTCAATACTCTCCCTTCTCAACCTTGGATTCCCTATTACCAACTTTCCTGTCTCCTCCTGCCTTCTAGTCCTTGCCCCTGGGTTGGTGTGCCCCTTTAGCCTCGTTTTGTCCTATGGGTCTATCTAATCTTTGGCTAAAGGTGAACCTCAGGAGTGACTTCATTACTAAGCTAAAAGCGCGTCTGGGGGCCATACTCTTGGGGTTTCTCCAGTCTCTGTCAGGCCAGTAAGTCTGGTCTTTTTTGAGTTAGAATTTTGTTCTACATTTTCTCCAGCTCTGTACGGGACCCGCTATTGTGATCCCTGTCAGAGCAGTCAGTGGTAGCAGCCGGGCACCATCTAGTTGTACTGGACTCAGTATGATGGAGGCCATGGTAGTTGTGTTCTACTAGTCCTTTGCACTAATCTTTCCCTTATATCTTTAGTTTTCTTTATTTTCCCTTGCTCCCAAAGGGGTGAAACCAGTGGAGTATCTTAGATGGCTGCTCACAGGCTTTTAAGACCTCAGATGCTACTCACCAAAGTAGAATGTAGAACATTTTCTTTATAATTATGTTATGCCAATTGAGCTAGATGTTCCCTGAGATCATAGTCCCCACAGCCCTCAGCCCAGCAATTAGGTCCTTAGGGAGTTTGGATTTGTTCATGGAGCTTCCATGCCCTAACCCTGATCAAGTTGTGCTGGCTTCCCCAATATTATGTACTGTCTTACCCTTCACCATAGTTACTACTTATCTATTGTCTATTTAGTGTTTTTCCACCCCTAACCCTCCCCTCCCTCGTAACCATGAAAGATTGTTTCTTTCTGTGTGTAAACCTTTACATGAGTTTTTATAGCAGTGGTCTCATACAATATTTGTCCTTTTGTGATTGACTTTTTTCACTCAGCATAATGCCCTCCAGATTCATCTAAGCTGTGAGATGCTTCGCAGATTCATCATTGTTCTTTATCATTGCATAGTTCTCCATTGTGCGTATGTACCTAGTTTGTTTATCCATTCATCTGTTGATGGGCATCAAGGTTGTTTCCATCTTTTTGCTATTGTGAACAATGCTGCAATGAACATGGGTGTGGATATCTCTATTCATGTGACAGCTCTTATCTCTCTAGGATATATTTCTAGGAGTGGGATTTCTGGATCAAATGGTATTTCTATTTCTAGCCTTCTAAGGAAGCACCATATTGTTTTCCAAAATGATTGCACCATGATACATTCCCACCAGCAATGCATAAGACTTCCAATCTCCCCACAGCCTCTCCAACATTTGTTATTTTCTGTTTTTTCGATTCGTGCCAGTAATACTGGGGTGAGATGGTATCTCATTGTGGTTTCGATTTGCATTTCTCTAATGGCTAGTGATCACAAGTATTTCCTCAAGTGTCTGTTAGGCACTTGAATATCTTCTTTGGTGAAGTGTCTGTTCATGTCCTCCACCCATTTTTCAATTGGATTATTTGTCTTTGTGTTGTAGAGGTGTTGGATTTTCCCGTAGATTTTAGAGATTAGACCTTTGTTGGATTTGTAATAGCCAAAAAATTTTTCCCAATCTGTAGGTTCTCTTTTTACTCTTTTAGTGAAGTCTTTTGATGAGCATAAATATTTAATCTTTAGAAGATCCCAGTTATCTAGCTATTCTTCTGGAGTTTGTATGTTGTTAGTTACAGTTTGTATCCTGTTAATGCCATGTATTAGGATCTCTAGCATTGATCCTATTTTTTCTTCTATGATCTTTATAGTTTTTGGTTTTATATTTAGGTCTTTGATCCATTTTGAATTAGTTTTTGTGTATGGTGTGAGGTATGGGTCCTATTTCATTTTTTTGCAGATGGACATCCAATTTTGTCAGCACCATTTGTTCAAAAGACTCTCTTTTCCCTTTTTGATGGACTTTGGGCTACTGTGAAGATCAGGTGACCATAGGTAGATGGATTTACATCTGGGTTCTTGATTCTTTTCCATTGGTCAATGTATCTGTAGTTGGTCAACTGATTTTTGACAAGGGTGCTAAGACCATTCAATGGGGAAGAAAGAGTCTCTTTAATAAATGGTGCTGGGAAAATTGGATTTCCACGTGCAGAAGAATGAATCGGAATCAATTCCTTACACTATACACAAAACAAACTCAAAAGGACTTAAGGAACTAAATGTAAAAACTAAAAACATAAAATTCTTAGAAGAATATATACAGGCATGGCTGTCAGGCCTATTTTTAACTATAGATTATGTGATATAATAACAAAAGCATGAACAGCAAAAGACAAAATAGATAAATGGGGCCTCATAAAAATTAAACACTTTTGTTCATCAAAGGACTTTATCAAAAAGCTGAAAAGACAACGTACAGATTGGGAGAACATTTTCAGGAACCATATGTCTAATAAGGGTCTAATATCAAAATACATATAAAACATCTACAACTTAAAAACAAAGACAAAAAACCAAATCAAAAAATGGGCAAAGGACTTGGGTAGACATTTCTCCAAGAAGGATATTCAAATGACCAACAAACAAATGAAAAGATGCTCAATATCTTCAGCCATCAGAGAAATGCAAACCAAAACCACTATGAGGTAGCACCTCCCTCCCACTAGAACTGCTAAGACAACAACAACAAAAGAAAAAAACAGAAAATAACAAATGTTGGTGAGGATGTGGGGAAAATGGAACTCATCCATCGCTGGTGGGAATGCAAATGACGCAATCATTGTGGAAAACAATGTGGCGGTTTCTCAAAAAATTAAAAATAGAACTACTATACCAAAAAAAAAACAAACTCATTGCCATCAAAGTGATTCTGACTCATAGTGACCCTATAGGACAGGGTAGAGCTGTCCTATAGTGTTTCCAAGCAGTATCAATACTACAGACTAATTGCACATATGTAAAAATCCAAATAAAACAAAGAACATTAATTCTTTCCTAAAAAGTAGATATTCTGTGTTAAAATGCCAACCATTATAACGCATTATCCATCAACCCAAAACATAGGGCAAATTTTTATACAGTAATTATAACCCTGTAAAATGACTATATACCTATATCTATACATGTAAAACAATGTTAAGATGTAAAATGATTAAAACATAGCTTCCTGAAAATCAAACAATTCACATAGCTATTAACAAACAGTTGCTTTGCATGTAATACTATGATGCCTCTCTTGGCTCAGACGAAGATGAATATCCCTTTACTGATAACTTGGTGCACTTTCCAAAACATCTACAGGTGAATCTGATGTTCTGACAAAATTGTATTTAGAATGTACCTAGAGACTTTTCCTGAACATTATTTTGTTCAAAATCTTGTATTAGGTTTAGAGGATGTATATTCTATGACATTAGTTTTCTCTACTGAGAAAACGTTAAACAGAGAAACGTTCTCTGCAGGATAGTCACATACTTGCAAAATTAATTCAACAGTATATTAAGAGAATTGTCTCCCAAACCAAAACCAAAAACCAAACCCGTTGCCATCAAGTCGATTCAGACTCATAGCAACCCTATAGGACAGAATAGAACTGTCCCATTGGGTTTCCAAGGAGCAGCTGGTGGATTTGAACTGCTGACCTTTTGGTTAGCAGCCAAACGCTTCGCCACTGCACAAGAGTGGCTTAGAATTTTTAAAAAATTTCAATATATCTATCTTTCCAGGTTTAGTGAGATTCATTACATGATGACCTCAATAGGTAACAAAAAAAAAAACATTAAACACACTTTCCAAATTGAAAACATCTTATCAACCCAGAAACAAAAATATCTTTAAATAATTTAAAAAACAATATTTTTTAAATTAGAGGCAAATATCATGTTTAAGGGATAATACTAAAGACACGAACCTTAAAAACAGAATAGGATGCCAGATACCACCATTATCATTTAATATTGTCCTGTAATTTCTAGCCAAGGCAATAAAATATCGAACCAAAAATAAAACTGATGAAAGTGGAAGCCAAGTTATCCTTTTGATGACAAGATTATACATGTAAAAGACCTAAGGTAATCACTTGGAAATCTCCTAGAATTAATAAAAGGAGTTTTGTAAAGGGGTCAATTACTAGACACCTATATAAAATAAAATCTTTTTTCTACACCAGTCATAGACAGCTAGAAAACAGATTCCTTCTACAGTAGTCCTTCCTTGTATTTAGCTGTTTGAATGAATCTAAATAGTCCAGAAACTGATCATAACATATATAAGAATTTAATACATGAAAAATGAATATTACAAACCAATAGGAGGTTAGACTATTCAAAATGAACTTTCATTTGAATTATCCAGGAGCTGAATCACTCTTTTCCTACTAAACTTGAACAAAAGAGAATGTGATGCTATAACTGCAACCACAGTCTTGCCACTATGATTATGGAAAAATCCTATCTGTGAATAAAACAAGAACAAGATAAAATACAGAAGAAGGTGTCCCCAAAATGTGGCTCCGAGTGTGGAAGTAGTGAGCATACCACTACCATAGTGAAGACAAGTGTTTGAGCACAAATTGAAGGGTATAGACACAATTAAAGAGAACACTTGACAAATTGTGATAAATGTAACTAATGTCAATTACAATTTATCTGAAAATTAAAAACAAAAAACTTGATTGGAGGATACACAATTTTGCAACAACAGTAATAACAGCTAAATAAATATGTGTTTGGTTACACAGATATAAAAGTATGCATAAATATGTACAAGAAGGAGTATATTAATAACTATAGGCATATGTATATACAAGCTTATTTGTGCTGCATATATTTTCAAATATAAAATAAAGCACATGAGGGCACAGTTATGGATACTTCTAGACACAATCAAATACCTCTTGAGATTGATCCGCTGGGTTTGAGGGCTTAGGACTAAAGTCTCGTGGGGCAACTCAGACAATTGGCATAATATAGTCCATAAAGACAATGTTCTACATCCTAGTTTGGTGAGCAACGTCTGGGGTCTTAACAGCTCGCAAGTGGCCGTCTAAGATACAAGTATTGGTCTCTACTCATTTGGAGCTAAAGATAAAGAATGAAACCAAAGACTCAAGTAAGAAACTAGTCTACTGAACCAATAGTTGACATGAACAATGACATCACCAATCTTGAGACCAGAAGAACTAGATGGTGACTGGCTACCATCAGTTCATTCTGACCAGCGAATCAACAGATGGTCCCAGACAGAATGGGAGGAAATGTAGAATAAAACTCAAATTCTTAAAAAAAAAAGGCCAGACTTACTGGACCAATAGAGACTAGATGAAACCCTGAGACGATCGTCTGAAATACTCTTTAAACTTGGAACTCAAAGCACTCCCAGAGGTTACCTTTCAGCCAAATGACAAACTGGCCCATAAAATAAATAATATCACTATGAGTATGGTGCTCCTTAAAATAATCATTTAGATAAAAACAAATGGTTAACATTTACCCTAGACCAAAGATGAGAAGGCTAGAGGGGACAGGGAAGCTAGACTAATGGAAACAGAACAACTAAAATGGAAATAATCAGAATGCTGATACATTGTGAAGAATGTAACCAATGTCACTGAACAACATGTATAGAAATTGTTAAATGAGAACCTAATTTACTCTGTAAACTTTCACCAAACACACAATAAAATATTGTTTTTAAAAAAGGAGTGTCAGAAGTTAAAGAGAAAAACCAGGTCCTAGTGATATCACTGGAGCCTGAAACAATGCCTGAGACAGACCTAAACCAGGATTTACTAACAAATTCCCTTTTTTTTTTTTAAGACAGATTGAGTTGGGTTTACTGTCACTTGATACACCTACCAGAAAAGTATGCACCTACAGGTGCATTTTTTATTTAAAAAATTTGAATAATTCCATCCAACAAAACAGATAAATCAGAGACTTACGTCTTAGTTATCTAGTGCTGCTATAATAAAAATACTACAGGTCAATGGCTTTAACAGAAATTTACTTTCTCACAGTTAAAGAGGTTAGAACTCTGAATTCAGGGTGCCAGCTCTAGGGGAAGGTTTTCTCTCTGTTTTGGCTTTGAAAGAAGGCTCTTTCTCTTTTCAATTTCTATTCCTTGGAAATCGAGGTGATCTCCATATGGCATAGCATCTATCTTCTCCCATCTCTGCTTGCTTAATCTGCTCCTTTAATATCTCAAAAGAATTGACTCAAGACACACCCTACACTAATACTGCCCCATTAACATAACAAAAACCCATTCCCAAATGGGATTATAATGACAGGTATAACCAAAAACCAAACCCTTGCTGTCCACTTGATTCCAACTCGTAACAATCTATAGGGTTTAGGATTTACAACACATATTTTAGGGGGACACAATTCAATTCACTACAACATCCAACCTCTAATCTTTCATTTCAACAACACAGAGCTACTCTGCCTACATTACTGCCCCAATTTCTAGCCTATTTCTGCTATCTAGTCACAACAAGGAGCCCTGGTGGTACAGTGGTTAAGAGCTCGGCTGCTAACCAAAAGATGGGCAGTTGAAATCCACCAGTTGCTCCTTGGAAACCCTATATGGCAGCTCTACTCTGTCCTATAGGGTTGCTGTGAGTCGGAATCCACTCGACAGCAACAGGTTTAGTCAAAACAAAGCAATACAGAGTTTAAACAGGGAAATAACTATTAATTATGAAGTTCACTTATACTGTATTTTTAAACTGTATGCTTTTATAGCTGCAGCTTTATCAGTATGAGCAAATTTGTCAACCTATGTATTCATGTCTCAGTTTGGATATCTATATTCAGTTTAGTAAAATACTGTGTTATATCGTGTTTTTGAGTAAAGGAAGTGATATATCTTTAATTTTATTTAATGTTTTCTACTGAACTGTGCTGACTTGAACATACCTCAAGAATCTGATGCCTAAAAGTCTTCAGCTATTTTGAAGTATGTTGTTATTGCTGTTAGGTGCTGTTGAGTTGGTTCAGACTCTCAGCGACCCTATATACAACAGAACAAAAGACTGCCCAGTTCTACACCATCCTCACAATATACAGAACTATAAAGTATGTATTTGAATGTATCTATCAAAGCTGAGGAAAATTTGTTTCATATACCAAAAATATATTGTTTATACTATCTTCAAATGTATCATCTACCTAAGCATTTAAGATTTTGGTGACTAACCATTTTACAAAATTACACATTTGGTGGAAAACTTAATCTAACCTGATTCTCAAAAAAGGCAAATTCAGAGGCAGCGAAAAGACAGCAGAGTAGTCAGACACTTCCAGTGGACCTTCTTACAACAAAGACCCGAAAAAACAAGTGAATCAATAATATATGGCAACCTGGGAGCCCTGAACATCAAAGGCAGAGTTGTGGACTAAGTGGCAGGGGGAGGGAGAGATGGTTCAGAAGCAGCAAGGAGTTACCAATCCTGATGTGGCGAGAGCCTGAGCCCTTCAGACCTGAGTAGCTCGGGGGTGAACAGTGAGGCATGCAAGCAGCGGTCCTCAGGAGGTGTGTTTTCCACACTGGGACACACCCAGTGCCAGAGAGTCTACACGGCCACCCAGAACCAGTAAGAAGCAGCCCTGGATCGGCAGAACATAAGTACTTATGTACAGCTTACCACGTGGATCAAAAACACCCCCCTAAGGAAAAAACTCTCTCCCATTTACCGGCCCACTCCCTGCTCTACACTGGGTCCCAGACTGGCTTCAGCAACTGTTGAGTCCCCTGGGCCGGAAGTAGGATCCGTCGCACACTTGGAGCCATTCTCCCCGCCTCGGAGAGTGAACAAATTAACAAACGGGGGAAAAATAAGTTATCGGCTCCCCAAAGCCAGCTACCCAGGGTTGGCACAGCTTCTTTGCCTAGGCACAGGCACAAGGGATCCACAGACTCTGAGTGTCTTTCCTCCTGCATAGACGTGTGGGCCCATTTCAACAGGCTAGGCCCTCATGACCACGGTACAACAGGGTATATACCAGAAGTCTAACTTCAACTGTTTCAGCTGTGAAGTGGCAGGTTCTTGACATTTGACATAGCTTTGACCATTAAGCAGGGTCTTCACCTACCCACATCAGGGGCCTGAGGACTGGTAGCTCCACCTACCCCACCTAGCCACCTGTGATAGGGGCCCATGAATAAGAGGTGCCCCCCATTCCTTACAGTCAACACCATTAGGTGCTCATAGTCCAGATGCAAAACCCACACACTTACGTGCTCCAGCGAACAGGGACATGCCTTCCTCCTGGACACTTGGGCGTGGCCGTCAGCCCCCTGCCTTGCTCAGAGTGTGTCCTCCTCCTGTAGCCAGATGCCAGTGCCTATACCAATCACCCATGCCTGTCTAGGACTGTAAGTGAGAGCCTACACCACACACTTGGTGGCTATCTACCTGGGCACCTCAGCTAAATTCACACAGGAGTAGTGGGCGGACTCGTGAGCTCACATATCTAGTAACAGATCTAACCACCTGGTGACAGGACATTAGAGCTTCAAAGATGCCGATAATCGAACTAGCTCATATGAGCAGCCTATTTAGGCATATCAAAACAAATCAAGAAGCTAGGACACAGTAAGAAAACAAAATAAATAAACATAATAATTTACTGATAGCTCAGAGACAACAGTCAATATCAAATCATATAAAGAGGTAATTCATGATGGCTTTAGCAAGCTCCCAAAATAAAGAATCTAGAAATTTTCCAGAAGAGGAACATTTCTTGGAATTACCAGAGGCAGAATACAAAAGATTAATATACAGAACTCTTTAAGAAATTAGGAAGGATTTTAAGCAAAACACAGAACACGCAATAGAGGAAATTAAAAAGATTAGAGAAGAGCATAATGACAAATTTAAGAGGCCACAAGAATCCACAGAGTCAGCAATCAGAAATCCAGAAGATTAACAATAAAATTTCTGAATTAGACAACTCAATAGAAAGTCAAAGGAGCAGAACTGAGGCAATGGAAGTCAGAATTAGAGAGATTGAACATAAAGCACTTGACACCAACTTATTTGAGGAAAACTCAGATAAAAGGATTTTAAAAAATGAAGAAACCTCTAAGAATTATGTGGGACTTTATCAAGAGGAATAACTTATGAGTGATTAGAGTACCAGAACAGGGGGATAACAGAAAATACACAGAGAATTGTTGAAGATTTGTTGGCAGAAAACTTCCCTGATCTCATGAAAGATGACAAGATATCTATCCAAGATGCTCACCGAACCCCACATAAGGCAGAGCGCAAAAGAAAGTCACCAAGACACATTATAATCAAACTTGCCAAAACCAAAGATAGAGAATTTTAAGAGCAGCTAGGGATAAATGAAAAGTAATCTACAAAGTAGAGTCAATTAGAATAAGCTTGGAATACTCAGCAGAAAACATGCAGGCAAGAAGGCAATGGGATGACATGTATAAAGCTTTGAAGGAAAAAAACTGCCAGCCAAGAATTATATATCCAGCAAAACTGTCTCTCAAATATGGTGGCGAAATTATGGCATTTCCAGATAAACAGAAGTTTAGGGAATTTGTAGAACACAAACCAAAATTACAAGAAATACTAAAGGGAGTCCTCTGGTTAGAAAATCAGTAACACGAGATAACAACCCAAGACTAGAACACAGGACAGAGCAACCAGATATCAACCCAGATAGGGAAGTCACAAAAGGAAATCAAAGCTAAAACACTGAAAATAGGGACACATATGTCAATTTGTAAAAGATGACAACATTAAAACAAAAAAGAGGAAGTGAAAAAATGTAAACATAGTTTTCATATGGAGAGGAAGTCAAGGCGATATAAAGAAATAAAAGACTGGTATAAACTTAGAAAACAGGGGTGAATATTACAGTAACCACAAAGAAAGCTAACAATCCTACAAGTCAAAATAAAAACCTAGAAAACTATAAAGACTCAGCAAACACAAAATCAACAGCAATGAAAAAGATGAAAAGAAAATACATAAATAAAAATTTCTCAGCACAGAAAGTTAAGTAGAACAAAGAAACTGTCAACAAAACAAAAAAAGACATCAAAATGACAGCACTAAACTCATACCTATCAATAATTATGCTGAATGTAAATGGACTAAATGCACCAATAAAAAGACACAGAGTGACACACTGGATAAAAAAACACGATCCGTCTATACGCCGCCTACAAGAGACACACCTTAGACTTAAAGAAACAAACAAACTAAAACTCAAAGCATGCAAAAAAATATAACGAGCAAACAACAATCAAAAAAGAGCAGGATTGGCAATATTAATCTCTGACAAAATAGACTTTAAAGTAAAATCCACCACAAGGATAACGCAGGACACTATATAATGATTAAAGGGCCAATACACCAGGACGACATAACCATAATAAATATTTACGCACCCAACGACAGGGCTCCAAAATAAATAAACTCCAACAGCACCTGAAAGAGAGATAGACAGCTCCACGATAGTGTAGGAGACTTCAACACACCACTTTTGGTGAAGGACAGAACATCCAGAAAGAAGCTCAACAAAGACACTGGAGAGCTAACTGCTACAATCAACTGACTTGATCTCAAAGACATATACTGAACACTCCACCCAACAGCAGCCAAGTATACTTTCTTTTCCAATCCACGTGGAACATTCTCCAGAAAAGACCACATATTAGGCCATAAAGCAAGCCTTAACAAAATCCAAAGCATCAAAATATTACAAAGCATCTTTTCTGACCATAAAGCCGTAAAAGTAGAAATCAGTAACAGAAAAAGCAAGGAAAAAACATCAAATACATGCAAACTGAACAACACCTTGCTTAAAAACTACTGGGTTATAGAAGAAATTAAGGATGGAATAAAGAAATTTGTAGAATCAAACGAGAATGAAAACGCATCATACCAGAACCTTTGCGACACAGCAAAAGCAGTACTCACAGGTCAGTTTATAGCAATAAATGCACACATCCAAAAAGAAGAAAAGGCCATAATCAAAACATTAACCCTACACTACAACAAGGAGAAAGAGAACAGCAAAAGAAGCCTTCAGACACCAGAAGAAAGGAAATAATAAGAATTAGAGCAGAATTAAATTAAATAGAGAATAGAAAAACAATTTAAAGAGTTAACAAGACCAAAAGCTGGTTCTTTGAAAAGATCAACAAAATTCATAAACCACTGGCCAAACTGACAAGAGAAAAACATAAGAGGAAGCAAATAACCCATATAAGAAATGAGACGAGTGATATCACAACAGACCCAACTGAAA
>NW_004444227.1:325886-357439 GCF_000243295.1 Trichechus manatus latirostris
AAGAAAATGTTCTGCATCCTACTTTGGTGAGTGGTGTCTGGGGTCTTAAAAGCTTGCCAGCAGCCATCTAAGATGCATCAATTGGTCCCAACCACTTGGAGTAAAGGAGAACAAAGAACACCAAAGACACAAGGAAAGTATTAGCCCAAGAGACAGAAAGGGCCACATAAACCACAGACTTCATCAGCCTGAGAACAGAAGAACTAGATGTGCCTGGCTACCACCAATGACCGCCCTGACAGGGAACACAACAGAGTCTCCGATGGAGCAGGAGAAAGGTGGGCTGTAGAACTCAAATTCTAGTAAGAAGACCAGACTTAATGGTCTGACTGAAACTGGAAGATCCCCAGAAAGCATGGCCCCTGGATTCTCTATCAGCCCAGAACTCAAACAATTTCTGAGGCCAACTCTTCAGACAAAGATTGGACTGGACTGTGGGACACAAAGTGATACTCATGAGGGGTGTGCCTCTTAGCTCAAGTAGATACAGGAGACTAAATGGGTGGCTTCTGCCCAGAGGTGAGATGGGAGGACGGAGAGGGTTAGGAGCTGCTTGAATGGGCATGGGGAATCAGGGTGGAGGGGAGGAGTGTGCTGTCACAGTGTGTGGAGAACAATTAGGATCACGTAACAATGTGTGTATACATTTTTGTATGGGAGACTAACTTGAAATGTAAACTTCATTTAAACTACAACAATAAAAAATTTTTTTAAAATTAAAAAAGGCAAATTCAATATGGATATAGTATGTATTAATGCAGAAGTTATTTGTCAACATTTAAAGAGAAAGCCACATTTTAATATTTACCCCATTTGCGAAAGAGCTTATGTCACATTCCCTTACCAATATGTAACAAGAAAATAAATCTTCATCTGTAGGAACACTGATAAAAAACAGTAGAAGTGGAAGCAAATATATCCTCCTTTCTACTAGACCAACTATTAATATTACCACTCAGGAGTCAGGAAGATGTAATATCCATAAATCACTTTCACTACTAAGTGTATAGCATGTACTCAAATTGCCTAATTCATCCTCTCTACCTGTAACTATGTAAGTGAATGCTTATTTATTCACAAGTTTATTATTTCTGACGATCAATATCGGTTATGGTTCTTTTTGTTAAATGTATAATGTGTATTCAGAAACACGAGGCAATGCAATTCTTTAATTAGCATTTGTGGATATCAGAAGGCTCAGGATTCAAACACAACCTCATCAATAACAGCAACACACTGAGGAACTGTTTCTTTCTCACCCTTTGGAGGTATCTACAGTCTAGTTTTCTAATAACAAATCATTCTCCTCATATAAAAATACTTACACAGTGGAAATTAGTAAATATTTGGTTATCATATACAGAGAGGTAGGCTTTTTTAGAAAGCAATTCTGGAACAGTATCTCAGATAAGTGTTTAGTAAAAGTCTGACGTTCCACAACGTAAACATGAAAAAAATTATCTTGGCCTCAAGTAAAATTATAGTAGAATTTTTGATATAGCTCCTATAATATTTAGTCTTAATGAAAATTTCAATTCAATCAGCTAACCAGGGTTATTTAGCTATTAAAAATAAATAGATGATGTAACCTTTTGAATAATATTGTTTATTATTATACATCTGGAAGCCAGATAGCCTCCGGTTCTGATATTAGTGTAAGTTTATGTCTGAATAGACTTCCAGCCAGTAATGTCAAAAAGATTCAGCTGCTTCATAAAGTTCTTAGAGCAGGAAAGGAGGGCAATATAATTATGTAAAATATGTTTGAGGTCTTAATTTATATCTTAAAAGCACCAGCCTCCAGATAGTCTATTAGTTGTACTAAATTATTTAGAAAAAAAGTCTTAAGGGACAGAACTACTACAATTTGAGAAAGGTTGTCAACAATGAGCACTGAAGCAAAAAGGGTTTCCTGATAAACTAGTACCTTTTAACTCACTTTTGGTGGTTGAAGTCTTCCTAATGTTATGGTTTACTTAGTATTATGAAAAAGAATCATTCAGGTCTAAAGCCTGTAATATATTTTTTCTACCATCATCCCATCTGTCATTTATTATTGAAGTTAGAACAAAAGCAGTTTTGTTTTGTTTGTTTTTAATTTTCATTTTGTTGACAAAAGTTTCCATGATAGGGTACTTTAGATAACACAGGTTGTCTGCACATAATCTTTTTTTCTACAACAAGGTGCTGATTTTACACAGTAACTCATAATCTTTTATATATATACACATATATAACCAAAACCCATTGCCATCAAGTCTATTCCAACTCATAGCAACCCTAGAACTACCTATACCATAGGGTTCCCAAAGAGCAGCTGGTGGATTCGAACTGCTGACATTTTGGTTAGCAGCCAAATGCTTAACCACAGCACCACCAGGGCTCCGTGTAAACATATATATATATATATATATATAAAATGTCAAGAAAAATCTAGGCTGTGCTTCTTTGACTATCCTGTGCCCCCTACCACCACAGGGCCCTTGACTGTCCCTCTGCTGGGAAAGCACTTCCCTTACCTCTTCCTCTAGTTCATGCTTTCTGTCAGATTTCAATTCAAACCTCATTTCTAAAGTCGAGTCCTCCTTCCCTGATCTCCAACTAGATCAAGTCCCTTTATTTAAACTCTCAAAACACCAGGCATCTCTCCTCCCTACCATTTGCTTCTGTGATGTTTTTTTTTGCTAGACTGACAATAAACACCCTGAGAACAGAAACCATGTGTACTTTTGTTCATCATTGTATTACCAGAGTTTAGCAGAGTACCTGGCATATATAGAAGCATATTAAATATCTCTTAAATAAATTAGTGAATGAAGCACAAGTATTTGAAAATGGCCATAAATCTTAATGGCTCCTGAATTTCATGGTAATAGTAAACTGATAATAAACCAATTGTGAGGATGGCACAGGACTGGGCAGTGTTTTGTTCTGTTTGAGTTCTAGCTGTTGGGAGACAATCCTCCATGAATCCCTCACCTTTGTACATGCCTGGGCATTAACAGCAAATTTGTTCCAGGACTATCTTTTCAGGAAGGTTTATAAAAGCAAATGGCCCTAGAAAGATGAAGATATGGAATTCCTCTGCAGCAACTTTTTTACATTCTGGGAAAGTAATTATAGACCTTCCCCTACCTCAGACACATTCAAGGATAATAAAAATAGACGTATGTAAATCCCCTTCTGAGAGTAGAATCACTTATATCCCAGGGTTATAAAGGGCTACCCTGTTTACCAGCAGCACTTACATAAGATTAAACCAGTTAACCAGTTGTCAATTTTGACTTACAGTGACCCCATGTGTGTCAGAGCAGAACTCTGCTACACAGGGTTTTCAATGGCTGATTTTTCAGAAGTACAGAACACCAGATTTTTCTTTCAAGGTGCCTCTGTATGGACTCAAACTTTAGCATCACAGCACATTTAACAATTTGTACCACTCAGGGACTCCCTATATCCATTAAACCAGTTCCCATCAAGTCCATCTAGTCAGCTCTGACTTATGACAACCCAGTGTTTCAGAGTAGAACTATGCTGCATAGAGTTTTCAATGGCTGATTTTTCAGAAGGTTGCTATACCTTTCTTCCAAGGTGTCGCTAGGTGGACTTGTACTTCCAACCTTTTGGTTAGCAGGGAGCCATTAACTGTTTGTACCACCCAGGGACTCCCTACATAGATTAGGGTCTTACTAATTTCAGGGTTTCTCTCTTGTGTCTCACCCTGACTGTGTGTGCATGCAACACCTGGCCCTAATTGCATTATCCTGTTAGAATAGGAGATCAGGAAACCAATGCCAAGATGTTACTAGTATTCTAAGTATTAAACGGCCTAAGTCCATTTGGGCTCATTGTTTCCCTATCTGCAAACTCTATGGTTGAGTGGCAAGTCAATCCAGCAGTTGTCATTGTACTGTTGATTAGAACTGCTTGATCGCTTGATACTAGTTCCACCACTTACTAGTGTTGTGATGTTGTACAAGCTATTTTACCTCTCTGAGTCTCAAGTGATCGTATTTGTAAAATGTATATAGTAATACATCAAAAGACCCTTTTGAAGATTAAATGCTGACTTCTGGGCAACATGGCACTATAGACAGAAGCACCACACCATCCCTCCACAGCAAAGATCCAAAAAACTAAGCCAAACAGAGAAAACGGCAGTCCTGAAACCCTAAGCATCAAATGAAGAGACTAAGAACTCAGCCAAGCACTGAATGGAATAAGAAACTGACAGAGAACAGAGAGAGAGGAGAGATACACACAGAGGTCCCCTATTGGCTAATGCAGCACGGATCTGCCATCTTGGACTCCTATCAGAGATCAGTGAACAGGGGGTACAAGAAAGCAGCTTCATGGAGCTTCTAGCAGGAAACAGAACAACCGGTAACCAGTGATATACACTTTCCAGCCCCCCACCCATCTTCATCCTCACTTGGCCTCCTCTGCTTCCTACGGCCCGTGTCTTGGCTGGGAAGCACCACCTTCACCTCAGTGTCACTTGGGTCCCACCCACCCGCACTGCTCGGCTCCCTAAGTGCCATTTGTTGGCTGCTGGTGTTGCTTTTTTCCACTTCTTTAGATTTCCTCCTTACCTCTCACCACCTCCCCCTCCATTCTCTCAAATACCTAGCTCCATGCGCCATCTTTGCTTCTTCCTGAAAGGCTGTGAAACACTGCTCGAATGTGAAACTGCTTCCCGGCCTGTGCTGTCATGCTGGTAGGATCCCGGGGGCTTTTTTGCTTCTTTCTTTTGAATTGTTTGTGTGTTTTCTTTTTCTTTTCTTGAATTGGGGGCCCGTTCTAGCCAGGCAGTACTGCGCGGCTCGGGACCTAACCCCTCGGTTTGTGCAGATGCACAGAGGGATCCCTGAGAGCATTTCTTTTTTTCTTGTTTTTTTGAGGGACTTTTTTTTTCTTTTCTGTTTTTCTTTGGAGGTTTTTCTTGTTCTTTTTTATTATTATTTGTTTGTTTTGTTTTCTTTTCCCTCTTTTTCCCTTTTTGTCTTTCTACATCACTCAGTTTCTTGTCTCTGTATACTTTCCTTCTCTTCCTGTCCCCTGAATACCTGGCACTGAGTGACACCTCTACTCCTAGCCAGGCTGTACTTCACGGCCTGGAAGGAACTTCCCCAGATCTCACAGCCACACTGGAGGGATCCCTGGGAGCTTTGCTTTTCTTCTTTCTTTCTAATTTTTATTTATTCGTATCTTCTTTTCTTTTTCTCTTCTTCTCCTTTTTGTTTTTCTCCATTTCATAGTCTCTCATCTCTCTACTCCACCAGCAAGCTCCCCTAGCGCTTCTTTTTGTTTGTTTGTATGTTTTTGGCTTCTATTCCTCTCTCCTCTCTCCCATACCCATCTTAGCTCCACACATCACAGTCTCCCCCCTCCATCCTGCCTGCCTGCACCTTGCACTGAACATCACACCATCAAGCAGCACAGGCAAGGCCTACCGGAACCTGCCCTGCACTGATTACCAGCTGGCCCTGGTGGCCATAGTAAATGCCACAAACACCCCATCCCAGCAACTACTCTTCAGCTAGACCTGTCCTGATGTACCATATCTGAGTGACTGACCATGCCAATTGGAGAACGAGGAAAAGTATCGTGCCCAAAGACGAGCGAACAACAAAGAACACACAGCCTGCCTTCTCAGACATAGCCAAATAAAACAAAAAATCAGGACAAAACAAATCTACAATCAATAAACGAGGAAAATAACTACCAAATGCCCCGAAGAGAGCAGACAGTATCAAAACATTCACGAAAACAGGACAGGATTGTTCCAGTAGGTGTCCAAAATAAAACACCAGATGACTTTCCAGTAGAAGAAAAGGCACTAGAACTACCTGATAGGGAATTCAAATCTCTAATAGTCAGAGCTATCCAAGAGTTGAAGCAAAAAGCAAACAAAAATGAGGAAAAAATAGACAAATTCATGGAAAACACAGGCAAAAAAATGCAAGAATTCAGGAAAATAATGCATGAACAAAATGCAAAATTAATTCACAACTAGAAATCATACAAAAACAACAATTAGAAATCCAAAACATAAACAACAAGATTTCATAAATGGACAGTGTCGTAGAAGGGCTGAGGAGGAGGTTTGAAACGGTGGAAGACAGGATCAGCAAAATTGAAGACAAACACTTGGATACAACTCTGAGGAAATATCAGAAAAAAGAACGAGTCAAAATGAAGAGCCCTGAGAATTATGCAGGATACGATCAAAAGCAAAAATTTGCCAGTGATCGGCATTCCAGAACAGGGAGAGAAAGCAGAAAACACAGAGAGGATCACTGAAGAACTGCTGACAGAAAACTTCCCCAATATCATGAAAGATGAAAAGCTGACCATCCAAGAAGCTCAACGAACCCTGTATAGAATAGACCCCAAAAGAAAATCACCAAGGTATATCATAATCAGATTCCCCAAAACCAAAGACAAACAAAGAATCCTGAGAGCAGCTCAAGAAAAACAAAAAGTCACATACAGAGGAGAAACAATAAAACTAAGCTCAGATTATTCAGGAGAAACCATGCAGGCAAGAAGGCAATGGGATGACATATACAAAACCTTGAAAGAAAAAAAAATTGCCAGCCAAGAATAATATATCCTGCAAAACTCTCATTTAAATATGATGCTGAATTAGGTCATTTCCAGATAAACAAAAATTAAGGTACTATGTAATAACCAAACCAAACTTACAAGAATTATTAAAGGGAGTCCTTCGATAAGGCAACAAACAACATCAGCTCACAGGCTGAATCTAGGATGCAGTATTTTACCAACCAGATACTACTCTAGGTAATGAACTCTTAAGGACTATCCAAAACCGAAAGAAATACAACAGGGAATCAGAGCAATTAATCTATAAATGACAACAACATCGGAACAATGAAAGAGTAATAAATGGTGTAGGCACAGGACCTGCTAATGGAGAGGAAGGCAAGGCGATACCAAGTAATAATAGACTGCTTCCAACTTAGAAAGATAAGGGTAAATTTTACGGTAACCACAAAGAAAGTTAACAAACCTACTCATCAAAATAAAGACGAAAAACATAAAGTCTCAGTAAAAACAAAACCTACAAAAACAAAAGAAATGAAAAAAATCCACAAATAAAAGGAATTCAGCTCAGGAGAGTAAGAGGAACAAAGAAAAAGTCAGCACCACAAAAAAAAGCACTCACGAATCAAAAACACTGGAAATAACAAATGTTGGAGAGGCTGCAGGGAGATAGGAACTCTTACGCACTGCTGGTGGAAATGCATAATGATACAACCATTTTGGAAAATGATATGGCACTTCTTTAGAAAGCCAGAAATATAAATACCATATGATCCAGCAATCCTACTCTTAGGAATACATCCTAGAGAAATAAGAGCTGTTACACGAATAGACATATGCACGCCCATGTTCATGGCAGCATTGTTCACAACAGCAAAAAGACGGAAACTTCCTAGATGCCCATCAACAGCTGAATGGATAAACAAACTATGGTACATACACACGATGGAGTATTATGCAATGACAAAGAACAATGATGAATCTGTGAAGTATGTCGTTACATGGATAAAACTGGAGGACATCATGCTGAGTGAAATAAGTCAATCACAAAAGGACAAATACTGTATGAGACCTCTATTGTAAAAACTCATGAAAAAGTTTATACAGAAACAGTAACAATCTTTGTTGGTTACAAGGGATGGGAGGGTTGGGGGAGAAATACTAAATAGACAATAGATAAGTGGTAACTTTGGTGAAGGGTAAGACAGTACACAATACTGGAGAAGCCAGCACAACTTGTAGAAGGAAAGGTCATGGAAGCTCCATAGACACATCCAAACACCCTGAGGGACTGAATTGCTGGGTGGAGGGCTGCTGGGACCTGGGTCTCGGGGAACATCTAGCTTAATTGGCATGACACAGTTTATAAAGACAATGTTCTGCATTCTACTTTGGTGAGTAGTGTCTGGGGTCTTAAAAGCCTGTGAGCAGCCATCTTCGGGAGCAAGGGAGAATGAAGAGAACAGGATACAAGGAAAAGATTAGTCCAAAGGACTAAGGGACCACAGCTACCACGGCCTCCACTAGACTGAGTCCAGTACAGCTAGATGGTGCCCGGCTACCACCAGTGACTGCTCTGACCGTGATCACAACAGAGGGTCCTGGACAGAGCTGGAGAAGGATGTAGAACCAAAATTCTAACTCACAAAAAAAGACCAGATTTACTGGCCTGACAGAGACTACAGAAACCCTGAGAGTATGGCCTCCGGACACCCTTCTAGCTCAGTGGTGAAGTCGCTCCTGAGGTTCACCGTTCAGCTGGTGATTGGATAGCCCCATAAAACAAAATGGGACTAATGAAGCACAGCAGTCCAGGGACAAGGACTAGAAGGCAGGAGAGGACAGGAAAGCTGGTGATAGGGAACCCAAGGTTGAGAAAGAACAGTGTTGATACGTCATGTCGTTAACCACTGTCATAGGGCAATATGTGTACTGTTTAATGAGAAACTATTCTGTTCTGTAAACCTTCATCTGAAGTACAAAAAAAAAAAGAATTATCTATGTGAGATCAAATTGACAACAGCAACTCAAAATGTTTGATGGGAAGCCTAGGGGGAAGTGTGTTGAAGACAATTGTGATGGAATAATTTGGAAAAGGATAGTGAGAATAGCAGCACAACTGGAAGAATGTAATCAATGTCACTGAATTGTACATGTAGAAATCTTTGAAATGGTGTATCTCTGGTTTTGTATATTTTCACCAAAAAAGAAAAAAGGTCCTCCAACATCAAGAAGGGAGAGTGTTGACATGTGGGGTTGTTAACCAACGTCATTAAACAATATGCCTACTGAATGTGTAATGAGAAACTATTTGTTCTGTAAACCTTCACCTAAAGTACAATAAAAAAAAGATTAAATGGTATATGAAAATCAGTTAAAAATGTGGTTCCTAAATTATTGATGGTTATTATTGGCATTATTAATATTATTTATTTATTTCCTCTGTTCAGGGAGCTTTTTATACTTATTTCCAAGTTTCTTGCTATGTACCACATAGTTAATACTACTGGATAAAAGATACATTCGAATTTTTCCACTTGTCCTTTCTTTTACATTAGGATAGAAAACACTTTAAAAATGGTTTCCCCTACTTCTTTGTAATTCACTGATACAGTCTATATAGATTATAATTCAGTATGTAATACGTACTGAGTATACATACATGTCAGGCACTATACTAGAATTTTCTTGTTTTATAGTATCAATGTAATTAAGTATTCACTCAAAATATTCTAGCAATGTCCATAACACTGATAATTCCATAATTTTGATGATATAAAATAACAATGAAATTAAGAATAAAATACAACACAAAACTTGACAATGCATTATTTCAAAGCATTATTGCTTTCTTATAAGCTTATTGCAAACATATTTCAAGTAAAATTTGAAAGAAAACCACACAAATCACTACCTAAAATAAGGAATATAAACTTCTAAAATATGGGTAAAAGAGAATGATATCAGAATCACAGGCAAGGCTGTTTTGAACTATACAAATCCTCTTCTCTCAGATATGCTCCTCTGGATAACTTTGATTTTTATTTTGTAGGTGCTAGGCATCTTTCTGGAGCCCTGATGGTGCAGTGATGAAGAGTATGGCTGCTAACCTAAAAGTCAGTAGTTCGAATCCACCAGCCACTCCTTGGAAACTCCATAAGGCAGTTCGACTCTGTCCTGTAGGGTCACTAGGAGTCTGAATTGACTCAACGGCAACAGGTTTTGGTTTTGTTTTTGTTTTTGTTTTTTAGGTTTAGACATCTTTCTAAGGAGCCCTGGTGGTGCAGTGGTTAAGCACTCAGCTGCTAACAACAAGGTTGGCAGTTCAAACCCACCAGACGGTCTGCAGGAGAAAGATGTGGCTATCTGCTTCTGTAAAGATTACAGCCTTGGAAACCCTATAGGGCAGTTCTACTCTGTTTTATAGGGTTGCTATGAGTCAAAATTGATTTAACGGCAGTGGGTTTGGTTTGGTTTTTTGTACACATCTATGATAGTTAAGGTTATGTGTCAACTTGGCTGGGCCATAATCCTGAGTGGTTTGGAAGTTATGATGTAGTTTAGCGCTTTTTAATGATGTAATCACCTCTATAACAAGATCTGATACAATGTGATCACCTCCATGATGAGATCTGTTGTGAGCTGTCAATTAGTTTGAAAGGGCATTTCCTTGGGGGTGTGGCCTGCATCCAATATAGGCAGACTTTCTGGAAAGGCTTGTGAGCTTTTGCTGGCTCTGGATCCTGCAGCTAGCTGCAGTTCATCTGACCTCCAGTTCTTGGAACTTGAGCTAACAGCTTACCTGCCGTCTTACCTGCCAATCTTGGGATACATCAGCCTCCACAGCCTGTGAACCAGAGGACTGCTGTCTGACCTTTCGATTTTGGATTTGCCAGCCCCTGTGACTACGTGAGTTAGGAGAAACCTCCAGCCTAACCCACAGACTTGGGACTCTCCAGCCTCTACAATCACGTGAGCCATTTCCTTGATATAAATCTCTCTGTGTATATATTTATACGCTGCACTGGTTTTGCTTCTCTAGAGAACCCAACCTAAGATAACATCTTTCTAGGTGTACGCTGATATGGTCTTTTCTCCCACCTCCAAAGGAAAACCATTAACCCGAAAGGTAACCTACGTATTGAAGTTAGTTTGCCTATCATATAACTCTTTGTAGCAAAATGGTTAAAGCAATCAATTGCTAACTGAAAGGTAGGCAGTTCAAAACCACCAGCCACTCTATGAGAGAAAGATGTGGCAGTCTGCTTCTGTAGAGATTTACAGCTTTGGAAACTCTATGGGGTTGCTCTGAGTTGGAATTGACTAGACAGCAGTGGCTTTGAGGTTATAACTCTTTAGATTACTTTATTAAAATGTAATTGATGCTAATAAAACAAGATACTACTGGTTCTCATATATTAAATTATTGTTTAGTTCATATCACTATGCCTTTATATATTATTCTTAAAATTTAGCATATGTGCAGAAAAGTGTGCAACTCATAAATGTACAGCTTAATGATTTTTCACAAAAAGAAATTATCCACATAACCACCACCCATTTCAAGAAATAGATTATTATCAGCATTCTAGAAAAACAGTTATGCCCACTCTCACTTTGCCACTTTCCGCCCTTAACGTAACCACTATTTTGGATTCATTTGTAGAAACCTTTTCTTTCTATTTCTACTTTGCTAAAGCTTGTTATTATGTAAGAGATTTGAATTTTACCAAATGCCTTTTCTGCAGCTATTGAGAATACCTTTTCTGCATCTATTAAGATGATCATATGATTTTCATCTTTATTTATTTAGTAAATTATAGTATTTTTTGGATGCTGAACTAACCACGGGATTCTGTGAATAAAGTCAACTTGATATTTTATCCACTTTACAGGTCATTGAAATCAATTTTTTAATATGTTGTTCAGGATTTTACATCAGTGTTCATGAGAGGGATTTTTCTTTATTGCATTATCTGACATTAATTTACCTGGTATATCTTTTCTATCCTTTTACTTTCTGTGCCATTGTATTTAGTTTTTCTATTTTAAGAAAAGAACATAGACTTGAATTTGGTTTTCTTTTTAATCTAATGTAACAATCTTTATATTTTGATTATTGGATTTAGTTTAGTCCATTTATATGTAATGTAATTACTAAAATAATGTAGTAACTTATTATTTTGTTTTCTGTTTACTCTGTTCTTTGCCTTTCTTCTCGTTTCTTGCCTTCTTTTGAATTTAATCAAGTAATAGTTTTTCTCTTTATTAGCTACTATATTAGAGATCACAACATGTATTCTTTACTCACTAGGCATACTATACATTAGAACTTTTACCTCTTCTCAAATAACGTAAAGACCTTAGAAATTTAACTCTATTCACCTTCTCTTGCCTTTAGTGCTGTTTTCAAAATGCATTTTAATGCTACATATGTTTGAAATCCTACAAGACATTGGTGTTATTGTTTATATAGTTAATATGTATTTAGATTGTATCCTTTACTTTCTTCTTCATTCCTTCTTACATTTATCATTGCTTCCATCAGTGATGGTTTTCCTTCTGCCTGAAGAACTCTTTTTGGAATTCCTTTTAATGTGAGATTATTTGTGACAAATTCTCTCCATTTTTATCTGAAGATGCCTTTATTTCATTTCTTTTTTGAAGGATATTTTCTCAGTATAAAATGCTAAGTTAGCAGTTATTTTCTTTTATCACTTTAAAAATATCATTCCACTGTCTTTTGGCTTCTCATCATTTCTGTTGAATAATCACCTTTCAGGTTATGTTTGCTCCTTTAAAGGTAACTGTCTTTTTCTCTGGATACTTTTAATAATTCCTGTTTTTATTTCATTTTCAACAAGTTTAACATGTTGTACTTTGATGTAGTTTATGTTTATCCTGGCTGAAGTTTGTAGAGATTCTTGAATCTGTGGGTTGATGTATTTCATTACTTTTGGAAAATTCTCAGCCAGTATCTCTTCACATATTGCTTCTGCCCCATCCTGTCTCCTCTCTCCTTCTGGGACTCCAATTACATGTTTCATATGTCTCTTGCACTCTTTTCTGTAACTTCTATTATTTTACTCTCTGTTTCAGTCTCAATATTTTCCACTGAACTGGCCTAGAAGTTCACTAATCCTCTCTTCTGCTCTAGTCTTAGTAAAGTGACAGAGAAGTATCCCAGTTGTATTCTTCTGTTAAACCCATCAACTGAGTTCTTAATTTCACGTACTTTATTTTTAGTTCTAATATCTCCATTTGATTATTTTTTATGAACTCAGTTTTCTGTTAAATTCTTCATTTCATTCCTCATTGTTGAGATTATTAATCATAGGTATTTTGAAGTCTAAGAAATCAAATATCTTGACCAACTGTGGATCTGATGTTTTCTTGGATTATAATTGAGTACTGAACATTGAATATGGAAAAACATATAAACTCTGAATTATATTATCTTCCTCCAGAAAAGATTTACTTTTCTTCTGTCTTGCAGTTGAGTAGGTATGATGGTTAAGGTTGTGTGTCAACTTGGCTGGGCCATCATTCTCACTGGTTTGGCCGTTATGATGTAGTTTGGCAGTTATGAAATGATGTAATCAACTCCATGATGAGATGTACTATAAGCAGTCGATCAACTGAAAGGGGGTTTCCTTGAGGGTGTGGCCTGCTTCCAATATATGTCAACTTTCTGGCAAAGCTCATTGGCTTCTGCTTGCTCTGGTTCCTTCATCTGACCTCTGTTCTTGGGACCTGAGCTAGCAGCTTACCTGCCGATCTTGGGACTCATCAGCTTCTACAGCCTGTGAGCTAGAGGCCTGCTCTCTGACATGCTGATCTTAGGTTTACCAACCTTGTAGCTATGTGAGCCAGGAGAAGCCTCCAGCCTGACCCATGGACTTGGGACTTTCCAGCCTCTATAACCACATGGGCCATTTCCTTGACATAAATATATCAATGCATATATAAATATATTTCCTCGATATAAATATATATGTATATATATATTTCCTTGATATAAATATATACACACACACATATATATATACACGCTTCATAAATGATGCATTACTTTGGGCAAATCTGCTGCAAAAGATCTCTTTAAAGTGTTAAAAAGCAGAGGTGTCACTTTAAGGACTAAGATGTGCCTGATTCAAGCCATGATGTTTCCAATTGCCTTATACTCATGGGAAAGCTGGACAATGAATAAAGAAGACCGAAGAACAATTGATGCCTTTGAATTATAGTGTTGGCAAATACTGAATACACCATGGACAGACAAAAGAATGAACAAATCTCTCTTGGAAGAAGTACAGCCAGAATGCTCCTTAGAAGCAAGGATAGCCAAGACTTCATTCATCTCACATATTCTGGACATGTTATCAGAAGGGACCAGTCCCTAGAGAAAGACATCATACTTGGTAAAGCAGAGGGTCAGCAAAAAAGAAGAAGACCCTCAACGAGATGGACTGACACAGTGGCTGCAACAATGGGCTCAAGCATAACAACGATTATGAGGATGGCGCAGGATGAGGCAGTGTTTTGTTCTGTTGTACATGGGGTCGCTATGAGTCAGAACAGACTCAACGGCACCTAACAACAACAACATACGCTTCACTGGTTTTGCTTCTCTAGAGAACTCAACCTAAGACAGTAGGGGAAGATCATCTTGAGTCAATTAGGGAATGAGATGTTTTAATACTGAGTTTAAATCGTGTGAAGGCTAATCTATTTACTATTTGTCCTTATTCCTCAAAATCTGAAGTGTTTATAAAGGCCCCCTTTTTCTGGGTAATACCTCATATTCAATTTCAGTCTCCCAAGCACCATGAGACTTCCAAATCTAAGTTTTATTTTTAGCTACTTTCTACTTGGATTCTTGGCTTCTTGCTTGTACAGCTGTAACATCAGCAAATTCCTCGAGGGGAAAAAGAGCACAGAATGCCAGGGTTGCATTTTTGTGGTTCTCTCTTCTCAAGAATCTTGGTTTCTCAAGTCTTCACTACCTTGGTAGTCTTGAATTACAATTTTGTTTTGTTTTGTTTTTGTTCCCCCAATCCTGTGAGACTGCTGAAAGATTTTAGTAGCCATTTCTGCTTAGCATCTCAGCCTTCCTGCCTATGACACTTGCAAACCAAAAACGGTATTGACAAAAAAGCTCCAGAGAATGTCAGGCTAACTTCAGTGGACTTCCCATTCCCTCTAGGATCTCCATCCGTTAAGGCCTGTCTCCTTGGTTGCTCTACGCTGCCTTCAAACAGGTTATTTGGTGATCATATAATTTACCTAGCCTTCATAATTGTTCTCAGCTTGAGATTTGGTTTGATACAAGCTGCTCCATTATAGCCAGAAACAGAAATCTTCATCATTTTTTAAGATACTATGTATACGGCAATACTAAGTGGGAAGAAAAAAGGATACAAATCATGTAATAATAAAAGCCAATTTCAATAATAGGAATGTATTCTGGAGACTATGAAAAAAAAGCTCTTTATTCTTTGGAATATCATATGAAGTTTTATATATTTCTGAGACAGTTAACAACGCAGCTTGAAATCCTTGAGGGCACTTTAAAATCGTCAAGGAAAGATTATACAATTTTAAAAGGTGTTAAAGAAGGAAATGGATGGTAAAGCCTCCTAATAATCCAACATGAAAAACTGAAAGTAGTAACTGAATATCCAAGAAGAGTTTAATTTTTAAGAAAAAAATCTTTTATATTTGAACTTAAACTAATATAACCATTATCTCTTACATAGCTTGCTGTTTTCTGGCTCATATTTTTAATCACAACTGAAAATGTCAATACGTTTGTTTCCATACATATTTGATGCAAATTCAAGTAAGAAGATGGTTTTTAAAGTGGTAATTTTAAAATCTGTAGAGATTTTAGAAGCACTGAAACAAATGTTGAGATTGACCATGTGTGATTTTTGACATTAAAAGCAGTTACGGGTATTTCAAAGTTTATGACTTTCCCTAAGACTGCCATTTCAAACTAGTCAATCCTCATGCACCCTGCTGGGAGTATAATGTTGAAAGACATTTGCTATAAGAGCTGCAAATGCCAGCAGTATCGCTAAAGGTCACTATAATTTTACCTGGTATAGTTAGAAAACCTATTCTCAAAATACTGAACTACAATTTTGCTGCATGATTTAAAGAATGTATACCATTTTTTTAAACTAAAAATAGTTCTACTAAAAGCTATATATGCACTGACACATACAACTTTATAACATGTATGGAAATAGAATTTTTGCTACTATTAGCTAGCATGTATTGTTGTTGTTGTTAGGTGCCGTCAAGCTGGTTCCGACTCATAGCGAGCCTACGTACAACAAAACAAAACACTGCCCATTCCTGCTCCGTTTACAACTGTTGCTATTTCTAGCAATTGCTGCAGCCACTATGTCAATCCATTTGTCACTGACCCTCTACTTTAACAAGTATGATGTTTTTCTCCAGAGACAGACTGGCCCCTCCTGATAATGTATCCAAAGTACATGAGATGAAGTCTCGTCATCCTCACTTCTAAGGAGCATTCTGGTTGTACTTCTTCCAAGACAGAAGGACATGTTAATCACAAACAAAATGCTGCTACTTCTAATTTCAGAGATCCTACAATCATGGTTCTCAAAGTTTGATCTGGTGATCTAGGGGGATTCCTAATATCTTTTCAGGAAATTCACATGATCAAAACTATTTTCATTTGTTTGCCTATTGTCTCTTGTTCTCTCATGAGTGTACAGTGAAGTACACTTGTTTGTTTCTGTATTTTAAACATTTCCTGGATTCACAATAGATAACAACCAACCAGTTGCCACTAAGTCAACTCTGACTTGTGGCAACCCATGTATATCAGATTAGAACTGTGCTCCATAGTGTTTTCAATAGCTGATTTTTCAGAAGTAGATCACCAGGCCTTTCTTCTGAGGCAGATCTAGGTGGACTCAAACCTTCAAGTTTTTAGTTAGCAGCCAAGTGTATTAACCATTTGCACCACCCAGCGACTCCATGAATAGATATAATCCACAAAAATAGAAGTTGTTTGGGGTTCTCAATAACTTTAATAGCATAAAGGGTCCTGAGGCCAAAAAGTTTGAGAACCAGTACCCTGCAACCTAAAATATAAAGAATGAAAATGATAACTAAAAAGCATTGCTATGTCTACAGAACTATTTTTTTAAGTTACACAAGATAAAAATAGTAAAATATTAATTATTACACATTGTGTTAATAAATCCTAAATATCCAAGTATACCAATCAAATATAATAAAAGTTAAATCAAAAAGCAAAGTTCACCAATATTAAAAATTCCTACATCAACAAATCAACAATAAAAAGACAAACAATCCAATTTAAAAAAAGGACAAAGGACATGAACAAACACTTCACCGAAGAGGATATTCAAGCAGCCAACAAACACATGAAAAAATGCCCGTGATCATTAGCCATTAGAGAGATGCAAATCAAAACTACAATGAGATACTATCTCACCCCTGCAAAAATGGCACTGATCAAAAAAACAGAAAACAACAAATGCTGGCAAGGTTGTGGGGAGATTGGAACACTTACCCATTGCTGCTGGGATTGTAAAATTAGACAACCACTATGGAAAACAGTATGGCGTGTCCTCAAAAAGCAATCCCACTCCTTGGTACATACCCCAGAGATCAAACAACATTGACACAAATAGGCATATGCACACCTATGTTCATTGCAGCATTAGTCACAATAGCAAAAAGATGGAAACAACCTAAGTGCCCATCAATAAATGAATGGATAAACAAAATGTGGTATATACACACAGTGGAATACTATGCAGCTATAAAGAATAATGATGAGTTTGTGAAACATAACACAGGTGAATCTGGAGGACATTATGCGGAGTAAAATAAGTCGATCAAAAAAGGACATATATTGTATGATCCCACTTTTCTAAAAGACAAAAATAGGTATACATACAGAAATCAACATTTTTTGATGATTACCATGGATGGGAGGGGGAAGGAGGAGGAATCACTCAGTAGACAGCAAACACTTGTTATTTTTGGTAATTGGAAAGGCAATACCGAATGCAGGTAAAGTGTGCACAATTTGACCAAGGTTAATGATGACACCAAGAAGTACACAAGATTAAGGGATGTTATTGGTAAATACTATAACATATACAATTCTGCAACAACAGCCATAACAACGAAAAAATATGTAAGTGGTTACACAGGTAGATATGTACGCATACATGTATAAAGGAAGGTATATGTGTATATATACATGTACATATACAAGTATATCTGAAAGCATATGCATATACATGTTTGTGTGTGCTACACATATATTCATATATGTGGTAAAGCACATAGACGGCACAGTCACAGATACCTCCCAGACATAACCAAAAACCTTGCAGGATTGGTTTACTGAGTTTGAAGGCTTAGGACCATAGTCTTGTGGGACAACTAGGTCAATGGGCACAACATAGTTCATAAAGTTTTGGTTTTACATCCTACTTTGATGTCTAGGATCTTAAAAGCTTGCAAGCAGCCATTTAAGATACATCTATTGATCAATACTCATCTGGACCAAAACAGAAAGAAGGAAACCAAAGACTCAAAGAAAAAACCAGCCTATGGGACTAATTGCCTACATGAACCACAGCCTCATCCTGAGACCAGAAGAATGAGATGGTGCCCAGCTACCACAACCAATCATTTTGACCAGGGACACAAAATATGGCCCCAGATAAAATGGGAGAAAATTGTAGAACAAAACTCAAATTCTTAAAAAAAAAAATGCCAGACTTTCTGGACTTGTAGAGACTAGGGGAACCCCCAAGACTATCGCCCTTATATATTATTTAAATGCTGACCTGAAACCACTCTCAGAGGTCACCTTTCAGCTAAATAACAGACTGGCTCATAAAAAATATATATATATCACCCATAAGTACTGTACTCCTTTAAAAAAAAAATCATCTATACGAGACCAAATGGTCAACATTTATCCTAAAGGAAAGATGAGATGGTCAGGGGGAGGGTAGAGGAAGGGAAGCTAGATTAATGGAAATGGAACTACCAGAACAGAAATAATGAGAATGTTGACACAATGTGAAAAATGTAACCAATGTCACTGAATAATACATTTTGTTGTTATTGTTGTTAGATGTCGTCAAGCCAGCTCCAACTCATAGTGACCCTATGTACAACAGAACAAAACACTGCCTGGTCCTGTGTCATCCTCACAATCGTTATGATTGACTGCATTGTTGCAGCCACTGTGTCAATCCATCTCGTTGAGGGTCTTCCTCTCTTTCGCTGACCCTTACTTCACCAAGCATGATGTCCTTCTCCAGGGACTGATCCCTCTGATAACATGTCCAAAGTATATGAGACATAGTCTCACCATCCTTGCTTCTAAGGAGCATTCTTAGGAACAATATGTATAGAAGTTGTTAAATTGGAACCTAATTTAATGTGTAAAGTTTCACTAAAAACACAATAATTTTAATTCCTACAATCACAATACTAAAGTTTTCATGTTACTCATGTAATCTTCTGCCACTTTGAGCTATTTGTGTGAGAATCATAATGTGGCAGAAGAAATAGATTGTGCCAAAAAAAAACAAAAACCCGTTGTCATCAAGTCGATTCCAACTCATAGCGACCCTATAGGACAGAGCAGAACTGCCCCATAGGGTTTCCAAGGAGTGCCTGGTGGATTTGAACTGCCGATGTTTTGGTTAGCAGCTGAACTCTTAACCACTATGTCACCAGGGTTTCCATAGATTGTGCAAGTGCCCCTAATTCTTTTATTCTCTTTGCTCCTGGGATAAGTTAAAACTCTATACAAGGCAAGTTTCCCTTGCATAAAATAATTAATTTTTATCTCAGCTATAGAACTTGAATGTCCTCTTAAATAAGATCTTTAAAAATGTCTCTTTCCCCAATTATAGAGCAAGTTGACTATTACCAAAAAAGCTCATGAAGAAAACATAGAGTTTTTAAAAAAGAGAAAAGTGGAGTACTGTGTTTCTACTATACCCTTATTAGACTCTGTATGAAAAGAATATCATCACCTAAGAATATGATAAAGGGAAAACTGTTGTTGTTGTTGTTGTTGTTGTTGTTAGGTGCCATTGAGTCGGTTCCAACTCTTAGCGACCCTATGTACAACAGAACAAAACACTGCCTGGTCCTGCATCATCCTCACAATTGTTGTTACGTTTAAGCCCACTGTTGCAGCCGCTGTGTCAATCCATCTCGTTGAGGGTCTTCCTCTTTTTCACCGACCCTCTACTTTACCAAGCATGATGTCCTTCTCCAGGGACTGATCCCTCCTGACAATATGTCCCAAGTATATAGGACGTAGTCTCACCATCCTTGCTTCTAACGAGCATTCTGGTTGTACTTCCAAGACAGACCTGTTTGTTCTTTTGGCAGTCCATGGTATATTCAACATTCTTTGCCAACATCACAATTCGAAGGCATCAATTCTTCTTCGGTCTTCCTTATTCATTGTCCAGTTTTCGTATGCATATGAGGTGACTGAAAATACCATAGTTTGGGTCAGGCGCACCTTAGTCTTCAAGGCGACATTTCTGCTTTTCAACACTTTAAAGAGGTCTTTTGCAGCACATTTGCCCAATGCAATGCATCTTTTGATTTCCTAACTGCTGTTTCCATGGGTATTGATTGTGGATACAAGTAAAACTAAATCCTTGACAACTTCAGTCTTTTCTCCACTTATCATGATGTTGCTTATTGGTCCAGTTGTGAGGATTTTTATTTTCTGTATTTGAGGTTTAATCTATACTGAAGGCTGTGGTCTTTGATCTTCATCAGTAAGTGCTTCAAGTCCTCTTACTTTCAGCAAGCAAGGTCGTGTCATCTGCATAATACAGGTTGTTAATGAGTCTTCCTCCAATTCTGATGCGCTATTCTTCTTCACAGTCCAGTTTCTCGGATTATTTGCTCAGCCTACAGACTGAATACGTACAGTGAAAGGATACAACCCTGACACACACCTCTCCTGACTTTAAACCACAAGGTATCCTCTTGTTCTGTCCGAACAACTGCCTCTTGATCTACGTACAGGTTCCTCATGAGCACAATTAAGTGTTTTGGAATTCCCATTTTTCGCAATGTTATCCATAATTTGTTATGATCCACACAGTTGAATGCCTCTGCATAGTCAATAAAACATAGCTAAACATCTTTCTGGTATTCTCTGCTTTCAGCCAGGATCCATCTGACATCAGCAATGATATCCCTGGTTCCACATCCTCTTTTGAATCCAGCCTGAATTTCTAGCAGTTCCCTGTTGATATACTGCTGTAGCCGCTTTTGAATGATCTTCAGCAAAATTTTACTTGTATGTGATATTAATGATATTGTTCAATAATTTCCGCATTCGGTTGGATCACCTTTCTTGGGAATAGGCATAAATATGGACCTCTACAAGTTGGCTGGCCAGGTAGCTGTCTTCCAAATTTCCTGGCATAGACAAGTGAGCACTTCCAGCACTGCATCCATTTGTTCAAACATCTCAATTGATATTCCATCAATTCCTGGAGCCTTATTTTTTGCCAATGCCTTCAGTGGAACTTGGACTTCTTCCTTCAGTACCATCAGTTCCTGATCATATGCCACCTCTTGAAATGGCTGAACGTCGACCAATTCTTTCTGGCGTAATGACCCTGTGTACTCCTTCAATCTTCTTTTGATGCTTCCTGTGTTGTTTAATATTTTCCCCATAGAATCCTTCACTATTGCAACTCGAGGCTTGAATTCTTTCTTCCGTTCTTTCAGCTTGAGAAACACTGAGCATGTTCTTCCCTTTTGGTTTTCTATCTCCAGCTCTTTGCACATGTCATTATAATACTTTACTTTGTCTTTGCAAGCCGCCCTTTGAAACCTTCAGTTTTTTTACTTCATCGTTTCTTCCTTTTGCTTTAGCTACTCGATGTTAACAGCAAGTTTCAGAGTCTCTTCTGACATCCATTTTGGTCTTTTCTTTCTTTCCTATCTTTTCAATGACCTCTTGCTTTCTTCATGTATGATGTCCTTGATGTCATTCCACAACTCGTCTTCAGTCATTAGTGTTCAACGCGTCAAATCTACTCTTGAGATGGTCTCTAAATTCAGCTGGGATATACTCAAGGTCGTACTTTGGCTCTCATGGACTTGTTCTAATTTTCTTCAGTTTCAACTTGAACTTGCATATGAGCAATTGATGTTCTGCAGTCAGCCCCTGGCCTTGCTCTGAATGATGATATTGAGCTTTTCCATCGTCTCTTTCGACAGATATAGTTGATTTGATTCCTGTGTATTCCATCTCATGAGGTCCATGTGTATAGCTGCCGTTTATGTTGGTGAAAGAAGGTATTTGCAATGAAGAAGTCGTTAGTCTTGCAAAATTCAGTCATGCAATCTCTGGCATCGTTTCTATCACCAACGCCATATTTTCCAACTACCGATCCTTCTTTGTTTCCAACTTTCGCATTCCAATCACCAGTAATTATCAATGCATCCTGATTGCATGTTCGATCAATTTCAGACTGAAGAAGGTGGTAAAAATCTTCAATTTCTTCATCTTTGGCCTCAGTGGTTGGTGCATAAATTTGAATAATAATCATATTAACTGGCCTTCCTTGTAGGCATATGGATATTATCCTATCACTGACAGCATTGTACTTGAGAATAGATCTCGAAATGTTCTTTTTGATGATGAATGCAACGCCATTCCTCTTCAAGTTGTTATTCTCGGCATAGTAGACAATGACTGTCTGATTCAAAATGGCCAGTACCAGTCCATTTCAGCTCACTAATGCTTAGGATATCAATGTTAATGGGTTCCATTTCATTTTAGATGATTTCCAATTTTCCTAGATTCATACTTCGTACATTCCACGTTCCGATTACTAATGGATGTTTGCAGCTGTTTCTTCTCATTTTGAGTCATGCCACATCAGCAAATGAAGGTCCCGAAAGCTTGACTCCAACCACATCGTTAAGGTCAACTCTTCTTTGAGGAGGCAGCTCTTCCCCAGTCGTCTTTTGAGTGCCTTCCAACCTGGGGGGCTTATTACCTGGCACTATATCAGACAATGTTCCACTGCTATTCGTAAGGTTTTCACTGGCTAATTCTTTTCAGAAGTAGACCGCCAGGTCCTTCTTCCTAGTCTGTCTTAGTCTGGAAGCTCAGCTGAAACCTGTCCGCTATAAGTGACCCTGCTGGTATCTGAATACCAGTGGCATAGCTTCCAGCATCATAGCAACACGCAAGCCCCCACAGTACAACAAACTGACAAGACACATGGGGGAAAGGGAAAGCTAGTCTGCTCTTACTGTTATAATTTGGGAGTCATGATATATTTCTTTTGGAAACTTACATGAATGAAACTAAAATCACCACTAGCCAGCTGATCAGATTTAAGGAAAAACCAAATTCCTAGTATAGTTAGTCCCCATGACCCCAGCCTCCAGATTTCTAAATAACACTAGGTTTAAAACACTATTTACAATTTTAAGTGAAGAGCAACCATTTCATTAAACAGTCTTCATGATTTCAGTGTTCTAGGTATATATAGGTGGCCTGCACTTGTGGTGACCCTGAATGTTAATGAACAAAAGCATCTCAGTAGATATAAAAGAGAATCAGGAGTGCAAAGATAAATGTGCAGTCAATATCACTCAGGATGCTACAACAAAGGTAATTAATCTGTTCTTACTAAAGTGCCTGCTACCACTGAAAGAGATAGACAGTCTTTTTAAGGATATAATTCAATGCCAAAACTGTGTATTTTAAGACTACAGACATGATTTTTTTTTTTATTTAAATAAATTAGATTATCCGTATGTACAGATCTCTTAAGCATTTTAAAATCTTAAATTTGGAATGTAATATCTTATGTCATTAGGTATAGGCTTATTTGAAGTCCATTAGATAATTGGGAAATCTTGAAGTACATTGTATTTCTTATGTAGAAGCATCATCAACATTACCATATCTCTTACATATGATGTTTCTACTAAAGTCAATATACCATTAAATTCAAATAATCTGAATGAAATTTATAATCAACTTATACCTAGTTTACAATTCAATTATATCCTAGCTTTTTCTGTTCACAATTGTTATATCTTAAATATACATTTAAATAATTCCCCCTTCTCCAAAATAATTTTTTTTAATAAACTCTTTACAAATATGAACGAATCCATATGGACAGCCTGCTGGTTAAAAATATCTTAATATATCACCACTACTCAAAATAATTTGCTCCCATTCTAGTAGGTAAATGTGGATATGTGTCCTGTATAGGATGACTTTGCATGTCCTCCAGGTAGGCCCAGAGGGCAGTGTTGGCAATAATGACCCATCTGTTCACTACTGGCAACTAGAAAACTTCTAATGAAGACAGATGTGGGTCACCCCGTACAAGCAGGCTACGGGGTGTTAATGAATCCACTTAATGGTCACTACCTGCCTCTCTTGACTGATTGATGACCTAAAAGGTTTAGTTTGAAAAGCAAAGATGAGTATTTCAGATACTCATTAGTCTTATCAGGGTAATGCTTTCACTTTCTCTTACATACTTTTAACTACTTGTCTTTTTCTATTCTTGAAAAAATATTACTAATATTTATTAAATTCAGTCTTCTAAAATAACCTTGCTAGCACTTTTGAGAAATTCTTTCTAAATTTCTCTGCTGACTGACTCAAAAGATATCAGCTCCTTATTGTGATCCAACATACACAATACACAAAAGGTAATCTTTTCCTGGGTCACAGAAATCTTTCGTTATCTTTATATATAATTTTATAATTAATATCAATCTCTCTAAAATGTTACTTTTTAAGTATTTTTAAATGTCATCAGCTACTTTGAAATGAAATTATTGCACTCTAGATCCCAAAAAGGATGTTCTCTTATAGAAATCTATTCATGAAATATTTATCCATGAAAAATATATAGAGATGGTTATCCTACATTCTGAAAGATGCTGTGCATGAGACTCAAGAATCATAATTTATGTAGTTGTTTTTCAGAATAAAATCTTTATTACATTATACCTAAGTTCTTAAAGAAAATCTAATGTAGCTATAAATTGGTTATTAAAAAAACTGATACATATAAAAGGCAAAAATATGGAATGTAAAAGTGAAAACATACGACTTAGAAAATGCAAAATAATCTTTTAAAATTAAGTTTGAAGGAGTTCAGTAGTTTATAAATTATATTGCTATATATGTCACTTTCTATATAGAGATTAACGCAACCTGCTGTTGCCTTTAAGTCACAAATGGACAATTTATTCTTACAGCAAATTTACCAGAGTAGGCAACCATGAGTGACTTTTTTTGAGATTACTTGGCAACCTTTAACAGTCACAACTAATATGTGAACATGTGCACACAACGCAACATACACACACACATTCCTTGCCATTGAGTCGATTCTGACTCATAGCAACCCTATAGGACAGAGGAGAACTTTCCCATAGGGTTTCCTAGTCTGAAATCTTTAAGGAAGCAGACTGCCACTTCTTTCAGCCACGGAGCAGCTGGCAGGTTTGAACCACCAACCTTTCAGTTAGCAGCAGAGCACTTAACCACTGTGCCATCAGGCCTCCTATATACACACATACTACCCCAATATCTGTATTTAGAGAGAAAAAGTATTCTTTTTAGGCTAATAAATTTAAAATATACAATACAAAATTCAATGCGGATTTTTTAAAAGAAAAAAAGCATAAGACCACTCAATTTAAAATTAGGCAAATTCAAAGTATAATTCTAGACAACATAACCACATTATGAAGTGTAGCAAATATTAGGGGTTTTTTTTCATATAAAGGCTGTGATACAGCTGTTACAACTTCTATCTATCTTCAAGAAAACAATGTACAAGAATGAATTACACATGGTTGCTTCGTCACTCAAATAATCTTAAAGTATTATATTAGAAAAGTGGAGTCCTAGTGGCACTGTGGTTAAGAGCTCAGACTGAGATGGACTGACACAGTGGCTGCAACAATGGGCTCAGACATAGCAACAATTGTGAGGATGGTGCAGGACCAGACTGTGTTTCATTCTGTTGTACATAGAGTCACTATGAGTCAGAACCAACTCAACAGCACCTAACAACAACAACAATATGGTTGACTGAGGGTAACAGACTACCTGATGGATTTAAAGACTAGAAAGTATGCTTTCTTGAAGCTGGTGCCGTAATACCATTAGTTTTATGGCAGACAAGAGTTACATAAATTTTCATTGAGCTTCTATGATATCAGAACAGAATTCAAACCTTTAGTCTTCCTTGGAAAATTTTCCAGTGATGCAGAGAAAACTCGAGTCATAACAAACTACATTATTTCAATATAAATTAGTGAATCTGTAACTTTAGGACTGTTCAAAGTCCCAAGAGATCTGGAAGATCTTAAACATCTTTCCATTTCAGATGGGATGTATCCTGGCACAGATAAACTTTATGCACAGGATATATACAGACATTAGTACATGTGTAGCAGGCTATCAACACAGAAGGTCCATTCCAGATGATAAATGGAGTTGAAAACATAGGCTGGCATATGTGTGCCTTTGAAAAGAGGAGATAAAAGGTAAGTTCAGTGAAGTCTAGCTTTTAAGACATTATGTCAAACTTTGAAACATACAATCAGCAGTACATAAAAACGGGCCTCAACATGTTACACTTTTTACAATCTCTATTCTGACTCCTTGTCTAAACAATCTTGTATTATGTTTAACAACCTATTATTGATCTTCCTAGTCCTGAACTGCTGTCTCACTTCTCTACTTATAACCTAGTCTTACTCCTCACACCTGATAATTATACCTTCGAACTTCCTTTTTCCTCTGGATATACATCGTAGGTGCTGCCTTGGCCACTTTTATCCTCAACTCTGACTCTTAAGGCTGCTGCTGCCTTCTAACAGGTCCACTCACCCCGAGAAAGAACAAAATAAGTGCTTCCAAATCGGTTCACTCTAATTGTAAAAATTCAGGTCGGTTCCAGTTTTGCTTCATCAGCCATGACTGAACCGGTTCGAACTCGTCCAAAACCCTGTTACAAAGTTCTCAGATAAAAGAACCAATAAAGCAAATGGAGACCTGTGAGAGTCAGGAATTCTGGTTGCCACACAGGATGTTGAGATAGATTTAGGGATTCCAGATTAAAAGGAATAGTCACTAAATTAAAACAAAAAAGGTACTACTGTGTGGATCAAGAACGACTCAGGTGTTTGCAACCAATATCACAAAACAGTATGTGTATAAATTTTTGTATGAGAAATTAACTTGACAAGTCGGGGCCAAGACAGCAGAGTAGTCAGACACTTCCTGTAGTCCCTCTTACAACAAAGACCTGATAACACAAGTAAATTGATTATATATGACAATCTAGGAGCCCTGAATATCAAAGACAAAGTTGAGGAATCAGACTGAACAGCAAGGGGAGGGACAGACAGTTCAGATTCAGCAAGGAGTTGCCTGATCTGACCTGGCCAGCACCTGCACCCTGCAGGCTGGATTGGGTGGCATGCACGGTGAGGCAAGCAGTGGTGCTTGGGACGTGTTTTCCACATTGGGAGAGACTAAGTGGCAGAGAGTCAGCTCAACCCTCCAGAACCAGCGAGAAGCAGTGCTCAGTCAGTGACAGATATGTACATGCATCTAACCTGCCTTGAGGATCAAACCCTCCACCTTTTGGGAAGGACCTCTCTCCCATTTATCTGCCCCCTCCCCACTCTGCTCCGGATCCCAGTCCAGCTTCAGCCCCCCTGGGCCGATAGCAGGACCCATCGCGCACTGTAAGCCATTCTCCTGGCTTTGGAAAGAGAACAAATTAACAATCAGGAGAAAATAAATTGCCAGCTCCCCTAAGCCGGGAATTCAGGACAGGCATAGCCCTTTTGCCTAGGCACAGGCATAAGGGGTCCATAGACTTTGAATGTCTTTCACCCCTGCATAGACCTGTGTGGGCCATTTCAACAGTGTAGGCCCTCATTAGCACAATACAACAGGGTATATACCTGAAGCCTATTCTCATCTATATCAGCTACAACGGGCATTGGTAGATGCATGACATTTGACACCACCCTGCCAATTAAGCAGGGACCTCACCTATCCATATCAGGGGCCTGAGGACTGGTGGTTCCACCCACTCCACTAAGCCACCCACAACATGGGTCCAAGAATAAGTGGTGACTCCCAGTCCTTACAGACAACAGCATTAGGTGCCCATAGCCCAGCTGCAAAACCCACCTTCCTACGTGCTCTAGGGAACAGGGACATGCTTTCCACCCAGAAACTCAGAGGCAGCAGTCAGCCCCCTGCCTTGATCAGTGCATTACCCCCACTACAGCAAGATACCTGTGTGTACTCCAATCACCACTTCCCGTCTACGACCATAGGTGAGATCCTGCACCACACACTTGGTGACTGACTACCTGGACACATGAACTGAATCCACAAAAGAAGAGTAAACGGCTTTCCAGGCTCACATACCTAGTAACAGTTCTAGCCACCTGGAGACAGGACATAAGAGCTTCGACGATGCCAATAATCAAAGTGGCTCACATGATCAGCCTATTTGGGCATATCAAAATAAAAAAAAACAAGAAGCTAGGACACAGTAAGCAAACATAAAATAAAAAATAATAATAATTTATTGATGGCTCAGAGACAACAGTCAATATCAAATCACATAAAGAGGCAGACCATGATGGCTTCAGTAAGCCACCAAAACAAAGAATCAAGAAACTTTCTAGAGGAAGATAATTTCTTAGAATTACAAGAGGCAGAATTCAAAAGATTAATAAACAGAACTCTTCAAGATATTAGGAAGGAGAACAGGCAAGACACAGAACAAACCAAGGAACATACAGGCAAAGCAACAGAGGAACTTAAGAAGGTTATACAAGAGCACAATTATAAATTTAATAGCCTGAAAGAATCCACAGAGAGACAGCAAACAGAAATCCAGAAGATTAACAATAAAATTTCAGAATTAGACAACTCAATAGAAAGTCATAGGAGCAACATTGAGGCAATGGAAGACAGAATTAGTGAGACTGAAGAGAAAGCACTTGACACTAACTTACTTGAGGAAAAATCAGATAAACGAATTTTAAAAAATGAAGAAACTCTTTTTAAGAAGTATGTGGGACTCTATCAAGAGGAATAACCTATAAGTGATTGGAGTACCAGAATGGGGGGGATAACAGAATATACTGAAAGAATTTTTAAAGATTTGATGGCAGAAAACTTCTGTGATACCATGAAAGATGACAAGATATCTATCCAAGATGCTCATCGAACCCCACATGAGGTAGATCCCAAAACAAAGTCACCAAGACATATTATAATCAAACTTGCCAAAACTAAGGATAAAGAGAGAATTTTAAGAGCAGCTAGGAATAAACAAAAAGTCATCTACAAAGGAAGAGTCAATAAAACTAAGTTCTGACTACTCAGGAGAAACAATGCAGGCAAGAAGGCAACGGGATAACATATATACAAAGCCTTGAAGGAAAAACGCTGCTAGCCAAGAATTATATATCCAGCAAAACTGTCTCTCAAATATGATGGCAAAATTAGGGCATTTCCAGATAGTTAGTTTAGGGACTTTATTAAAAGCAAACCAAAATTACAAGAAATACTAAAGGGAGTCCTCTGGTTAGAAAATCAGTAACACGAGATAACAACCCAAGACTAGAACACAGGACAGAGCAACCAGATATCAACCCAGATAGGGAAGTCACAAAAGGAAATCAAAGCTAAAACACTGAAAATAGGGACACATAGGTCAATTTGTAAAAGATGACAACATTAAAACAAAAAAGAGGGACTTAAAAAATGTAGACATAGATTTTTCATATGGAGAGGAAGTCAAGGCGATATAAAGAAATAAAAGACTGGTATAAACTTAGAAAACAGGGGTGAATATTACGGTAACCACAAAGAAAGCTAACAATCCTACAAGTCAAAATAAAAACCTAGAAAACTATAAAGACTCAGCAAATACAAAATCAACAACAATGAAAAAGATTAAAAGAAAATACGTAAAGAAAAACAACTCAGCACAGAAAATTAAGTAGAACAAAGAAACTGTCAATAATACAAAAAAAAAGCATCAAAATGACAACACTAAACTCATACCTACCAATAATTATGCTGAATATAAATGGACTAAATGCACCAATAAAGAGACAGAGAGTGGCAGAATGGATAAAAAAACACGATCCGTCTATATGCTGCCTACAAGAGACACACCTTAGACTTAAAGAAACAAACAAATTAAAATTCAAAGGATTGGAAAAAATATATATCAAGCAAAAAACAATCAAACAAGAGCAGGAGTGGTAATATTAATCTCTGACAAAACAGACTTTGAAGCAAAATCCACTACAAAGGATAAGGAAGGACACTACATAATGATTAAAGGGTCAAAACACAGGAGGACATAACCATAATAAATATTTACACACCCAATGACAGGGCTCCAGAATACATAAAACAAACTCTAACAGTGTTGAAAAGAGAAATAGCTCCACAATAATAGTTGGAGACTTCAACACATCACTTTCAGTGAAGGACAGAACATCCAGAAAGAATCTCTATAAAGACATGAAAAGATATAAATGCCACAATCAAACAACTTAATCTCATAGATATATACAGAACACGCCACCCAACAGCAGCCAAGTATACTTTCTTTTCCAATGTTCTGGGACATTCTCCAGAACAGACCACATATTAGGCTATAAGGCAAGCCTTAAAAGAATCCAAGGCATCAAAATATTATAAAGCAAGTCCTAACACCATCCAAAGCCTCAAAATATTACAAAGCATCTTTTCTGACCATAAAGCCATAAAAGTAGAAATCAGTAACAGAAAAAGCAAGGAAAAAAAATCAAATACATGGGAACTGAACAACACCTTGCTAAAAAACTACTGGATTATAGAAGAAATTAAGAACGGAATAAAGAAAGCCACAGAATCAGATCAGAATGAAAATACATCCTACCAGAACCTTTGGGACACAGCAAAAGCAGTGCTCAGAGGTCAATTTATAGCAATAAATGCACACATCCAAAAAGAAAAAGCACTAAAATCAAAACATTAATCCTACAACTCGAACAAATAGAAAGAGAGCAGCAAAAGAAGCCATCAGAAACAGAAGAAAGCAAATAATAAAAATTAGAGCAGAATTAAATGAAACAAAGAAAAGAAAAACAATTGAAAGAGTTAACAAGACCAAAAGCTGGTTCTTTGAAAAGATCAACAAAATTGATAAACCACTGACCAAACTGACAAAAGAAAAACACGAGAGGAAGCAAATAACCTGAATAAGAAATGAGATGGGTGATATCACAACAGACCCAACTGAAATTAAAGAATCATAACAGAATACTATGAAAAATTGTACTCCAACAAATTTCAAAACTTAGAGGAAATAGACAAATTTCTCAAGACACACTACCTAACTAAACTAACACAAACAGACATAGAAAAACTAAATAAACCTATAACAAAACAAGAGATTGAAAAGGTAATTAAAAAACTCCCAACAAGAAGAAGCCCTGGCCTGGATGGCTTCACTGGAGAATTGTACCAAACTTTCAGAGAACAGTTAACATCACTACTACTAAAGGTTTTTCAGAGCATAGAAAAGGAAAGAATATTCACAAACTCATTCTATGAAGCCAGCATAACCCTGTGTCATGGATTAAATTATGTCCCCCAAAAAATGTGTATATCAATTTGGCTGGGCCATGATTCCCAGAATTGTGTGGTTGGCCTCCATTTTGTGATTGTAATTTCATGTTAAAGAGGATTAGGGTGGGATTGTAACAGCACCCTTACCCAGCTCACGTCCCTGATCCAATGTAAAGGGAGTTTCCCTGGGGTGTGGCCTGCACCACCTTTTATCTCTGAAGAGATAAAAGGCAAG
>NW_004444227.1:357539-403225 GCF_000243295.1 Trichechus manatus latirostris
GGGGAAATACTAAACAGGTAATAGATAAGTGGTATCTTTGGTGAAGGGTGAGACAGTACACAATACTGGGGAAACCAGCACAACTTGTACAAGGAAAGGTCATGGAAGCTCCATAGAAATATCCAAACTCCCTGAGGGACTGAATTGTTGGGTGGAGAGCTGTGGGGACCATGGTCTCAGGGAACATCTAGCTCAATTGGCATAACACAGTTCATAAAGACAATGTTCTACATTCCACCTTGGTGAGTAGCATCTAGGGTCTTAAAAGCCTGTGAGCAGCCATCTAAGATACTCCACTGGTCCCAACCCTTCAAGAGCAAGGGAGAATGAAGAGAACAGAATACAAGGAAAAGATTAGTCCAAAGGACTAATTGTCCACAGCTACCAAGGCCTCCCCTGGACTGAGTCCAGTACAGCTAGATGGTGCCCGGCTACCTCCACTGACTGCTCTGACCGGGATCACAACAAAGGCTTCTGGACAGAGCTGGAGAAGGATGTAGAACAAAATTCTAACACACACAAAAAAGATCAGATCTACTGGCCTGAAAGAGACTGGAGAAACCCCAAGAGTATGGCCCCCAGACACCCTTTTAGCTCAGTGGTTTAAGTCACTTCCGAGGTTCACCATTCAGCTGGGGATTGGACAGCCCCATAAAACAAAACGGGACTAATGAGGTGCAGCAGTCCAGGGACAAGGACTAGAAGGCAGAAGGAGACAGGAAAGCTGGTGATAGGGAACCCAAGGTTGAGTAAGGACAGTGTTGACATGTAGTGCGGTTGTTAACCATTGTCATAGGGCAACATGTGTACTAACTGTTTAATGAGAAACTATTTTGTTCTGTAAACCCCTCATCTGAAGTGAGAATAGCAGCACAACTGGAAGAATGTAATCGATGACAGTGAATTGTGCACGTAGAAATTTTTGAAATGGTATATCTTTGGCTATGCATATTTTCACCAAAAAATAAAAAAGGTGAGAAGGGAGAGGGTTGATGTGTCATGGGGTTGTTAACCAAAGTCATAAAACAATATGTGTACTGACTGTTTAATGAGAAACTATTTGTTGTTTAAACCTCCACCTAAAGTATAATTAAAAAAAAAAAAAAGAATATAAACCATAAGAACAATGCACAAACACCAGCAGATAAACTAGATAACTGGGAGCTCCTAAAAATCAAACACTTATGCTCATCAAAAGACATCACCAAAAGAGTGAGAAGACAACCTACAGACTCTGAAAAAAATTTTGGCTATAACATACCCAATCAGGGTCTAATCTTTAAAATCTACAAGACACTGCAAAACTTCAACAACAAAAAAAAAATAACAAATAATTATAAAATGGGTAAAGGATATGAACAGGCACTTCACCAAAGAAGACATTCAGGTGGCTAACAGACGCATGAGCAAATGCTCACAATCATCAGCCATTAGAGAAATGCAAATCAAAACTATAATGAGATACCATCTCACCCCAACAAAGCTAGCATTAATCCAAAAAACACAAAATAATAAACGTTGGAGAGGTTGTGGACTGGAACACTTACACACTGCTGGCAGGAATGTAAAATGCTACAACCACTTTGGAAATCAATTGGGTGCTTCCTTAAAGAGCTAGAACTAGAAGTACTGTATTATCCAGCAAGCCCACTTCTTGTAAAATATCCTAGAGAAATAATAACCATCACACGAATAGATATATGCACACTCATGTTCACTGCAGCACTGTCCGCAACAGCAAAAAGATGGAAATAACCTAGGTGCCCATCAACAGACGAATGGATAAACGAATTATGGTATATTCACACAATGGAATACTACGCAACGATGAAGAAATACGATGACTCCGTGAAACGTAACATGGAAGAATCTGGAAGGCATTATGCTGAGTGAAATTAGTCGGTCACAAAAGGATAAATATTGTATGAGACCACCATTATAAGAACTCAGGAAAAGGTTTAAACACAGAAGAAAACATTCTTTGATGGTTATGAGGGTTGGAAGGGAGGGAGAGGGGAATTCACTAACTAGATAGTAGACAAGAATTATCTTAGGTGAAGGGAAGGACACACAATACAGAGGAAGTCAGCACAACTGGACTAAACCAAAAGCTAAGAGTTTCCTGAACACAACCAAACACTTTGAGGGACAGAGTAGCATGGGCGGGGGTCTGGGGGCCATGGTTTCATGGGACATCTAGGTTAATTGGCATAACACTGGTTATTAAGAAAATCTTCTGCATCCCACTTTGGTGAGTGGCATCTGGGGTTTTAAAAGCTAGCTAGAAGCCATCTAAGATGCATCAATTGGTTCCAACCCACCTGGAGCAAAGGAGAATGAATAACACCAAAGACACAAGAAAGATATTAGCCCAAGAGACAAAAGGGCCATATAAACCAGAGACTCCATCAGCCTGAGACTAGAACTAGATGGTGCCCAGCTATCACCAATGACCACCCTGACAAGGAACAAAACAGAGAGCCTCTGACAGAGCAGGAGAAAAATGGGATAGAGAACTCAAATTCTAGTAAAAAGACCAGACTAGTGGTCTGACTGAGACCTGAGGAACCCCAGAAGACATGACCCCCAGACTCTGTGTTAACCCAGAACTGTAACTATTCCTGAAGCCAACTCTTCAGACAAAGAATAGACTGGACTATAAGACACAAAATGATACTCATGAAGAGTGTACTTCTTAGTTCAAGCAGACACACGAGACTAAATGGGCAGCTCCTGTCCAGAGGCGAGATTAGAAGGCAAAAAGGGACAGGAGCTGGTTGAACGGACATGGGAAATCCAGGGTGGAAAGGAAGAGTGTGCTGTCACATTATAGGGATAGCAACTAGGGTCACATAACAATGTGTATATAAATTTTTGTATGAGAAACTAACTTGAGCTGTAAACTTTCACTTAAAGCACAACAAAAAAAAAAAGAAATTAACTTGAGCTATAAACTTTCACCTAAAGCACAATAAAAAAAAATCTAAAATGCAAAAAAAAAAAAAGTTGATTAGATTTTCAGGGTTCTTTTTTCTTGTGTACTTTTTAGTGACATCATTTACCTTCATCAGGCTGTGTACATTTCACCCTCATTTGGTGTTACTTTTCCCATCACCAAAAACAACAATTGTCCACTGTATAGAGAGTGAATCCCCCTCCTCCCTCATCCCTGGTAACCACTAATAAACATTAGTTTCTGTATATTCACTTGTTCATGTCATTTAATAAAAGTCAGAACATACAATTAAAAAAAAAAGAATGACTCAAACAAAATTCTAGCTTATAGAATTCAACATCATATCAAAAAAATAGTACACCACGACCAAGTGGGCTTCATACCAGGTATGCAAGGATGGCTCAACATTAGAGAATCAATCAATGTAATCCACCACATAAAAAGAAGAAAAGAAAAGATTCACATGATCATCTCAATCAATGCATAGAAGCCATTTGATAAAGTCCAGCATCCATTCCTGATAAAAACTCTCAATAAAATAGGTATAGAAGGGGAACTCCTCAACATAATAAAGGGCATCTATACAAAACCAACAGCCAACGTCATTCTCAGCAGAGAGAGGCTTAAAGCATTCCTCCTGATAACAGAAACAAGACAAGGGTGCCCTTTATCACAAATCCTATTTAACATTGTGCTCTAAATCCTAGCTAGAGCAATAAGGTAAGAAAAAGAAATAAAAGGCATCCAAATAGAAAAGGAAGAAGTGAAACTAGCCCTATTTGGAGATGATATGACCATATACATAGAGAACCTTAATGATTCCACAAGAAAGCTACTAAAATAAAAGAAAAGTTCAGCACAGGAGCAGGATACAAGATAAACCTACAAAAATCAGTTGGATTCCTATACGCCAACAAAGAGAACTCTGAAAAGGAAATCAGGAAAACAATACCATTTATAATAGCCCCTAAAAAGAGAAAATACTTATGAATAAATCTATCCAGGGACGTAAAAGACCTCTACAAAGAAAACTACAAAACACTACTGCAAAAACCAAAAGAGACCTACATAAATGGAAAAACATAATATGCTCACGGACAGGAAGACTCAATATCGTGAAAATGTCAATCTTACCCAAAGCAATTCTACAGATATAACATGATCCCAATCCAAATATCAACAGCATTCTTTAACGAGATGGAAAAACTAATCACCAAATTTAGATGGAAAGGAAAGAGGCCCCAGATAAGAAAAGCATTATTGAAGAAAAAGAACAAAGTAGGAGGTTTCAAACTACCTGATCTCAGAACCTACTCTACAGCCACAGTAGTCAAAACAGCCTGGTACTAGTACAATGACAGACACATAGACCAATGGAATAGAATTGAGACCCAAATGTAAATCCATCCACCTATGGTTAGCTGATCTTTGACAAAGGACCAAAGTCCACCAAATGGGGAAAAGACAGTCTTTTTAACAAATGATGCTAGCAAAACTGGATGACCATCTGTTAAAAAAAAGAAACAGGACCCATACCTCACACCATACACAAAAAAAAAAACTCAAAAAAAGGGATCAAGAACCTAAATATAAAACCTAAAACGAAAAAGATCATTGAAGAAAAAATAGAGACAACACTAGGGGCCCTAACACATGACATTAAGAGAATCCAAACCACAACTAACAATGCACAAACACTGGAAAATAAACTAGAGAACTAGGAGCTCCTGAAAATTAAACACTTATGCTCATCAAAAGATTTCACCAATAAAGTAAAAGAGAACCTACAGACTGGGGAAAAAAAATTGGCTATTACAAATCCAACAAAGGTCTAATCTCTAAAATCTACAGGAAAATCCAACACCTCTATCACAAAAAGACAAATAGTCCAATTAAAAAATAGGCAAAGGATATGAACAGACACATCACCAAAGAAGACATTCAGGTGGATAACAGATATATAAGGAAATGCTCATGGTAATTAGCCACTGGAGAAATGCAAATCAAAACTACAATGAGATACCATCTCACTCTGGCATTACTTTCATGAATCAAAAAAACAGAAAATAACCAATGTTGGAGAGGTTGTAGGGTGATTGGAACTCTTATGCACTGCTGGTAGGAATCTAAAATGGTACAAACACTATGGAAAACAATATAGTGCCTCCTTAAAAATCTAGAAATAGAAATACCATAAAAGTCAGCAATTCCACTCCTTTGTATATACCCTAGAGATCACATAACAGTGACACAAACAGACATATGCATACCCATTTTCATTGCAGCATTATTCACAATAGCAAAAAGATGGAAACAACCTAAGTGCCCACCAACAGATGAATGGATAAACAAATTATGGTACATACACACAATGGAATACTAGGAAGCAATAAAGAGCAATGATGAATCCATGAAATATTTCACAACAGGGATGAATCTGGAGGGCCTTATGCTCAGTGAAATAAGTCAATCACAAAAAGACAAATATTGTATGAGACCACTACTATAAAAACTCAAGAAAAGGTTTACACACAGAAAAAAAAAAATCTTTGACTGTTACAAGGGCGTGGAGGGGTGAGGAGGTGCCATGTAATGAATTACCTAATATGGCCTTTCTAGCCAAGCTCTTGTAACACCCACCCAAGTGATTGGGCAGGACTATGTGATAAGGTAATTGTGACCCACCAATGGGACTGGTCAGTTTTGCCATCCTGCTGGGTTTGAAATGAGCCAACCCAGAGGCAGAAAAGAGAAGACCCCACCACCACCAAGGAAGAATAGCCAGAAGCCAGCATGTCTTTTGAACCTGGGATCCCTGTGCTGAGAAGCTCCCGGACCCAGGAGACTGAGAGTGAGCTGTAACCCTGAAGACAGCAAGAAGCAGCATCAGAGAAGCAGCATCAGAGACTCAGCAGCAAGAGACCCGGCCACAGAGACTCAGCAGCAGGAGACAGCATGATGAGTTTCCCAGCCCATGGAGACAGAAAGCTGAGTGCCTTCGGGCAGATGCCTAGGGCCAAGGAGAGGCATGCCTGCAAACACAGCTGGGAAGAGGCTATCCTGATGGAAGAACTATATCCTGAGTGTTCCTGATCCTGAATTGTAACTGTTACTTCCCTAATAAACCCTATAATCGTGAGTACGGTCTGTAAGTTCTGTGTGGCCACTGCAATGAATTATCGAACCCTGTAGAGAATGCAGTGGGAGGGACGGTTGGTGTCAGAATTGGTAAAGATGGCAGAGAGAGGAGGCTTTTCTGGCTTCTGCCTCATGGGAGTCAGCCTTGCACTGCTGATATTGGTCCTCTTTTCCTTTGTGAAGGTAGAGGAGGTCAGACACTGCCCCCATGCCGTTTTTACAATTGGCATCAGAAGCGGGATTCTTTGCAATGGCTCCAGACTCATGAAAGCATGGGACTTTGTAAGAGAAAGAACGAAGGGGCTTAGGAAGTGAAACTTTGGATTCCTGTATGGTTGCTTTGGTTGTTGTTGCCTGTAATGGCTGAAGGAAAGGTTATGCTACAGCTGAGGGGAGAAAAGGCCCACCAGGAATGGCCTGGGGCCAAAGCCAGGCCCGATAAGCAGGATGATTGATAGGGGCCAGGGTCTACTGGCTTCACCCAACCAGAGGCCCAAGGCCATATGCATATGAATGGGAAAAAAGTCAAGTGGAGAAGACTAAATTGGAATGTTTTTAAAATGGTTATGTGTTTAAGATTATGTGTTTAATTGAATGTACTATAGATATTGAATGTTTCTCTTACCTAGTGTTGTAGAGCAGACCTAAATGTATATTGGGTGTTATAGATTACAGAGTATGCGTAACTCCACTTTCAGCCAATACTTGATTGGATATGCTGAAAGCGGAACTAGGATTTGCCTGAGGGAAACACAAGTTGTTTAAACGCAGTAGACCTGTGTATAGAGTGGGGGTTTAAATGGAAAACCTGAGCCCACCCAGATTGGCATTTGAAAAGGCATGCAAAAGCACCCAGAGCTGCTGAGAGAACAGGAGATTTGCATTTGAAGGCAGGACCTGCAGAGAAAGAAGGAAAAAAAAAGTGACTGTTTTACTTTTTGAATATTGAGTAAGTGGTTTGCTGCTGGATGCATTCCCGAGGCAGGAAAAGTCTGTGCCCATCAGAAGGAACCCCCTTCCAGGACTGGAAGTTAAAGGGAGCAGCGTGTATACAGCTTTGTCTGCTCACTCGTGGTGACCACCTGGGTCCACTCAATGAGTGGAAATGGGGCAAGTGCAGCAATAAAGAGATGGGCTGAGTCTGGACATGTTCCATTGGCACTCGTTGACCTAGCCCATGGGGGCTAGGGATGAGAGAGAGAGAGAGGAAGGGCTGGTTGGTCAGAAAAAGGGAGTTGTGTGTGGACTCCTGAATTTATGGATGGAATCTGTTAACCTAGCCCAAGGGGGCTGGGGATGAAAGAGTGTGAAGGGGCTGTCTGAAGTGCCAGGAGGTGTGTGTGAATTCTCGAGCCTAAGGCTGCTACCCATTGTGACCTAGCACGGATGGCTATGGATGAGCTCACCAGAACCCAACCAAATGAAGAGAAAGATGTTTACACTGTGAACTGGTGTAGATTGATGCAATTTGATGGTTTGCTCTGGACCGGACTTTGCTTATGAATGCAGATGCTCAAAGTTCCAACCAGAACAGAAGATTCTTCAAGACCAAGGAACATGCTTGTCTCCTCAGAGTACTGGTTCAATAGGGATAGGCAATTTAAACATTGACTATCTAAAATTGAGGGCGATAAAGGCATGAAGTGGCTGGCTTACACACTTTTGTGGGTGTGCTTATACTCAAAATGAGAGGGACTAGGGAGAATCACCACTGAATAGATTCCTCTTTTCCTGATGGGTCTGGGGAAGAGAGGGTGGGGGGAAGATGTTGAAAAGATTATATAATTCAGTTGTGAGTGATGATTGTTAACAGGGTTAATTGTGATTTTAACAACTGTAATTGTAGAAGCTGTAAGAATGAAAGGGTAGACTAAGGGTGAGGCACAGCTGGACTGGAGTAGTGGCCGAACCTGAAGTTCCTCAAAAATTTTGCTGTGCTGATACCTCATGAAGCTCAGAACGAGGGAATAATCTTCTCTCAGTTGAATTTTATCAGAGGCCAGAAAGAGTAAAGATGATATGACTTTTGGAGAACCTGACCAGATCAGATGGACACCTGCAGCACACCTGAATGGCTGGAACCTAAGTAACCTCACCCTGTGGACTCTTTGCCCTATTAAAGGACTAATTGTTGGTAACTGTTTTGGATTAATAAAATGATTGTGAGGGGGAAGTTATCCTCCAAATATGAAAGAACCATGGCTAGAAAAGCCAGCGAGTGGCCTGCAGTGTAATGAATTACTTAATATGGCCTTTCCACCCAAGTGACTGTGCAGGACTGTGTGATAGGGTAATTGTGGCTCACCAATGGGATTGGTCAGTTTTGCCATCCTGCTGGGTTTGAAATGAGCCAACCTAGAGGCAGAAAACAGAAGACCCCAACACCACCAAGGAAGAACAGCCAGGAGCCAGCATGTCTTTTGGACCTGGGATCCCTGTGCTGAGAAGCTCCTGGACCCAGGAGACAGAGAGCGAGCTATAGCCCTGAAGACAGTGAGAAGCAGCAAGAGAGACCCAGCAGCAGGAGATGGCGTGGTGGGCTTCCCAGCCCATGGAGAGAGAAAGCTGAGTGCCTTTGTGCAGAGGCCTAGGGCCAGGGAGAGGCGTGCCTGCAAACACAGCCGGGAAGAGGCTATCGTAATGGAAGAACTGTATCCTGAATATCCCTGAGCCTGAACTGTAACTATTACTTCCCTAATAAACCCCATAATCATGAGTATTGTCTGTGAGTTCTGTGTGGTCACTGCAACAAATTATCAAACCCAGTAGAGAGTGCTGTGGGAGGGACAGTTGGTGTCAGAATTGGTAAAGATGGCAGAGAGAGGAGGCTTGTCTGGCTTCTGCCTCATGGGAGTCAGCCTTGTGCTGTTGATACTGGTTCTTCTTTCCCCTTATGAAGTTAGAGGATGTCAGACACTGCCCCCACACCATTTTTACAGGAGGGGAAATCACTAACTAGATAGTAGACAAGTGTTAACTTTGGTGAAGGGAAAGACAACACACAATATAGGGGAAGTCAGCATAACTTGACCAAGGCAAAGTCATAGAAGCTTCCTGAAAAAAAAAAAAAAAACCTGTTGCTGTCAAGTCAATTCAACACATGCAAACATCTTGAAGGACTGAATTACTGGGGCTGAGGGTTGGGGACTGTGGTCTCAGGTGACCAAAAAACCAAAACCAAACCCGTTACTGTCGAGTTGATTCTAATTCATAAAGACCCTATAGGACAGAGTAGAACTGTCCCATAGGGTTTCCAAGGAGCAGCTGGTGGATTTGAACTGCCAACCTTTTGGTTAGCAGGTGAACTGGCATAACACAGTTCATAAACAAAATTTTCCACATCCTACTTTGTTGAGTAGCATCTTGGGTCTTAAAAGCTTGCAAGCAGACATCTAAGATACATTTATAGGTTCCATCACATTCAGAGCAGAGGAGAATGAAGACAATGAAAGATACAAGGAAAATATTATTCCAAAGGATTAATGGACCACCTGAACCACGCCTGTACCAGGCTAAGCCCAGAAGAACTAGATGGTGCCCGGCTACCACCACCAATCACGCTGAGAGGGATCACAATAGAGGGTCCCGGCCACAGCAGGAAAAAAATGTAAAACAAAATTTGAAATCACAAAAAAGACCAGATTTATTGGTCTGACAGAGACAGGAAGAACCTCTGAGACTATGGCCCCCGGACACACTGTTAACTCAGAACTGAAGCCACTGCCAAAGTCCATCTTTCAGGCAAAGATTAGACATGCCTATAGTATAAACAATAGCACAGGTGAGGAATGTGCTTCTTATTTCAATCAAGTATATGAGACCAAACGGGCAACACCTGCCCAAAAGCAAAGACCAGAAGCAGCAAGGGACAGGAAAACTGGATGAATGGATACGAAGAACCCAGGGTGGAAAGGGAAAGGGGGAGGGTGCTGACACCTTGCAGAGATTGCAATCAATGTCACAAAACAATTTGTGTATAAAATTTTTATAATGAAAAACTAATTTACACTATAAACTTTCAGCTAAAACACAATAAAATGTAAAATAAATTATAAAAAATAAATTAACTATATCAAAAAAATTGACTCGACAGCAACTGCTTTTGGTATTAATCAAAGTCTAAGTCTCTTGATGATACTTTTGTCTGTGAGGTCAGTTTTGAATATCAATGTGTGCTGACCCCTCCTCCTGATAGTGATCCCAGACCCACAACATTCTTCAAGGCCAGAAGATAGGGCCTTTTGCCAAGGAAGCTGGATGAACCCCTGAAATTATTGCCCGGAGATGATCTTTAAAGCTTAAACCAAAAATATTCCCTGAAGTCTTCTGAAGACCAGACAATAGTTAAGCTTAACTAGTGAAAAATATCTGCCTTGGGCATTATGTTCTTTATAGGGTATCAAACTGACAATAACAACTTGAAAGATTAGGCAGGAAACTTAGGGGGCAGTGAGTTAATGTTAATGGGGGAGCAGCAACTTGGAAAAGGAGGGTGAGAATGGTTGCACAACTCAAAGAATGCAATCAGTGTCACTGAATTGTACATGTAGAAACTGTTGAACTGGTGTATGTTTTGCTGTGGGTATTCTCAATAACAAAATGAATTTTTTTAAAGCTAAAAAAAAAAAGATAGGGCCTTTTGTTTCCCAATACAATGTAGTCATTATCCATCCAGTTTTCCCTTCTTTGAGAACTGTGCGTAGTGCATACACACAAATTGATCAATCATAATCAGTGATAATCATAGTACTCACACTCCATTTATAAATATTTTGTTCCAGTATAAAGACAAATAATCTAGGGCAGGGGTAATGGCTCAGAGAACATGGAAAAAAAAATTAAAAACTGGAAGAATCATAGTATATCACTTTGACTTAAGTTAATGAATGTCTGTCAGGAAAATCCTAAAGAAAAAAAAAACACATATTTAAGCTTCCTACATTTTCAGTATCAGAGAAAATAATAATAAACTATTTCTAGAGAACAACATGATATATTTATCACTATAGTAAACACTATAGTAAGCACATCTCTTGCATTATTTAAATTAATCCTCACAACTATGAAATAGTTTTCATTTTGCAGAAAAGCTTTATAACAGTTAAACAATTTGCCCAAAGGCCCACAGCTAGCAAATAGTAGAGCAGAATTTAAACCCAAGTCTGACTTCAGTAAAGGGCATGCTACAGTTTTTCAGCATTTATGACTTTAAACCAAAAAGAGTCAAGAAAAGTATTTTTTAAAGTACACAATAGCAAGAAAGAATGCTGATTTTTTTTAAATATGTTAAGATTTATCAAATCAAAAACACAACTCCACAATAATGTATTTTATTTCATTTTTAAAAGAACATAATTAAACATAGGTCTCTGTCACTATCCAAATTCTCACTAACATATTCAACTATTTAAATAATGACTTGCCAAACATTTTACCCAAAATTCAATGTACAAATAGAAATTTGCTATTATGAATATGAAGATGCATGCCAACAAAAAAAGGACCCTGTACAAATCTGGGCAGAGGACCTGGACTCGGCTGCAGTCTTATCTTAGCTGTTGTCCTGATGAGTTCACTACTGGCTTTGTGGAAAGCTCAAGGCATTACTGCAATCACCCTTCCCATCTCCTCCCACACCTCCTCCATTTCCAGGCTTAACATTTTACTGGTCCCAGTGTTTGTTTTTGCCACGTGGCTGAGGATACTCTCATCCCAGATACCTTTTGTAACATACTATCTCACTGCTTATTTTCATTATTAAAAAAAACCTCACTGACGTCAAGTCGATTCCGATGCATAGCGACCCTAGAAGGTAGTTTTTACAAATTAAGTAATATCTGATATAAAACAGTATCATTGTCAACTACAGACAAACCTATTCACTAAGAAGTTCAATAAACATTTTTTAAAAATTAAGTAAAAGGTTTTAAATATCTTGCAGAAACCCTTGGACGACTGTTGTGTGCTTGTGTGTGTGTAATAAGTAATAAAAGACTGGTTTAAACTTAGGAAGATAGGGGTAAATTTCAAGGTAACCACAAAGAAAGTTAATAAATCCACTCATCAAAATAAAGAAGAAAAACATAAAGTCTCAGTAAGCACAAAATCTACAAAAACAAAAGAAACATAAAATGAACTATCTAGAATAAACAACATGAAAAAACTTCTCCACATCCTCCTACTTAAGAAGGATTATAACAATTTACATTGAATTTGGACATCTCCAGCATTAAAAAGCCCTCCATCGTTTCCACCTGCAGGGTTCACAGTACTCACCAAGACAGCCCCTGTGGCCAGACAGGTTTAAGTGCCAACTACACACATCATGTGGTTTCTCCACTTCTACTTAATCGGAAAATGTTCTCAACTGCTACTCTCCATCAGTCTGTTGTCAAATATTTCCTTTAAGAGCCAGTTCAATATAATTTTATTCAACAATGTTTTTAATCTACATGTGTTAGAGATATAAAGATCAATAAGACTCAGTCCCTGACTTCAAGACGGCATGCTCTGGTGGCAGAAACAGACAAGGAAATAGACAATCGTATTATAGCTCGGTAAATGCTATGATTGAGGTATGCATAGAGTACCGGGAGTTGAATCTCAAAGGATGAGTGGGAGTTAGCCACATGAAGAGAAAAAGGGCATGCCAGGGAAAGCCTTGCTTATGCAGAGGGAGAGAGGTGAGGGACAAGGAAGAGAATAGTAAGCTCAGGAAACTGGAGGTAAGTTCAATACAACAAACGTCTAGGATGCATATGGAAGAGAGGTAAAAAGAGAAGACAGAAAGTAGGGAGTTAAAGTTCAGGTTATAATAGCTTTATATGTCATAATAAGAAGTATTTTCTAACTAAAGTCCATGCCACTCAATCCAAAAAAAAAAAAACCTGCTGCAGTGGAGTTGATTCTGACTCATAGCAACCCTGTAAGACAGAGTAGAGCTGCCCCCGTAAGGTTTCCAAGGCTGTCATCTTCATGGCAGCAGACTGCCACATCTTTCTCCTGCAGAGTGACTGGTGGGTTTGAACCGCCAACCTTTTGGTTAGCAGCTGAGCACTTAACCATTGTGCCACCAGGGCTCGTTCATAATATGAGTCTCACTCAATATATCCCTATATTTCATAGACTATTTTTAACTCTCAGAGATTGATCTCATTGCTTCATTCATTCATTCAGCAAATGTTAAGGAAGACACCATGTGTTGTAGTTATCCAGTGCTGCTATAACAGAAATACCACAAGCAGATGGCTTTAACAAACAGAAATTTCTTTTCTTGCAGTTTAGGAAGCTAGAAGTCCAAATTCAGAGTGCCAGCTCTACGGGAAAGCTTTTTCGCTCTTTCGGCTCTAGTAGAAGGTCCTTGTCTCTTCTGAGCTTCTGCTCCTGAGCAATCTTCATGTATCTTGGCATCTCTTACCCCTAGCTCTGCTTCCTTCCTTGCTTGTTTAATCTCTTTTATATCTCAAAAGAGATTGACTTGAGATATACTCTACAGTAATCATGTCTCATAAACATAACAAAGAAAGCCCATTCCCAAATGCAATTATAACCACAGATACAGGGGTTAGGATTTACAACACATATTTTGGGGAACACAATTCAATCCATAATACCATGTATTTTCTCTAGTTGTTTCCTGTATGTGATTTGTGGCTCCAATTAGATGGCAAACAAAATCCAGAGTTTTGTTTGTTTATTCATTTTTGTTTTTGTTTTTTTCACTTCTGAAGTCCTAAGGCAACTACTATAATGATCACACAATGTTCACTTCAAGGAATACTTGTTGAGTTGAAAAATTAATAACCTAATTATTATAGGATTATTTAAAATCATTAATCTAGTTTTTATTTTGGCAATAATCCTGAATTAGTAAAAGGTAAATAACACATAGAGTTATAGTGGCAAGGACTATGAAGTCTCTCCTTAAGGGAAAAAACTACCAGCTTATCTTTCTGTCTTCCATTTTAGGCAAGCTCCCTGAAAGAATGAGCAGTCTACACTCACAGGATCCTCTTCTTTACCATTTAGTCTTTAATCTACTACTATCTGCTGTGTTTCACCCAGTCCACCAGAAACGCTTTGCAAAAATCCCCAATGGTACCGAAATTCTGAAATGTCCAGTGGATAATTTTCAGTTCTCATCGTTATTAACCTATCCAAAGTATGTAACACAGTTGGCTACTATTTGCTTGAAATTCACTCTTCCTCTAGCTACTTTGAGGTTACACCTTCCTCATTCTAGTCCTTCCATTTTTAATTTTTAATCCTCCTTTTTGTTTCTTCCTTAGATTCCCCTTCCTTCATTTATCTATCAAATGTCCAGTCCCCCAAATTCAAGCATCACTCCCCTTGTATTATCGAATTTAACCCAAAGACTGACTCCTAAATTTCCAGCCCAGATTTCTCTCAATTTTCTGACCACTTACAAGACATTTCTGCCTATATAACAAATAGATGCTTAAAATCATCTCATTCCCCAGCACTACACACACACAAACACGTGCATGCACATGCACACACAATCGAGGAGGCACACTTTCTATATTCTCTCTCAACTCTCTACAACTCCATTTACCTAGTATTCTAAGTTAGAGATCCAGGAGTCATCCTTAATACTTCCCTCTTATTCATCCTCCCACAACAAATTATTCACCAAATAAAGCCAAAGCTGCCACCTAAATTTCTGTCACCTGCTCCTCATCTTCAGTCTCATTTTCACTATCTTAATACAGCCATTCACTGTGGGAACCACTATGTATTACCTCAAGACTGCCCTACCTCTCTTGCTTCCACATTCCATCTATTTAACTCACAACTGACTGTCCTATTCTTCTGAAATTACAAATTTGCTCATGAATCTCCTGCTTAAAACCTTTACTGGCTCATAACCACTTGTAGATAAAAATAAAAATTACTTTCTCATACCTGCATGGTTTTGCCATCCTCATTGCCTGGAACATTCTGCTCCACTGACAAATGCCTACTTATCCTTCAAAACACAACTCAAATATACCTTGAAAGCCATCCTTGACCTCTACCATCCCCAAGCTGAACCAATGAATTTTTCCTCAGAAGTCTCATTGTACCTTATTTGTCTTTTATTTTATAATTATTTACATATTTGTATCTTCCATCAAAGTGTGAACTTAATACAAAAGCTTTGCCCTATTCATCATCCCTCCATCCACAACATATAGTAGGTGCTCAACCAGTGTTCATTAAATGACTAATAATAATTATTTACTGAGCATTACTAAGTGTCAGACACCATATTAAGCAATATACCTTGTGTGTGTATACGTATATATATAGGTATATATACATGTGTATTCTCACAATAATCTTTTTGTGGATATTATTATTCACATTTTAGAGCATTTAGGGGAAGAATATTGAGCTTAGACTGGTAAAATAACTTTCCCAAGATCACATAGTATGTGATAAAGAATTTGAATGGAGTCTAATTGCAAAGACTGAACTGTTTACCACCAAACCATGAATAAATCAAAGAATGCTTTATTTATTTTATATACTTCTTAACATTCCACTATGAATGAGTGTAACTTCAGCATATAAAACTCACTGATAACAGTACAAACTATTTTAAAATCAAACTTAATGACATCAATACTTTTCCAAAGGATATTGAATCATATTTAAGAAATAACCAAATGCTTCCAACCTCTTCCTCATTCTTTTTCTCATATGTAATTTTGTTTATTTATCTTTTAGCACATCAATTCTCCCATTTTACTCAACACTTTTTTTCTCCTCTTTGAAACCCATAATTTAAAAATTGAGTTTTCTTAGAAAATTGAAAAACTAAGGACTCACACTTTTGAATACAGTAACTGTAATACAAACAACTAATTAGTATTTTGGGGGGAAAGCACATTTAATTGTGTGCAACTCTTCCTAAATCTTTGTTCAACCTCAAGCCCAAGCTCTTTCAAAACAACAACCACATATTATTAACTGCAATGAATTGCCAATTGTCTGGCATAAATAATGCCAAACAATTAATAAATGTTAAAGACTAGCAATAATAAGTGAAAAGGTGAAATCTTTACATCAGAAACAATGGAACAGTCCATGCAAAGAGAAAACTGTCTATAATAATATAATGACTGGTTTCAAAAAATATCACAGAAGACTATAAGTTATTTCTGCCTTTTGTGCCCTTAATATTAATCTTTTAGAATATTTTTACTTATTTGAAACTACAACTTTCTACTTAAGATCAGATGTTAGTAAATTATCATTAGGTAAACTTATCCTAGTCCAGAGTAAAACCTAATTCATAAATTACACCTTTAAAATACAACTTTTAAAATTCTAACAATTTTTATAAATTTCTATGGATAAATGAAGAGAAATGACAGATCTATAATGCAGTTTGCAGCTAAAATTTAAATAATATTTTAAAATACATTGTTCCAAGATATTTCCATCAGTCAGAACCTCCAAAGGAACTAACATTTTTAATTTAGGTTTGCTTGATAGAACTACAAGGCAAATTTTCGTATCTTCCCACATAATTTTTAAACCTCTGTTTTAGTAACTATGGGAAATGAATGAATAAATAAAGTTTTACGTCAATAAAGAGCCAAAGTATTGGCGCCATCTAGTGAAATTTTACTCAATTTTTAACTGATAATGAAGCTAATACAGCAACTTCATAAATTTTGTTTTGCTAAATCAAAGTACTCTAATAGAAATAATTTTAAAATATTTTTGTATATTAAGAGAGCTCTTAAAGACCTTATTAATATTAGGAAATATATCTAAAAGATTTTCATTGCCAAAAGAAGATATATTCCTGTAAAAAACATTCAGGTTGAACAAAAGTTAATATATGTGTTATTTAACAGAAATTATCAATAGATCAGAATGTCATAATACATTAAAAGATGACTGGAAACAATACTAGGTAAGTAATAGAATTAAATAGATCTCAAGGATAATTATGATAAATAAAAAACAATTATTCATAAAAACATTATATTTATGTCATTAGATTGTATACCAGATTATATTATTATTTTTGCCATCAGGAAATGCTTAAATCTAAAGACATGATAGCACTTACTTTTTAAAATTATTTTACTGCTTTGGAGCTTATTCTGCTATTTTTTAAGGTAATAGGATAAATGGGAAGAAAGAGAAAATCTACAAATTCTCTAAACTCAAGTATTAAAATAAAACTGCTCATTTCTCAATTTCAGCAGTTTTATGTAATCCATTAATTCATTCAAAAAGCATTATTAAACATTATTTACCTCATTCCACTAACATTATGATTTTAAAAAAAAAAAGCAGAATGTAGATTCTTATCCTCTAAGAACTTATGGTTTAAATGGGAACATAAGATAAATATACAAAAAAAATTCAGATATAAGTAATAAATAATGTTATTCAAATTAATCATAATTCAGACAGAAGCAAATCCATCTGAAAGAACTCTTACAATTCAATAATAAAAAAACAAATAACCCAATTTAAAAATAGTCAAAAGATTTAAATAGACACTTATCCAAGAAAGATATACAAATGACCAATAAGCACATGGAAAGATGCATGACATCAATAGCCACTGGAGAAATACAAATCAATATAATTAGTTACCATTTCAAACCCACTAGGATAGCTATAATCAAAAAGATAGATAATAACAAATGTTGGCAACGATGCAGAGAAACTAGAACCCTCATGCACTGATGGAGAGAATGTAAAAAAAGACCACCGATTGTATTATTCCATTCATATAAAATGTCCAGAATAGGCAAATTTTACAGAGACAGAAAATAGATTAGTGACTGCCTAGAAATGGGAGACTTGACAGGAAATGGGAATGACTGCTGATGGGTATGAAAGGTGAATAACATGTTCCAAAATTGATTGTGGTGATGCTTGCATAACTCTGTAAATATATACTAAACCATTGAATTATACACTTTAAATGAGTGAATTTTATCTCAATAAAGGTGGTGGTGCAGTGGTTAAGGGCTGGGCTGTTAACCAAAAGGTTGGCAGTTTGAACCCACCCAGCAGTTCTGTGGGAGAAAGAAAGACCTGGAGATCTACTTCTGTAAGATTACAGCCTAGAAAACCCCATGGGGCAGTTGTACTCTGTCCCATGGGGTCACTATGAGTAGAAATTGGCTCGACAGCACCTAACAACAACAAAGCTGTTTATTAAAAAAAGAGAGAAGAAAACTACTAAATATAGAAAGAAGTGCATTTTGAGGCAACCGCTAAAAGACATGGGAAAAAAAAAGATGAACTTGTTGAGAAACAACTCTGAAAAGACTACACCTCCTCCTCTAGCATGTGTGGGAATTTCCCCCAACATTGAGATATAAAGGGAAGAGAATGCTCTGGATTAGACAGACCCAGAGGGTTCTGAGGCAACAACAAGAAAGAACTTTTAAAGATGTGAAAACCAGAGAGGGAAACCAAATTTAATAAGCCAAAAAGAGAAGTCTTTAAAAGGGTCAACCAAGCCAGAAATCTGATATCCAGGAGAACAAGAGAAAGAGCAATGGGCTGAAGACAAGTAAAGAGAATTCAAAGATGATTTCAAGGAATCATTACCTGTAACTAATTTTTAAGTACCATCTCTTATAAGGTTCAGTCATCAGCTGAATTTAAAAAGTCATGAAATGGAGTGAATCCATTAAGCCTATCCCACACCCAATTCACCAACCTTGCCAAGTTGTACTCTCTTTAACTGTTCTTAACATGTGGGAGTGTTACGATTTTCCTGGGGCCTTTAAAGCTAGTTACTTCTTGCTCTTTTTCCTAGCCTGGGTTCCCAAAATTAAGATATTTCTCCTGTCAGTCTACCAGTTACCATCTACTGAAAATTCTGCAGCAGTCAACCACTGAAATCCCTTTCCATATTCTCGTTTCTATTCAGCTGCATTTGAGCAGCTAAGACTATGAAAGATATACAGAATAAGATGCAGTTTCTCTATCCTAGCTGAGACAGTGATTCAGAAGGAAAAGTTGTGCAGCATTTTCTAGGTGGTAGCCAAGAAAATGACAAGCCATAGGGTACATCCAACCTCCATCCAAGCCTAACATGATGTAAGAGCAGTAGAGTTGCAATGACTGTGTGAGCTTTCTAAATGGACAGAACTAAGACAATTTTATAGTTCTTTTATCACCTGATCACTTAATTTATCTCCAGTTTAGATACCTACAGACACAACACACTTCGGATTTTGTTGTCACTAGAAACAATTCCTTCTCCATTATATTGAAGTCTAAAGTTTTACCCTCAGACCAAAACCTCCTATTCTTTCTACTCTTCTATTCCTTCTCTCCTACCTAGCTGCTGTTGAAACTATTTTCACCTCTTAATTCTCAACCCCCCCATTATTACAGTCCATCAAGTCCCTTCTGTTTTTCCCATCCCCTTGCCTACACACACACACACAAAGTTACCAAGTCTAGTCAGCTCTACCTCTGTTTCCTCCCGCATGAGTCTCCCTCTATCTGACACCACTTCTAATATAGTTCATTATTTCTCACCTAAACTACTCTAGGAGCATAGCCAGCCTCTCTTTTCTCCAATACATCTTATTAGTGCTTGATTAATCTTCTGGAAACATAGCTCAAATACCTTCTGATCAAATTCATTTAATGACCCTTTGTTGCCTATAAGCTCAAAACAGTACTTCTTTACATGGTGCTATGGGTTGTTTTGTGTCCCGCAAAAAGATATGGTGATGTCCTTATCCCTGGTACCTGTGAATGCGATTTTATTTGGAAATAGTGTTTGCAGATGTAGTTAGTTAACATGAGTTCCTACTAGTATGGCTAGTGTCCTTACAAGAAGAGGAGAAGAGACACAGAAACAGAGTAGAGACAAAGGCGGAGATTGGAGTTATGCTGCCACAAGCCAAGGAATACCTGGGCTACCAGAAGCTGAAAGATACAAGGAAGGATCTTCTCCTAGAGCCTTCAGAGAGAGAGAGTATGGCCCTGCTGACACCCTGAATTTAGACTTCTAGTCTCCATAACTGTGAGGGAATAAATTTCTATTATTTTAAGCTATCTAATTTGTGGTACTTTAATATGGCAGCTCTAGGAAACCAATACACCTGGCATTTGGGGTCCTCCAAAATATGTACCCACACTATTTTTCAGGCTTAGATTACCCTTACATGTAACCTATAGCCTATGTCCCATGAATAAGTCCCTGAGTTCCCAGTTCTAAAATTCATGTACTGCTGTAGCTGTTGCTCACCATGTTATTACCCTAGAAGAGAATTTACCTCAGGAATTCTGCTTGAATTTGCTAAGGAACTTATAAATAGAAAGAAAGGAACGATGCAGTGTTTTAACACAAAAACCACTCAGTTTTTAAATAGCAGTATCTAATTTTGGTGTTGTAACTTTAATGGCCACCCTCACAAAAAGGTTTCCCTTCTTTTTTTCAATGATATAATTTACACTAAAAAAAAAAAAAAAAGTGGCAATTTAAAAAGTGAATGTAGTATGGATAATGTTCATAAAAGTGTGTCAGCATTTATAGTTTTCAATGTAACAAAATAATAGAAAATTTAATGATTCCCTATGTCATAATAATCTACCATTTAGCATTATGTAAGCAGAGAAATTTAGAGTTTAGGGAGTGAAAAATAGTCCATTTTACCTCATTACCTCAAAATTTAAATTAAATATTTCTACATTTTATAAACAAATATTTGCTGACAAAATAAAGCATTGGGAAATGCCATATATAATAAAGTTCATATATTTCAATTAGCTCATTCAATTTAATTCTTTATTCCTTTAATTATTTATAAAAAAGTTATTCCTTTGCTTTTATTTGTCTAGTTCCATAATACCCTAATGGAGAAAGTTGTATGTACAAATCTTCATTTTGTATATTTATTAGTTTCATAATACACTAAATATGCAAAAAATACCAATATTTTCACATTGTCTGCTCTAACTGTACATGCTATTTCATACCAAGATTCTTATTTTATCAGATTTATTTTCACAGAGGTGATGTTTGATAGAAAAAGAGGCACATCACATATTGTTACAACAGGTGAACAAATCCCTGGGTAAACTCACAAATATAAAAGAATAAAAAAAGCATTAAAAGCATATACATAATCAGAGGTAAATTACCCTTAAATATGGTTTCAAATTTAAAGTGTGTATTAGATCTCATTAGAAAAGACCACACCAAGAAACAATCAAATCTTCAGCTCTTTAGACTATTCACGTCTTTTCCCTGCCCACTCCCCCCAAACACCAAGATTTTTAGTTTTATAATTCAGTTATCTTTTAGAGTTTTTCCATGTATAGCAAATAACAATGATGTACAACAGTATAATAAATCTGAGACAATATTTTAGTGTACAACTTACAATAATTTTAAATGGAAGAGCATTTAAGAGAAAAGCAAAATGGTAGTGGTAAAGGTATCTGAAATTGAGAGAGAACTATCAGATTCAGAAATTATTTTCCTGAAAGTGACCTAAAAGTTAAGAGGTCAACATATTAATAATATCTTTGTACAAATAGAGAAAATAATATTTTACATTTAAAAGCCTTATACATATAAAAATATAAAATGATGTTGGTGTTTCAAAAAAACAGGAAATAGTTACTTCATGCATTTATTAAATAAATACTAACTGAGCCCTTATCATGTTTTAGGGACTGTGTTAAACACTAAAGATACAATGGTAAACAATACATAGTCCTCATTTTCAGGAAACATGCAATCAAGTGAAAATTTTATAGTCAATAAGAAAAGGATAAGAAAAGAAAAACACACTGAGGCTAATATTTAAATAAATGAAATTTATTTCATTGTTATTCATTATAATTCCTCTTTATGTTGATATATTAAGCCATCTCACAATTTAAAATAATAATAATCTCAGACGATAGTAATCTCAACAGCAAGGTTAAAAGTGCAATAATACAGACATCATAATATTACTTTCAAAGTCATCTAATATAAACTTCCCCTCTTCAAACAATGTAGGATATCAGTATGAAAGTTTTTAAAATTACTTACTAGTTAGATTTCTGTATCTCTAAGAAGAGTGTTTTCTATAAAAAATCAACAAATGAAAACAATTTTCTTGCTTTAATTTTTGCATATTTCTACTGACATTCAACAAGAAATTATATAGTATAACCTATAAAATAAATTCTATTGATTAACAAATAAAACCTACGTGAGAAACCAAAGGTTTTTCTCACCTTTACTTCAGTATACATTGAAATAACTGTATCCATTAAATTCTACTGATTCTTAAATTAATACTTTATCTACTTTGAGGTTTATAATAGCTACTCTATGAAAACAATTGTACTATTTATTCTGTTACTATGTTTTTTCTAATATTTCTATGAACAATATTTTTCGTTGCTAATTAATATTCAGGAGCCCTGGTGGTGCAACAGTTAAGCACTCACCTGCTAACCAAAAAGTTAGTGGATCAAACTTACCCAGCAGCTTCTCTGGAGAAAGCCTGGCGATCTGCTTCTGTAAAGATTACTAGCAAGAAAACCCTACAGGGCAGTTCTACTCTATCACAAGCGGTCACACTGGGTCACACTTCGAGTCTGAATCAACTCAACAGCACCCAACAACAACAATTAATATTCAGCAGAAGATAAAAGAAATCAAATGCAAGTGAAAATTCTCATTGAAATAGTTATTGATTTTTCAACCAGGAATCATTCACCCTTACCATAATGGATTTATTTTTAGAAAATCATTCTATAATCTCCAAACTTTTAAGTTTAATAATATACTGAAAGAAAAATCCAGGGATTTATTTGCCTACAAGTTCCAAATGAGTAAACTGAGATATAGATACAAAAGAAAAATATTAGTAGTATTTTGGGTTTTATATTAATTAAAAAAAACAAACTCATTGCTGCCAAGTCGACTCTGACTCATGGCAACTCCAGGTGTTACAGAGTAGAACTGCTCCACAGGGTTCTCTTGGTTATAATCTTTACATAAGCAGATTCCCAGGCCTTTCTTCCACAGTGATGCTGGGTGGGTTCAAACCATCAACCATAAGGTTAATAGTCGAGTGCAAACTGTTTGCACCACCCAGGCACCGTCTTTATATTATAAACATACACTATCCAGAAGAAGGAAGATGAAAATCTTAAAATGTACTGATCAGACTACTCTCAAAATATTATGCTTAGTTCTAGACATTGTGCAAAAAATGGGGGGGTATTCACAAGTTGATGAAGGTACCTAGATGACTTCAAAGGAAAACAGGTTACCTTGAAATTAAATAATGAGAACAACCAAAGATACTTAGAACATTTACCCTAACTAGAAAAGATTTAAAGAGAGATTGAAAAGAAGTCATAGGAAAATAATAAGTAGGCAGGAAGCAGGTAAATTTAGGTTAGTTTAAGAAGGACACTTTAAGAAATAGAGTTGTCCACTACTAAAACAAGAAACCTTAGGAGTAGTGAGTTCTTCATCACAAGAAGTTTTCAAGCAGAGATAGTGACCACTTGACAGATATATTTACTATGGTTCCTTCCACAAATACTCATTCAGTGATGAGGTACCAGGCACAGTAGATCCAAGAGAACTTTAACCTTGAGATAACAGGGTTCAGTGATCTTAAAAACTACAAAATAGATGAAATAGCTACTTTTCAGCTTACCTTTTTTTCTTCTTGCAATATTATTACATCAAAAAATCGTGGGAGAAATGAGCAATAATTTTGCTGTTGCTCTTTCTTGATGTTAATGTTTTCATACTGTGGTGACTTTCCCCTTTAGAAAATTCAGAGAGAAATTGAGAAGTACTCAATTTCAAGTATTAAAAAAAAATGTTTATATAAGCAAAGAGAGTATTTTACAGCAACATTTCCTGATTTTTAAAAAAAGTATGTAATAACATCACCTAGGTGTGTTAGACCAATATATTCTGGTTTTTTTTAAATATACTCATTTATGTTGGTTAGCTCTGCTTTTTCCAATTCATAAAATTATTATAAATCTATTGTAATAAGGATTCCAAAAAGAAAATAGAATATGGGATTTACATTATGAATTGGCGGGGGCGGGGGAAGCTACCAAAAAAGTTCCCTGTGTATTCCATGTACGACAAAAAAGTCTTTAAAATTTCAGAATCCCTTGTTATTTCAACTATTGCAAAAATAAGGGAAAAACAGCCATATGCTATTTATATCATAAAACAATTAGGAAAATGGCATAAAGATTCTTTGAAAATTAAAGTGAAGCTTACCTTCACTGAAGTTTAGACGACCCCAAGAAAGAATTAGAAACTGAATAAGCAGTGATTAAGAGGCCAAGCTTTGGAGGCAGATAGCCTGATGGGAATCCCAACATTAACTACTGGCTGTGTGACCTTAGGCAAATTACTTAACTTCTCTAGCTTCAATTTCTTCATCTGTAACTGGAATTAGTAATAACCAATTCTAAGGCTGCAGTGATTAAAGTAGATAACCTATATGTGAATTGCTTAGTGCCATGTTGTTAGTTGTTAGGTGCAGTCAAGTTGGTTCTGACTCATAGCACGGTAATTCAAAGGCATCAGTTCTTAGGTCCTCCTTACTCAATGTCCACCTTTCGTATGCATATGAGGTAATTGAAAATATCTTGGCTTGAGTCAGGCACGCCTTAGTCCTCAAGGTAACATCTTTGCTTTTAAATACTTTAAAGTGTTTTAAAGTGTTAATAAAGTGTCAGTGCCATACATGGCCCATAATAAGCACACAATGACTGTTAGCTATTATTATTATAAGAATCACATTTAAATATGCTATACTGACTACACTATTTTTTTTTTTCTATTTCTTCAGCAGAACTGGAAAAAAATCTCATATTCAACATTCCCAACAAACTATACTGAACAAAAACAGATAAAAAACATAAAAACAAAAGTTTAATTAAAGTTACATAATGGCCATTATTTTCTTTGTTCTGCATTGCTACAATTTAAATAGACATTTAGCATCCCAGCTCACTGATAAATGCTGACTTCTTCACTGATTTTTATTCTCACAAAATTGAACAAATGAATTTGTTTTCAAAACCTCAAATGGGCATAAGGATAACAAATTTGTATCTAGGCTATCAGAAGTGTAATATATCATTTAGATGTGTGCCTTCACCAAAAAGAGACCTGTAAATTCATCTTTCCACTTAGGGTGGCCAAGAATCTCCACATTTATACTATATTGAGTCTTGCCAGGATAATTCTGAATCAATCACTAAAACCAGAAGTCCAAAAGAGAAAAAACAGTAGAAAATGTCAGTTGCCACAAGTAAATAAGACAAGTCCAAATAAAGCTACAGTGAAGTTAGTCAAATCAAAGAAAACAAACAAACTATGGAAACGGTGAAATAACTGAAGCAGAACAAAATGCAATGTGTATGAATACATACCTGGAAGCAAAAAAGAAAGGACGAATAGAAGAAATGGGAAATGACAAAGACCAGAAAGAAAGCAAGAACAGGAAAAAAAAAAAAAATTGGGTGAGAATGGAAGGGGACAGGGTTGGAGAAATAAAAAGGACTGGCAGGAAAAAACTACCAAGGAAATTCAGAGCAACACTGATTAGATAGAGTCTCGGTTATGCCTGGGATCCTTAGAAGTATAGTAGATTGGGTAGAAAATAATCATCACAGAACTATACGCCTTAAAAAGGGTTAATTTTACATTATGTTAATTACATCTCAGTAAAACTGACATGAATAAGTAGGTAGGTAGGCAGAATGATAATAGATGGATATAGACAGATAGACAGACAGACAGGCAAACAAGCAAACTAGTCAATCTGGGGGAAAAAAGAATAGGACAAAAACAATAAACAATGAAAGCTTATGTCAGGAGGGGAATGATCAGAGTTAGAGCATTCTATAGACCTTGTTTTGTTTGGAAAAATGGTAAAGACACTAAATTTAAACTTCGTTAAGTTAAATATACATGTTTAAGTTCTGGTGTAACTACCAAAAGAATAAAACTACAAGGTGTATCTTCTACATTAGAATTTAAAGATAGGAAAGGACAATGGATCAGATTATAAATTCCCAAAAGCAGAGACATGTTTTATTCTTTTTATCCTCAGTTACTACACTGCGTATTCCTGGCACACAGCAGAAATTCAAACAATGCTTGCTCAGTGAATGAACTGTAGCAGGGGAGTCCAAGTAAGAGCCTAAACTATGTCCATTGCTGATATATAGATATGTCTGAATCTGTCTGGTGAACGAATTGTGTATGTAATCACTACGGAAATCTTGGGGGAAAACTCATCCTATGAGAGGGAAAGAATCAGGCAGACAAGCTGGATCCTTTAAAAAACATTTTAATCATCAGAAGGGGTGGTTTATTCTGAGGATAATAGAATATTTTATTCAATTTTGCATTCCATGAACTCATGTGTAAGGCCTTACTGTAGGAGTAGCAGAAAGTAAAGACAAAAAAGAGTTATTTTACCAGAAACAGATTTACTAGCTAAAACTTCATAAATATTGCCTCCAACCGAATGTTATTGTTCTGATCATGCTAACTGAGAATTTCTTCTAAATCCATCATGCAGTGAGAAGAATGAAGACAAGAGCCAGGGATAAGATAGAGAATACTGGGTCACATTCTTTTATTTTTTTATCTGATTATTTGCCTATTTTATAATTGTAAATTTTAGTACTTAGATACATGGCCTTTGTATTCAAGCATATCTCAGTCTAACTGTGCCACTTAATAGCTGCATGATCTTGAATATGTTATTTATCCCCTCTGATCCTTGGATTTTTCACAAATAAAATAGGTATCACAATAGTTACTAAACATGGTGTTGCTGTGAAAATTAAATGAGATAATACACGTAAAGCAGGTAGTACAGGATCTGGCTCATAGAAAAGCAATAGCTTTCAGATAGGTTATTCCAAAATGTACTTGCTGGATTTTTTCATACTGATTTTCCCTTTCATAACAGCATAGCCTAGTCTAAATTATTAGAATACTTTATAAGCAAGAACTATATTAAAGGTATTACTACTTTTTTACTTACTGGACTATATGATACTGTCCAGGACCAGGTCCTGACTTTTGAGGTAAGTCTTGTCTTCCCAAAGAGTTGCCAAAGTGTATCCCTTTGTATTTCAAAGTTGTACTGAAAACATTCTAAAAAAAAGTGAGGATAAGATAGTTTAAATAAGTTGTAAAACAATGTTTAACTTTTCTTAAGTCTAAATCTAAAGCAAAAAGAGTCTCAGTCAAGGGGGTTCTACTTTGATAGATCCCAAGCTAGTTATCACTGCTGTGTCCCATCCCACTCCGAGTCAGCCAGAATTCCCGAAGAAGTGTCTAGAACTTTTGTGTTTCCTCACCAACATGAATATATTTGCCCTTGGCAGTACATTCAGTAATCTAAAACTATGATAAAAAATAACTTTGTCTAAAAAAAAAGACACAGGAAACTTATGATTTAGGGAATGCCTATTAAAATGACCTTAATTAAATTAGATGAGAAAGTACAAACATCATCAACAGACATCAGATAACATCTAATTACCTGGTATATAATATTTGTGAATATTATATATGAACGTAATATATTCACATAAATTTTTCAAATAGTTACAAATAGTCAACAATAAATTAAACATTTTATTGTTAATGCTATCAAAGCTTGGGGTCAGGATCAGTTCATTAATGCCAAAGGCATTATTTGTGACATGTAGATTTCAACAATCATTTTCCTTTATATCCACCATCGTAAATGTCAAAATTAGGCATTAACCATTAAAAACTTCACTTTAGTGAAGTTAAACTACTTTATTTCATCAGAAACTAATAAAATAAGTGTATAACAAGAATAGTAGCTTCTCTTAAAAGAATTCTCTATTAACCTAAAACATTCTAAATTGAGCAATCATTTAAGAATTTTTTAGAAAACTCATTTTTTTAACTGATAGTAAAGGTAAACTCTAGTATATTTAACTTATTTTTAATTAACATTTGTAAAAATATAATTTTAAAACAAACTTTTATTATTAAAATTACATATACATATCTATAATACTAAATGAAATCCCTAAAACATAAACTTACAGTTTAACTACATAAAACAGTGTATCAGTTGTTCTAGGTGACTATTACTATTCAAAAACAGTAGAACATCTCAATTGCCATTATAAACAATATTAGCACCACTAATAGCAATAACATATGATAAAATGCATAACTCCAGTTCAAAATGGTAAATTAAACCCACGCCCACCCAATCTCACCAAATTTTTAAGAGTGCATAAAACAGACACAAGTTATCAGTTCTAGAAACTAGGAGGTTATCATTCACATGCTAGAAACATCAAGGAACTTCTGTAGGATATAGTGCAGCAGACACTAGACCCAGAAGACCTCACTGCTTGTGAAAAGAGCCTCAGCAGAACTCTGTAACATCTCCAGAAAGGCAGGAGCTAGAGGTAAGGATGGACTCTTGGTAGTGCGTAGGGAGCAATTCTCAAACCTACTAGCCCCTTTGGAGATTGGCACCAGTGCCATTACATGAAGTAATGACAGTGAATGCTAAATGCTATGACCACTTTATTTTTAGCATAGATGGTTGGAAATAAATTGAAATCACTGTCACTGGCCCCTAATGAATACAGACTTTCCAGATAGAGAGTCATCAGTCCAGAAAGCTTTGGGCAGCCACACCAAAATCCATAAAGAAAGTGGCACAGCACAGAAATAACCTACTGTGTGAAAACTTCTTTTATTTCTCAGAAATTACCACAAACAACTAGCCCTCAGATATTACAAAATAAAAACTCAATAAAGTTAAATTTTCTCTTCAACCACTTGATCTGAAGTCAGAACCTTGATGTTTGTGTGAGGTAAAATGGGATCTTTGTTGATTTTTTTTTCATAGATACAATCTCATACAGAAATTGAATAAGAGTTTTTCTGAAGTTTCCTATGCTTTTATTTTAGCAAATATCCTTGTTTCTTCCTTGATTGGGGTATTGAAGGGTAAAAACCTGGAGATAGGGAAACAAGGACTTACCAGCTTGCTCCCAAGTAGGACTCAGGCATGTGCTGGAATGTCTGGTGAACGAATAGAACTAACCAATCAAAAGGCAAATGTTAAAACTAATCCTGTGGGAAGTCCCTAATCATGATAACTTTTACCCAGTAAAAAAATCTTAGTGTCCAAAGAGTAGCAATGCTGAGTGTTTTCTGTTGACTGAATTTGCCTCCTAACAGAGGCAATTCCCACTGGATTTATGCCTGTGTCCTGTGGAGTGCAAAGAGGCTTTGAATAAATTCTAAAAGAGCTGTTTCATTAAAATACTGATAGAAATCAGCGCTACCTTTGGACTGCTCTAATAGAATATAACACAAATAGAGACGGGCATCATCCCCTCCACTTCACTCCAGCTCCTCATGCAGCTTTTTCTGTGACAGAGTACTTTGGCGGAAATGCCCAGCAGAGAGCACCATCTGGCAAGAGACTGAAGTGCCTGGTGGAGCAGCAGCTGTATTCAGAGGAAACAGACATGTTTGGGAGCATAGTTAAGACAGCTCCTGAGGTCTTCCAGAAATACCAGGGAAGGGGAACTTTTTAGAAGGCTAGAGGTTCTCTACATCAATAGGTTTAGGCAAGAACCATTGCTATTTGAGTTATTAACATTATTATGATTCTCTTTAGTATCCACAGTCCAATGAAGTCTGGAAAACTTGTGTTACATAATAAAAAGGATTAATCCTTATTTCATATAGGAATATTTTCTGGCATTGTAAATGGTCTCAAAGTGCTTGGATTACTAACATGCAGATTCCTTCTAATGAATTATAATACAAAAAATCTTCCCCCTTCACTCTGGACATTCAGTTTTAACACTATGAGCAATATAGTCCTATAAAGCACTATATCAAAGTAAGATATTATTATCATCATCATCATCATTAAGACAAGTAGTAAACTAGTTGATAGATATATCCCAAGCCCACCCCATTTGGTCTAAAAGGAACAGGGCCATGAATAAGAATTGAAAGAGCTATCTGTGATGTTTAATTTTATGTGTCAAGTTGGCTAGACTATGGCTCCCAGTGGTTTGTCCAAACACACTAGTCTAGCTGCTGTTTCATAAGGTAGTCTAATATGTAATATAATCACCTTTCATAATGTAATCTAAGCCAATGTTATCAATTGATCATTTGAAAAGGGCGTTTCCTTAGGTGTGTTCTGCTTCCAGACTATAAATAGGTATTTTGGCAGATCTCTCTCTCTCTCTCCCCCCCTCTCTCTCTCTGTCTCTCTCCTTTGCACTCGTTCCATGGCCTGACCTACAGATCGTGGGATGCAAACCTGCAGGAGTTCTCCAGCCTGCATCTGACTATGGATTTTGGACTTGACAAACCCCACAATCACATGAACCAACTCCTTAAAGTAAATCTCTCTCACTGATATTTATATATCAGTGTGTCTGTGTGTATATATACATATAAATATATCCCTGATTGTTTCTGTAAAGAACCCTGACTAAGATACTATCCTATCAATCTCTATAACACATAGGGGTATAAGCAACACTGCTTTGGGACTCCTAACTGTAATACAGAAGAAAATAAGGCAGTTAGACTACCCAAAGGGTTTAGGCCTGAGGGAGCAGAGACAAATGCTATATCACCTAGCAGAAGAGTATAAAAAGCCACACAGCCTGTAACGTCTGTCAGAGCAGCAGGTGTACTAGAAGAGTACCAGGAGAAACTCTAGCATCCACTTAGAGTAGCCAAAAAGCAGCCTGTTCCTATAGGATCAGTGGCAACTCCAGAGACTGCTGCAACCAACAGAGCTTTAGAAGAAGAGAGAGTGCCTAGCAAAGTAACACATTCTCTTGCTAAAGTAATTGTTTTAGACCATCTTTCAAAAGAGATTATCTCACAGAGCCATGTATTTTAAAGTACATATGCAGTTCTGATGGAAGAAATAGCAAAAATATCCCATTTCCCATATATTATACTTTATTTTTACTTAGAAATAAAGCAGTAATTTCACAACTGTGCAGATTTGTTCTATTATCATAATTAGCAGTTAAGTACCCAAATGCAGAACTCTGTTTTAATACAACATAGCCATGGTGGACACATTAAATATTTTATATATTTCATGAAGGAGCATATTTAGTATATTGATTTACTACAGCCTACAGATTTGTCAGAAAATCAATATTTAAAAACTAATTTTAATAAAATTATCTTTTACATCAGATTGTTATAGCCTAAAAGAGTATCATGTTAAAGTTTAATATCAGTTCTTTTAACACAGCAATTCAAGACCTTGATCAGAATTACGTACAAGAAGCTTTCTTCAGGTGAATTCACATTACTGAGACTTCGTGATTCAACTGTTTAACGATTCTAAAGGTAATCCAGTGGTGTCATGGATTGAATTGTGTCCCCCCAAAAAATGTGTGTAGCAACTTGTCTACATCATGATTCCCAGTATTGTATGACTGTGTAATCTGATGTGATTTCCTTATGTGTTGTAAATTCTACCATTGTGATGAGGTTATGCTGATGAGGTTTACAAGATTAGATAGTGTCTTAATCCAATCTCTTCTGAGATATAAAAGAGAGAAGCGAGCAGAGACACATGGGAACCTCACACCACCAAGAAAGCAGTGCCAGGAGCACAGTGTGTCGTTTGGACCTGAGGTTCCTGCGCTGAGATGCTCCCAGACCAAGGAAAGACTGATGCATCACAAGGACCTTCTTCCAGAGCCGACAGAGAGAGAAAGCCTTCTCTTGGAGCTGAAGCCCTAAATTTTGACTTGTAGCCTACTGGACTGTGAGAGAATAAACCTCTCTTTGTTAAAGCCATCCACTTGTGGTATTTCTGTTAGAGCAGCACTAGATGACTAGACAAGTTGAAAGAGAGAATATAAAGAATACTGAAGACATAAATCATTCAAGACATTAGTAAAATCCTTTCGTATGTATATAATAAAATCTATTTCATTTAAACCATGTGAATTGACAAGTACTTAACTCGCTAACCTCTGCAGTACTCAGGTAAATGTTCCATTTCAAATTAAATTTAAAAGCCTTTTGAAAATACTGAAACAAAATGACGAATAAAATTGATGCACACTTAACTCTAAATCACACTCTCTTTATGTCAAAAAATGTTGACAATACCAACATCAAGGTCACTGTCAACTTGAAAGTCATTAGCAAATAAAATACGACTTAATGGACGCAAACTCAGCATGGAGCTGCACTATTTAAAGTGAATGCTGTAATATAACTTGAAGAAAAATTACTAACTGCCGCTCCCACTGACGATGAAATGAATGAAGAAGGGGGTTTGCAAATGTTCCCCCACATCTTTTCCGTAATTAAATATGGAAATGGACTTTATGAAGAATTAAAAGTCCCAAAGTGCATCAATTCAAACACTAATGGAATGCTTTCCAGTATGACAGCACGCAGGTAATTCCCAGCATGTTATCATCAGCAAATATGTCAGTGTCATAATTCCCACCAAAACCTTTGCTTGAAAATTCCACCTCTGAAAAGAACAATTCTGATCGTTCCTTGGGGTCTTCAAAAAAAAAAAGAAAGAGAAGCTAGTTTTTATAATTCAAAGTATTATACCAAATAATCTATATAGAGAATTTCTCTCTACAGATTAAATAAAGCCAAAATTAATCATTTGTTGGCTACAGTCTTAGACATCTCTGAATTCCAGAACGGCTTCTATATATGAACTATATAAGATTCCTTCAGCAGCTGCTATTCCCCAGTTAAGGGAAGAGCTCCAATAATTCTCCAAAATAATTTTCTTTATTTTCTATCAATGTTTTCATCTTGAAATGGAGACTACATATAATATTATCTTAAATAGCAGATGAATAGCCACAGAGATTTATCAGAAATCTGTATAAGATTTGAGTTAACATTATTACAGTATCACTTTGACAGTGTCTGTGAAGAACCTGTGCTTTTCTGCAGGAGAAACAGAAGAAAATAAAGCTTCCAGCAACTGAGCTTTGTCACTGTCATGGATTAAACTATGTCCCCCAAAAATATATGTCAACTTGACTAGGCCGTAATTCCCAGTACTGTGTGACTGTCCACCATTTTGTCATCTGAGGTAATTTTCCTATGTGTTGTAAATCCTATCTCTATGATGTTAATGAGATGGGATTAGTGGCAGTTATGTTAATGAGGCAGGACTCAGTCTACAAGACTAGATTGTGTTTTAAACCAATCTCTTTTGAGATATAAAAGAGAAAAGTGAGCAGAGAGACAGGGGGACCTCATACCACCAAGAAACAAGAGCCAAAAGAATAGCATGTCCTTTGGACCCAGGGTCCCTGCAATGAGAAGCTCCTCGACCAGGGAAGATTGATGACAAGGACCTTCCCCCAGAGATGACAGAGAGAGAAAGCCTTCCTCTGGAGCTGGTGCCCTGAATTCAGACTTCTGCCTCCTACACTGTGAGAGTTAAATTTCTCTTTATTAAAGCCATCCACTTGTGGTATTTCCATTATAGCAGCATTAGATAACTAAGACAGTCAGCCTACCTCTAGTTCTTCTCTCAGATGAAAGATAGGGATTTCACAAAATATCAAAATTCAATTCAAATCAAACTTTCCTGAATCTTCTTGAATATTAAGAACTATGTCTTTAATTCATATGTAAATCTATATTTTACATAACAGATTTTTTAAGATGATCTAGATTTTTATTCTAATAAATACAAATTGGATTGACTTAATAATTACTAATACAGGTCATCAAATAAGTTAGACCTATTAAAATTGTGAAATAAATTTTCTTATTATTATATCTGTTGTATATGAATAATAACTCTGCCAGAAAGAAATCAAGTTTTATATGTCAAAGTAACACTTATTCATATGTGAAAATGATTTTGTACATCTAGGGAAGCTTGGAGGCATACTCTAGCTTTCTAACAGACGATACATTGTTATGAAACAAAGAAATAGTATATGCAAAAAATATAATTTTGAACAAAAACTACTTTCTGAAATTTATTAAGCTAAGAATAATCAGAGAATTGTTTAAGCCAAAGCCAAGAATCTATGACTACTGTGAAAAATGAATACTAATTCCAATATACTAGACCAAAGCTTTTTTTCCCAGGATATTACGCCTTATAACTATTACAGAAGCTTTGCTATTCATCTAGTTTGAAATTTGCATAAAGGCCCACTAATCCCAAATTTGGTTAATTAACAGGAATATTCGTCATTTTGCTTTTTGTATGGTTGAATATCGAGTATATTTCCTAGTAGTAAGGAATAAAAGGTACAATAACAAATAAATAGTATTTATTATGTGTCCAGAACTATTCTAAGTGCTTTACATGTATTCACTCATTTAATTCTGACATCAGCCTATGAGTTGCATACTATTATTATCCCCATATTTCAAATGATGAAACTGAGGCACAAAGAGCTTAAATAACTTGCCAAGGACATATAACTATTAAAAGGTGTAGCCAAGGAACAAACCAAGGCAGTCTGGCTCTATTACACTGCCTCCCAAAGCTAATTTTAACCTAGCAGCGAATATCCTGATATTAAACCACATGACTTCCATAAACATCACTACAATTTCTACAGAATTTATCATATTCTGCTAAGCATATGTTATTTAAATATCTAAAAAACTTGCTACTGTTTGTTGATGAAAACTAATTATTATGATGTTATTAACAGGACGATGGGATAGTCAAGGTCTGAAACACCAGGTATGGCATAGAGCTGGAAAATAAAATACTCCTGGGACAAAATATCCCATAGCCAGAAAGAAATGGGAAGTCTCAGAGTGTGCAAAGGAGACATATCTATAACTTACAATTTCTTTAATCTCCATTTTACCAGAGGTAATCTGGTTCTTCATACATTTTACAACATGCAGCAATCCATCAAGGTCTTAAAACACCTGCCAACTATTTTACTTGAGCATAAAATGAATCATTTTAGTGCAGACCATAAGCAGTCAGCTGAACGAAATCAAATTATTCTCTTCCCTGATCAGATACCTGCTAAGTCTATTATTATCATCACAATTCTAATACTATTGTCTAGCCAAAAAAATTTTTTTCAATTATTTCTATGTTTATTTCCTCTCTTCCTTATTTTGGCATTGCAAAACATTGTTGGATCCACGATGAATTCTTACCTTAGCCCCAGAATATTAACCTATTGGGCCAAATCATCACACCCACTGAAAACAGAGAATGAGTAAGGAAATAAAAAGTTATTCAAGGAGGCTCAGTGTGTCAAGTGTCCCCAGATATTTACGTTCATTCAACTACTCACAGATATCCCAAAGATTCTATTCCAAGTAGAATAAGGAAAACTTTGGCTTAGTTGGGAATTCAGCTTCATTAAAGTTCCACAAAAACATAATAATATTTCTGGTATCTGTTTTATTTCAATATTCAAAACTCCAAAAGTGAATCAGCTGAATTGGCAGAGTATGGACCTCTGAAAAGCTGCTCACCATAAAGTAATGAAAACACCAGCAACAAATATCAAAATCAACTTTTTTAGAACTCTGGAAATTAACCAAAGGCTTTTAACAATTGACATTTACTTAAGAAAAATGGTGGAATCTCAGTAAGAACAGCAGATTTTCTGACATTTTAATCTGCCCTATTCCCATCGCTCTCTCCTCAGGACAGGGTAGCCTTGAAAATGAACAACCTTGTAATCATGGTGAAAACTATCAGCCTAGAAACACCTAGAGGGGTCAGAATTGGTTTGGAACTACCCAATACCACCATTCAGAGAAGTGTACTATTTGACCTGCCTGGCAGTACCATAGAAAGCCCCATTTGCAGGACTTGTCTTTATCTGACCTGCCTTAAACCTGCTCAGTGCAAAGAGCTGTTTTATAGCAGTTAAAATAATTGAAGTGGGGAACTTCTAAGTTGCCAAGGTAATGGGAATCATGTAAATGCAAATCTCTCAAGCCATCTGCCAAAAACTATATAGCTCAACAAGAAAAATAAAACCATACAAAAGCCACACATTTAGCACAATTAGAAGATAAAAGATCACCGGCAACACCAGAACATAAGAGAAAGGGAAGGAACAGATTCTCCCCTAGTGGCTTCAGAGAGAGCATGGCCCTGCTGATACCCTGATTTTCGACTTCTGGGCTCCAGAACTGAGAAAATATATTTGTATTTCTATTGTTATGGCATCCCTAGGAAACTAATAGAGATTTTGATACTGGGAAGCAAGGTGCTGCTGTAAAAAATACCTAAAAATGTGGAGGTGGCTTTGGAACTAGGTAATGGAGAGAAGCTGGAAAAATCTGAGGCATTTGATAGAAAAAGTCTCAATTGTGTTGAAGAGACTGTTGGACGTTAGAGGCAATTCTCATGAGCTCTCAGAAGAAAGTGAAGAGAGCTTCTATCATCTTAGAGAATATATATACATCATAAACAGAATGTTGCTAGAAATATAAACATTGAAAGTGCTTTTGATGAGATCTCAGATGAACTGAGGAACATTATTGAAAACTGAAGGAAAGGCAATCCTTGCTATAAAGTGGCAGAGAAGTTGGCTGAACTGTGTTCTTCAGTCAGGTAGAAGGTATAATTTGTAAGTGATGAACTTGGACATTTAGCTGAGGAAATTTCCAAGCAAAGTGTGGAAGGTACAGCCTTCTCCTTGCTGGTTATAGTAAAATGTGAGAAAAAAGAGATAAATTGAAGTAGGAATTTTTAAGCAAAAAGGATTCAGTGCTTGATGATTTGGAAAATTCTCAGCCTATACAGATAGTATGCTCTGGAATCAAAGCCAACAGTGTGGCTAGATAACTATTTGCTAAAGAGATTAGATGTGTGATTTATGGATTCAATCAACAATCTCAGTAGAAAAAATAAGAGTTTGAGAATCACCATTCGATGACCATCAGAGTAAAATTGACTCAGGCATCACTGATGGATGTTAAAACTAGTGGGTGTAATTTTGATGAGAAATAGAATATCTACATGTATTAACCCACTACAGTAACACCCCCCAAAATATTCATTAATTAAAAAGGGAAAAACAGTAACTTTACAACAAATAAAGCCAGAAGGCACTACCTCAACTTAACATCACCAGTAATGGAACAAATCAACATCCTGTACTCCTTTTATGATGCATTAAGAAGGATGCAACATCACTTCTGTACTATTGTACCCAAACTGTATAGCCTTTATCTAATCATGAGAAAATATAAACAAACCCAAAATTCAGGAACACTATACAAAATAATTAGCCTGTACTCCTCAAGGTTAAAGGAATTAAATATTTAAGGGAACCTAAAAGATTCTTTTTAGATTAAGAAATCAAATGACATGTTGGATTGGGCAAATCTGCCGCAAAAGACCTCTGTAAAGTGTTAAAAAGCAAAGATGTCACCTTGACGACTAGATGCGCCTGACCTAGGCCATGGTATTTTCAATCGCCTCATATGCATGCCAAAGCTGGACAATGAATAAGGAAAACCAAAGAAGAATCTGAATTATGGTATTGGTGAAGAATATTGACAATACCATGGACTGCCAGAAGAACAAACAAATCTGTCTTGGAAGAAGTACAGCCAGAATACTCCTTACAAGCAAGGATGGTGAGACTCTCTCTCATGTAGTTTCGACATGTTATCAGGAGGGATCAGGCCCTAGAGAAGAATATCATGCTTAGTAAAGGAGAAGGTCAGTGAAAAACAGGAAGACCCTCAACAAGACGGATTAACACAGTGGCTGCAACAATGAGCTCAAACATAACGATTGTGAGGATGGCGCAGGACTGGGCAGTATTTCATTCTGTTGTACATAGGGGCACTATGAGTCAGAACTGATTCCATGGCACCTTACAACAAAAGATTAAAGGAACCTGAAGAGACATGACAACTAAATGTCTCTGCACACCTAGGGTAGCCATAAGTCAGAGTCAACTCAATGGCAACTAACAACAACAACACCAGATTGGACTTTGGATCAAATTGTTGTTGTTTTTTTGTTTGTTTCTTGCAATAAAGAATATAATTGTGATTATTAGCAATATTTTTAAATATCTAAAACAAAACAACAACAAAAAAAAAAACCTACTGCTGTCAAGTTGATTCCAACTGCCCCATAGGGTTTCCAAGGCTGTAATCTTTACGGAAGCAGACTGCCACATCTTCTCCCACAGAGCAGTTGGTGGATTCAGACCACCAACCTTTCAGTTAGCAGCCGAGCATTTAACCACCGTGCCACTAGGACTCCATAAAGAATATATTGAGATTATTAGCAAAAATTTTTTTAAAATATCTACAGATTAGATAATAATAGTATTGAATAAATGAAAATTTCCTGATTTTGATAATTGTACTACAATAAAAGAGAATATCTATTTCTTAAGAAATTCACATTGAAGTATTTAGGGGTATAGGGCCACTATGATTAAAAAGTGCTCTCAAATGGTTTAATTAAAAACAATAATACATACAAATTCAAAATTAATCAGGTACTTAAAAAAATTCTTCTGAAACTTTGATGGCAAGACAATGCCTTTATTATTTACTCACAAGGAGTATCTTGTATTAATTCCATATATTAATACTTGTTTATTTATATCTGGAACTGACTTAGTATTTAATATTTAAGGAAAAATATCAAAAAAGCATACTGGGTTATAAAATAATAATAAATGGGGAGAGAAAATGATAAAACAAACATGCTCAAATGTTAACAATTAGGAGATCTGGGTAAAGGTATATGGGAATTCTTTGTATGAGTCTTGCAACTTTTCTCTAAGTCTGAAACTATTTCAGATTTTTAATCTAATTTTTAAAAAGAAACTTATCTAATTGGGAACAATGAATGTGTTAGATCTAATATATTTATCTGGTTAAATTTAGAAATATAACAATATGTAAGAAAGCAAGCAATGCACATACTGGATGATACCATTTACTTTTTTAAGTCACAAAACATATATTGTTACTTGTATATGAATATGTATTAAAGGTTTAGTGCTTACTTTGGCAAGGTGAGAGAGGAGGCAGGGAGGGGAATTAGGTAGGGTGATAATTATAATAACTTATTTCTTGTAAAAAATGCAAGTATGACAATATTTTGTTGTTTTTAGGTACCATCAAGTCAATTCCGACTCATAGTGACCCTAAGTACAACAGAATGAAACACTGTCCAGTCCTGCACCATCCTCACAATCGTTGCTATGTCTGAGCTCACTGTTGCAGCCACTGTGTCAATTCATCTCATTGAGTTTCTTTCTAAAAATTAACTTAAAAATTTGAAGTAGTTTCAGACTTACAGAAAAGTTGCAAGAAGCATACTAAGAATTCCCATATGCACTTTACCCAAATCCCCCAGTTGTTAACATTGACCATATTTGCTTTATCATTTGCTGTCTCCACATATTTTTATTATTATTATATTATAACCCAGTATGCTTTTATTGCCACTTTTACTTAAATATTAAATGCTAAGTCAGTCCAAATATGAATAAAGACAATATTTTAACATGTGTTATATCTGGGTTGTAAGTACATGGTTATCTGAATTTTTGCTTTTTTTTGTACTATTCTATGTGTTTGAAATATTATAGAAATTACAATAAAAACATTTTAAGCAAAAAGCTGTTAGCAATTCAAAGGATTTAAGGACTCAAACTCTCTGTTGCTATGAACCAAATCGTTTATGAAGGTGTCTGAAACTGTGCCCAATGATGGAGACAAATAAAAACATATTACTGGAGTATTGGCAGTGAGGATCAAACCTATTCTTTACCCAATGTCTCTTTACCCTTTCCTTAAGTCTATCCTGAATTTTGCTGTTTTTCTCACTAAAATTATTTATTTCAGATGTCATAAAAGTATAAAAATACAACTGGCTCAAAGTACTAGCACTTATGTCTTGTAATTAAGTAAAATGAGACATTTCATCTATATTCATCACCTGTATTCATGGATAACTCAAACATTTCAACTGGCTGAATGAAATCTCAGCTCAACTTTGGCCAGGTTTGAAGTTTAAAATCTGGATGAGATGGATCTGCTATATTATGTTTGATATTCTAATCATATTTTATATTTTTTATAATCATTTGTAGAATAAATCATGCTTATGCTATCAGATTCAAATTCTTTTTATAAATAAAAAGTTCTTATTTGCTTTCAAGTGCAAGAAAAGAGCATCTATGTAGTACATATGATTATATATTTTGCACACACTTCTAATCATTTAAACCTATTTCCTCTTCTTCCTAGGGACACAATTAGACTATATTTCCCAGCCTCCTTGGCAGTTAGGTGAGGCTATTGACTGAGCTTTAGCTCCCGAGCCTGGCCCACAAAAACCTCCCACTCGCAATCCTCTCTGCACTTTCCCCTCTGTCACCTGGATACACATGACATCAAGATCCTAGGAAATAACAGAAACATGAATGGACTAAGCCGGGGTCCCTGAATCTCCACATGGAGGAAAGTCACCTGCCAACAGGGAATGCTGGTATGAATGAGGAAAAAAAAAAATTGTACTAAGCCACTGAAATTTGGGGGTATATTTGTCACAGCAGTTAATGTTACATTAACTAAAACATGCATAATTATAAATAATCTTTCAATTGTCAATATAATCTGCATCATACTTACATACTGAGGTTTGTAGTAAGCTGGACCTAGTGTGCTGTCATGAGCAGGTGGAAAATGTTTTATAATAGTGTCATCCTCATTAATATGATAACCATATGCCTGTCCACAAGAAGGAATTGAAGGGACATCAACAGTTCTGGAAGCTGTAGGTGCTCTTGAAATTTTCTGTGAGAAGAACATTTTATATTATTTAGTCAAAGGCAAGAAGGCAAGAGAATGAAGAATCAAACACAGAATTAATTAAAAAGATTATTAAATATTGATTTAATGAGTTTTATAAACCAAAAAACAGTATAGTATTGAATGGCTTCCCCCCGTTCAGTACTTTTAAAAAATTATTTGCATGATGTCAAAACTTTCTCTATTTCCCTCTTCAACTTGGGTGGTACAAACAGTTAATGCACTTGGTCACCCAAAGTCACCTTGAGAGAAAGGCCTGGTGATCTGCTTCAAGAAATAAGATAATGAAAACCCTATGGAGCAAAGTTCTACTCTGATGCCCATGGGTTGGTATGAGTCAGAACTGACTCAACAGTAACTGGTTTTTCAGATCTCTCCACCCTGTATTCCTACTACACTCTCTTAGACCCTACACTACAAACATTCCAAAAATCCTGCTTTTCCCTGAACATGCCCTACCATTAAACACCTCAGTGTCTTTATGCATGTGGTTTTCTCTAATTTGAATGTCTTTTCCCAATCTTTTGACTACCTAATGAATCCTTCTTCAAGATTTAGTTCAGTTGTGATATCCTCTATTCCTTCCAAGTAGAATATATGACTCTCTACTTTGGGCTACTAGTGAACATTTCATTATGGCTCTATATCACTTAATCAGTTATACTGTACTGAATTTCATTCATTACTTCCTTGTTAAAATGATAGATCCCAGGAAGCAATGATTTGTCTTCTATGTATTTCTAGTATATCAACACCCATGGAAGCAGCAGTCAAGATTTTGGGCAAATCTGCTGCAAAAGACCTCTTTATAGTGTTAAAAAGCAAAGCTGTCACTTGGAAGACTAAGGTGCACTTGACCCAAGTCATAGTGTTTTCAATCACCTCGAATGCACGTGAAAGCTGGTCAATGAATAAGGAACACCGAAGAAAAACTGACGCCTTTGAATTGTGGTGTTGCCGAAGAATACGGAATATACCATGGACTGCCAAAAGAACAAACAAATCTGTCTTGGAAGAAGTACGACCAGAATGCTTCTTAGAAGCAAGAATGGCAAGACTATGTCTCACATATTTGGATGTTATCAGGAGGGATCAGTCCCTGGAGAAGGGCATCATGCTTGTTAAAGTGGAGGGTCAGCAAAAAAGAGGAAGATCCTCAATGAGATGGATTGACACAGTGGCTGCAACAATGGGCTCAAGCATAACAACGATTGTGAGGATGGCGCAAGACCAGGCAGTGTTTCGTTCTATTGTACACAGGGTCACTATGAGTCAGAAGAAACTCGACGGCACCTAACAACAACAACAAAGCATTATGTCTGGCCATCAGTAAATATCTGATAAACCCTTGTATGAGTAAATGAAAATTTACTCTGTCCACATACATGAAATATCTGATATTTCAGTACACTTACAAACCTGAACATCATTGTCATTGTACTTATATCTAAAATAGATCCCCATAAACAAAGAGAAAACTGATTAAAATTTAATTAATATGAGCTATGGTGAAGGAGTATAGCAAGAGAAGAAGGAAACTAAAGAAACCATGACCCTATCTGCTGAGTTATACTATTTATTCAAAAGGATAGGCCTTTAGTTAAAAATCATTCATTATATAATACCAATCTACCTTTCCAAACATATCACCTACTAGTCTCCTACACAAATTCTTTACTACAGTCAAGACAATCTTTTCACTGTCCTTCACACAATCCTACCTCTGTATCTTCACTCATGTAACTCTCCAAGACTGAAATGCATATTCCCATCCTATTCTTCAAGGCCTATCTCAAGACCAACCTTCTCGATAAACCCTCTGCAAATTATACTTTCCCATAGTACAGTGTTCCTCCTATAAATTCCTACAGCATTTAATTACATGACCATTCATTTAGCTCTGTCACATCTTGTCTTGCATTAGTAGCTATCTATGTATCGTTCCCATCTACATTTTAAGCTTTTTTATTATTATTATTTTGGGATTGTGTTTTAAATTTTATTGTCTTTTAACAGTACTTAGCACAGAGTTTCTAGTTCCTCTATATATAGGAAAGCCACTCAGGTGGTTTTTAAAATCTCCCTTACTTTGTTTTTACCACAGAATTGGAATTGATTACAGATTTATCAAGAGCAAAAATGAAGTCAGATGCTAACACAGTTAAAAATTAAAGTTTACAAACATCATTGAGCATTCATTTAATTATAAACTAACTACAATGTGAATACCAATAAATCTAATTTTTATAGGAAGGCTTTTTAAATGTACTCAGCACATAAAATACATAATTTTTTTTCTTCTAACTAAAAGAAATGTATCTCAAAGCATAATTTAAATAGCAACACACCGAATGAAGACACTCTGTAGCCTCCAGTACTTTCTTGTTCATGATATCTATTGTTCTAGGATAAGACTGATCATAGCTTGCAGGTCCCGGAGTATCTGAAATAAACTTCTTAAAACGTTTCTCCCGGTATTGTAGACTATGCCCTCCTTTTATATTATACTACACAAAAGGAAAAAAAAAAAAATTATGACATAAGGAAAAGAAACATTTTAAAATTAATACCTAGTTGATGAATATTAAATACTAATATGAGCAAATAGTTTTAAAATCCAACCTAAGAAAGTTAAAGCTCTTGACTAAAGACACAGTTCTAGTAAGAGAGGATGATCATTACAGTTGTCAGTTTTAACTTAAAACTTAAACTGCAATTTACCATACTTAGAGCACTCTAAAAATGCAGAAAACTCAGTTTCAAAACAAGAATCACAGGCAAAGGGAACCCCAAAGCTATAAAACGAGAAGAAAAGAGTATATGTTTTATAGGTCCCTGGAAAATGTGTACCTCTGAAATAAGCTTTAAAAGGCTGGTACTCATATTGCAGGGGAAGAGAAAACCTTCCAGGATTGTTTAGCACTTTGTTTTGTTTTTCCTCATGAATAACATCTTTGTCATCTCCCAGGATGTTTATGTAGGCTTGTTGGCAACAGCTTGGTTTTACGCATCTTATTGCAGGAAAAGCACTGGGAGGATTCTTCCATGGTTCTCCATACCACATTTCTTGATTCTCCAGAATCAGGAAATTATCAAGTGACCAATAGCCAGTTAAATCAGGTAAAATTCCATCATATTAGTTTCAATAAATAGTCATAATTTCATCACATCCAAGATGATTTATTCTTGGCATTTGACTGTTCAAGTAAGACCCAAAAAAAGTCAATGATATTCCAAAAGCCCTTTACATGCTGTGTGTACATGTCTGTTGTTCATCATCATTGACAGTGATTGTGTGTGCATTCTATTCAGCTTCATTTAGCTTTCAATAAATACACAAATGAGGTCTTCTTTAGAAAGAGTCATATCATATTCTTAGATAGTCACTGTGATACTTGATTCCTATTTTAATGAGATCAGAATTTCTATGTTTAAAGAGTTTGGACCTATAATAATAGACTATAATGATTTATTTTGCAAAAACATCAACATTACAAGTTAGGCAAAAAGTAAAATCATGTGAAAATACCTCTTCAAATTCTGATTCTTTGAAAACCATTACTATAGTCCATATAATAATAAAATTCAAACTGTAATTTGAATTTATATTAAATACTTCAACTGAAGACAGTGAAATAAGTCCAATCTGATTTCTTTAACTGTGGGTCAGATTATTTTCTCAAACTATTTATATTACATACCAGTTCTAAAAGGAAATGTCATGTTAGATAACCAAAAATTTAAAAAAACCACTGCCGTCAAGTTGATCCTGACTCATAGCGATCCTACAGGACACAGTATAACTGCCCCAGAGGGTTTCCGAGGAGCAGCTACTGGATTTAAACTGCCGACCTTCTGGTTAGCAGCCATAGCTCTTAATCACTACACCACTAAGGCTCCATATGTTAGATACATGACCAAAAAAAATTAGATTACCAAGTAATTATACATTTTATATGAAAACTTGTGAGAAAATGATTACTCCTTGAACACTGCTTTTGTCTATCTGCATGATGAATTACTATACTATGAGCCATCCCCCAACATTAGAAGCAGAGTCTCATCTGAAGGGTCAGGCCATTCGTCGATATGAATGAGCTTGATTACCAAATTTAAACAGGATAGTACTGAATGGCTTTCTCACCACTTTTTTGTTGTGGTTGTTAGGCACTGTTGAGTCGGTTCCGACCCATAGCGACACCATGTACAACAGAACGAAATACTACCAGGTTCTGTGCCATCCTCACAATCCTTGCTATGTTTGAGCCTGTTGTTGCAGCCACTGTGTCAATCCATCCCATCAAAAGTCTTCCTCTTTTTCACTGACCCTCTACCTTACCAACAATGATGTCCTTTTCCAAGGACTGGACCCTCCTGATAACATGTCCAAAGGACATGAGACGAAGTCTCACTATCCTCGCTTCCAAGGAGAACCCTGGCTGTACTTCTTCCAAGACAAACTTTTTCACTCTTCTGACAGTCCATGGTATATTCAATATTCTTTGCCAGCACTATAATTCAAAGGCATCAATTTTTTGGTCTTCCTTATTCATTGTCCAGCTTTCGCACGTAGATGAGGCAACTGAAAATGCCATGTCTTGAGTCAGGTGCACTTTAGTCTTCAAAGTGATATCTTTGCTTTTCAACACTTTAAAGAAGTCTTTTGCCTCAGATTTGCCCAATGCAATACGTTGATTTCTTGACTGCTGCTTCCATGGG